>NC_056728.1:1037533217-1037760717 GCF_019279795.1 Protopterus annectens | reverse complement strand
TGAGCACTGATTTTTTTTAGAAAACACATTTATAAGTAACATGCACAGATTACTATCCACTCAGAATTTTTAAGGTAAATTGAAACTTTTTTAATGGATAATGAGCCTTCTGCAGTGATGAGGACATGGAAAATCTAAAAAGATGGAACCCAGCAGCAGTAGCAGTAGATAAATGCATCCTTCAAAAAGAAAGATTTGTAACAACATAAACCACACCACCCATCTTCAGTCCATAGTCATAGGATATTTCACACAAAGCAGGAGGAAAAAGTAAAATTTTTCAGAAAGAAACTTGTAAGGATACAAACTTAAGGACACAACCTTTCACCCGTTCACTTACATGAAATAGTACATTAATTAAAACTGAAGATTTTGATCAGGGCAGATATCTTTAGAAAGAAACATTTATTATCCTAAAATTAGAAGCTTTTCCCCAAATAGAGGTGCCATGGAAGTAAGGATTCCCTCTATCTGTGAATCATTTAGTCTCTGTGTATTTGGCATGCCATAAGTTTGTAATGATAGCATAGTTGGTGTTTGAGCCAGCTCAAAACAATTAAACCCTAATGTTACCAACAAGGCCACCTTAAAATATTTCTGATACTGAAACCTAAAACAATGTAACACTTTCAGCCTTAGAAGTCTCTGAGCAATAAAAGCAGTTTTCATCTGAATATTCTTTCTGCCTCTTAAGATACACTTTTAGCTTTCTTTTTCAATCATACCTTGTGCTGCTATAGAAGATGAGTGTTTTTAATCTGGTTTTATCTTCAGACATCTTTTATCATTTTGTTATAAACAAAACAAAACAAACAAAAAAATATATTTCTGCACATTTTGTCAGACAGGCATATAACTTCTAGACCAAGTTCCCTTCCCTGCTGTATAAATTAAGAAAGGAGACGATTCTTGATAATTTTGCACAGTTGTAATGTGCTTCTTACTATGCTCACCCATTGTTCCTAAATTACTCACAAATGGCTTATAATGTGGAATAATTTAGAACATCAGCAAGGGGTCAGATGTTCTTTCTCATTCTGTGGTTAATGTTCTGTTTGAATTATGAGCTATCTAGAGGACTATAGGCAAAGAATGGTTATTTGAGTATTTTAACTTCATTACATGTCTGGCAGAGTCTGTTGTACATAAATCCATAAAAATAGCTTATTCTGTTTTGACCTCATAAAATAGTATTTATTATAATACATAGCTGCCTCTCAGTATGTAACTTCAGCTGCAGAATGCCAGGAAGCAGACATGTTAATCTGCATTACAGAGCAAATAACTGGGCATTATGACCTTTTGTTTTCCATGTTTCTGGTGTCCCATAAAATGTATGACTCTTCATTTTAGTAATACTTGATGTGGAACTATCCCATAGGTTGGACTGGCCTTTTAACTGTAATGTACATACTGGACAACGACTGAAGGATTTTTCTTTTATGTGAACATTTCTGAAATGATTCTATGAGATGAAATGCCTTGTTAAATGATGTCTGTATATAGTGTGCTGACTCTGTCTGCAACATTATTATGAACTTTTCTCCATTTTTATACAGCCACTGTCCAGTTCAGAGTGTAAGAAAAATATTTTGATTAGGTATTTATTATGCAGACTTAGTAAGCTTATGTATTTATGTATTTATTTATTTTCTATTTGGTAATAGAGTAGGTTGGCTGGTCCAGAGACCCCCTTCTGCCGTGATATGGGCTCAGAGGCAATAAACAGTGCAAGTAAACTTAAGTTATACACTTCAGATATGCTAGATTGTTAGTTAACATAGGTTTCCTTCCTAAAGCAGCTGACAAGTTATATCACTTTCCCCAAATAGCTCCAAGATTACCCACAAGGATTCAAGACTTAATGCAAAGAAGTTCTGTTTCATGCATGCTATCATATAATGCTCTTAAGCAGACTTGGTGAACAGCCAATCACGTTATTAAAACGCTTACTTACTAAAACAACATTCCAAGTAGTTCAGTGTAAATCAGCCTCGGAAATAGTACATTCCTTTCAGGAGTACAGGGTCTGTTTCCCTATCAGAAATGAGAGATCTGTAGCTGTATTTCAACTCTAAAATAAAAAAAAAATGTCCATTTAAGAAGAATGCAGTGATTCTCAGCAACCACTGCAACACCTTTAAAAAACTTTGGAAAGGAAAATGAACACCATGTACCCTATGATGTGAGAGGTGGTGCCATTGACACTCCTACTGTTTATATATTCTCAGAATGAGATAACTGTACCTCAAGTAGGAGAAATACCTGGAGATACCTCAATCTTTCACTTGGGATTCATTCCCCAATTCACCCTTTCAAAACTCTCATTTACAGCCATTGGAATATTACCATATGCTCAGCAGTAGGACCCATTTTTTTCCTCACTTTCTAGAAAAGATATAGTAAATGACCTCCGTACAACATTACACAAGGATAATGTCAACTGCTTAAAGCTGCTAGTAAAGTAGATCTTTTGCAAAAGGAAATTCATCCTGACATTAGCAATTATTAAAATCAGCTTGCAAAAAGAAACATAGTGTCAACAGTGTAAAAATATCTGCAGTGTTAATTTGTTGAAAATAAAACATCAGAAAAAAACTCTCTGCAGCTCATTGACCTCTCAAAGACTCATATAGCTCAAGCAGAATCCTATCAATATCTAGGTGTATTATTGTATCCAACACTCTCCTTCAAATATAGCACAGAAAATAATAATGAATAAGGGCAGGACTCAGAGATGCATAGCAAACTGGCTCACAGACAGAACTCACCTAATCAAAATTGGGGAAGTCACCTCAAGTAGTAGACCTGTAACGAGCAGCATACCTCAGGGATCGGTCTTGGGGCCTCTGTCATTCGGGATATACTTCTCTGAGCTGCATGCCAAAACCAGTGGGATATGGTTGACCAGCTTTGCAGATGACTGCAAGCTGGGCGTAGTCATCAATTCCCCAAGTGATGTGGATGTCCCCCAAGAGGGTCTTCCCCCAACAAATGACTGGTGCTAGAAAATGGCCTCAAGCTGAATGCCAAAAAAATGCATCATCATCCCCTTTGGGGATAGTGATGTCCTCACTTATTATCACACTAATAACAATGTCCTAAGTACACAATCAGTAGTGAGGAATTTGGACACCCAGGTTGATAGCAATCTGACTTTTGACCACCAAGTTGCGTCCATTGTACGGAAAGCTTTCTACATGGACCACCTCATAAGTAAGGGTATCTCATCCAGGGACAAAGAGGTCATAACATCCCTGTATTCTTCACTTATAAGGCCAATTATTGAGTACAATCCCCCCTTCGGCATGTACCTCGCAAAGCACATGCAGCAGCTGGAGAGACCACAGAGGTTCCTCACCAGGAGAATCCAGGGCCTCAAACATCTACCCTACACAGATAGGCTAAAAGCCCTGTCTCTCTACTCAGTTTCATACAGACTCCTCAGAAGTGACCTGTGTCTGGCATACAAAGCAATCTTAGACCATGCCTTGATGGGACTGCTACATACCTGCAAGTCAAGCTCCACTTGAGTAACCCATACGTGCAACCTCAAGCTGGTCTGTGATATCAATATAACTTGTTGGCCGGACAGATTTGTGTCCCAGAGACACCTCCATCTGTGGAATAGACCCCCTCACCATGTCAGAGTACCTCATTGTCCCTTTTTAAGCACAACCTGGGTAACTGGATGGGAAACAGAAAATACACCCCTGGAATTCCACCTGCGTCCCAGCTGGGCAGGGGCTTTGGGTGCTGACTTAAACTCTTGGCTAGGTTTATAAGGGCCTCAGGGTCAGTAGTCTAGTAACTTCCCATGAACTTATGAGATATTGTCTTCACCTGTGTCATTTGCCAACATGAGGCGGTCCGTTAGCACATAAGAGAGAATATCCAAATTAAAGATGTGTTAAAGCCACACAAAGAGATACCTCATCAGATGCTCGACACTGTGTTTTCTAAACTGAACACTGTGCTGTAAGGCCTGGCTGTGCTAATGTTCTTCCTAGCAGCCTATGTATTTCAGTAATACAGGTACCCCCCACACACACACACACACACACACACACACACAGCTCTGCTGGGCTTATCAGTACTGAGATGGTTGAATACTGTCAAAAGATGGCATTCACTTTTTCCTCCTATAGAAAAGAAAAAAAAGACAGCAGAGCAAGACATTCTGCTGAATTAATTGGGAGATGCTGCAATTTCTAGTGGCAAGTATATAGCTAATTACTATCACTACCACTCCTGCAGACTTCTCAAGCAAGACCACTGTGCATGCTGTAGCTCCTGGAAGGTGAAGACAACAGGCCTCTAAATCAGAGAGGATTACCGCCATACAGAAACCTTCGGGGTGAGGGCTTCTGCATCACATAAGCTTTTCTGAATCCCTGGAATGGCACATAAACAACATTTGGGCATGCTCTAGATTTGTCAGGCATCTTGGTCACAAATCCAGCAGTGCAATATGAGTTTGTGCATTGATTCCTAGAACAGAAACTACTATAGTGGTAGTCATGCTAAAGCTTTGTAATGATACAAAATTGACACAGACTGCACTCAATAAAATGTGTGGATTTTTATCAGTGAGACACTGATGGACTCTACAAAATCACTGCATGGTTGCCATGCATAGCCAAGGACTATTTACTGCCAAGTTTTATCTTGATCACTATACTACTAACCAACAAACTTCTTGTGGGAGTTCTATAAGATCACCTGACTAGGGTGCATTTTCATTTGTCAAACGTGCCTGTCAGGAGAATGCATTCTCTAGGATTGCTGGTATCAGTTAACAAACTACTTTAGTAATGACATAAATTTAAAGTTACTTTAGGACTGTTGACTCAACATGCCAACAAATGTCAGTACAAATTTTAATATAATAATGGTTCAGGTGCTTCTCATTATGACTGAAAAACGAAAATAACTCTCTCGCTGTCCTTATAACAAAACAATCTAGAGGGATGGATTAACAATGTACAATCCACTGGTTAAGTACTTTCATTTATAAATTAAATTGCATTCTTATGAACATAAAACAACTGTTAACACCATTAATATAACAAAGTAAGTGGTCATTTGATTATATAAAGTCACGTCTAAATATCAACAATTGCAACTATTTCCTTATAATTGTTTAAAATTATATGAATAACAATGCAGAAAGCTTGACCAGACAGTCAAACTGTAAAAGTGCAATCAAATTGAAGTGAGAATTTTTTTTTAAATAAACATAGTTATGTTGGAAAATATAACACATTTTACTTAGAATTCACCTAAATGGGTAAAAAATGTTTAAATAATTCTGCTGTCAAAAAGTATGATAAGATGAATGGATAAATAAGTAAATAAACAAACTAACATGCTTTGTTCTACCTATGGGAAATATTTTATGACAGTCATAGATGTCCTTTCTACATTAATTCTCTTGTATTTAGTATAAGAACACAGCAGTAGGTGGTCTACCGGCACCAGTTCTGGTTAAATATATAGAAAAAACACACCAAAGCTTTAAGGTGACAAAAATAAATATATAAAAAAGCCACCCACTAACATTACCCAAGGCACTGTCAGCACCTGTAAACAAGTCCGACCTCCAAATACTAAGATGATCAACAAACTCATCATCATAGGACCTATGTAGAAGTGTAAAATAGATGCAGTAAACGTCATTGGAAAGATCAAGCAAATATTACATTAGTTCTGCAGGAACTGGTGCAGGTATGAGCAGAAAGCAGTCAAACAATTACAGAGGGAACACTATTCACTTTATTCCAGGGAGGCAAATGCAATCTGCTGCTTATTTTAACTAACAATTTTGTATAAATTTAAAAACATTAGTTAATTTGGAGCAGACATATATGCATCCTAAAAGGCAGAAAAATAATTTATGGTTTTGAAAAGCCATACCCCTGTGCCACCTCACCAATGTGTGGCAGCTGTAACCCTGCTCCTGCCTCCATGTACACACCTACACTTTACCTCAGTATAATTCCTTTCTATAATACTACCTCTGCACAAGACGGTGAGAGACTCATTTCACATACACCAGCACACATGCACAACATTAAATTTGTCTCCTTCTCTAGCCCTTACTCTCACCTTAACACACAAGTGTTTGCACACACACACACACACACACACACACACACACACACACACACACACACACACACACACACACACACACACACACACACACTCTCACTCCTACTTTTTGACACTAAAAACTCAATCCCACACTTATCTTATTCACATATATTAACTACCATTCATTACATCTACATTCAACAAAATTCTGTCATTGGCATTCATTTAAACATCACTACATTTGCAAGACTCAACAAATGAGCACTCAATGAATTTATATGAATATAGATATAGATATAGATAATATAGATAGAGATATATATGCATGCATCTTTTTGATCAAAAATATTGCTTGGTGGTACTTGTATACACTTCACCTGGCACAGTTTCTCTTTAAATTACACTCTGAATTGTGCTGATAACAACTAAGTCTCAGGTTTCAAATATCCGAAGATCACATAGTATGGGTTCCTATTAGAACTCCAAACACATGAAATGTCAAATGTCATATGGTCGACACCATATGATCGACATTTCAAGAGTTTGAAGGTTAAACATAATGGTGCTGTTCGGTGCAGAATGGGAGAATTTCCCTTTTCTGCACTGAAGTGCGATCTCTGAGTTGGTATATTTAAGTAGGGGTGTGTGGGGGGTGCAGGGGGGCTTTCCCCCCTGCCTGTACCATTAAGGCAAGTTTTTTTTTGTTTTATTATATATTCGAACTTTTAAACTTTAACCATATGTTGTTGAACATATGGGATTCAATGTTTAGAAAGTTCGAATATAGACCCACACAGTACTCATAGCTAATACTATCTATGTGTCTTGCTATCAGTACCAGACTCATATTCTGCTAGCTGGACATTCCATAACATGTATGCTAGACCATGATGCCTACCTCTTTCCTTTTTCCTTCTCTTTTCTATGATCAAAAACTTAATCACAGCCCCTGGAAGTTCCCCCTCCAGATCTTCATAACAGAAATCTACAGCATGAATGAATACTGACTTATTGAATCTGCTCAGTTATGTCAATGCTCTTTAATTTCTTAACTAGCAGAGATTCAAAGGTGTGGGGCACTTCACCAGTTTCTCCTCACCCTTCATTTCAGTTTCTCTGTACTCATCTCTTACCAATATCATGAGTACCTTTCACCTTTTATGATGTAATACTGACAGACATCATAAGGCTCATCCCTTCTTCTGCTCCTTGTCCTTAGCCAGTATCACTAAGATATATATCCTTATTTAGCTTCCTGAGTATAGCCAATGTCATCATGGTCCTTCATTCATCCTTCACTTGAGTAATGCTGCCACCATGGTGTTTGGCATGTAAGTGATTGGACTGAGTGCATGTGATACATGGCCAAGCATACACTGATGTAGTATAACATTTAACGTTACAGTACAGAGTCGATTATCTGAACTAACTGGGACCAAGGGTAGTTCGGATAATCAAACATATAATTGAACCGGATAAAAAAAATACTAAAAATGTTTTTGATAAACATTAAACAAGAAAAATGTACTTTAAGTACAAAACAGTACAGTATACTGTTGTAGTGCAAGCTCTAAAAACAGGCACAAGTGAATATGTATAATGTTTACATATTCAGACTTTATGATTTTTCCTACCCGAAAACTTTGGAAGGCTGCGTCTGGATAATTGACATTTTGGATAATCGACGTTCGGATAATTGATTTTCTACTGTATGGTGCAATGGTTCATGACACTCATTATCACATTAGACATTTTGTCAACATGCTGATGCCCATGATTTTCTGCACTTAATGCATACATTGCTCCATGTGGGCAGGTGTGCTAATCATTACGTGTGTGTGTATGTATGTACTCTTATTCATGACGTGCAGCATATTGTTGTTATGGCCAGTGTACTGTGGCCCTGTATGTCACAGTTATGCATTTTGCAGTGAACATGCTGCTCCTGCTGCACGAGTTCCTCTGTATACATATGTGGGCTTAAGAGCAACTAGCAAACAACACATATTCTGATCAATACAGAAACTTCATTATACCTTGGGACTGTCATTGACTTCATGTTAATGCGATGTAATATTGTTCACAGGACTGTCATTTGCTCAGCCACATCTATGATCAGTGATATATAGATTACCACAGATGTTTATTTCACATCTTCATAACATTCCAACCACCTTAACCATTCTTTTCATCTAGTCGAAGGGACCTTGATGCCCTAATCAACCATTACTAAATCTTTTATACTTCACTTTATGCATACTAACTTTTAACTTTAATGTCATGTAACCTCTTTCTTCCTTTCCTCTTTGCTTTCTTATCTTCTCTCCTCAATTAATATCAGATATAGAACCCACAGCTGCTTCACATATAAACTGATAGACCTTGCTTTTTCTTCCTGATATTATTTTTTGAACTTGCTGAGCTTTGCTTCATTTAAATTTACCTACTTTTTTTGTTTTTTGTTCATTTTATTCCTAAATTTGGTAGTTTTGCAAATTGTATCATTTTATAGCCATTGTTTGCATTGTAGTAATTCTTGAAAATAATATAATTACCTTGTTGTAGCTACCTCTGTACTGAAATTACTTTGTTGCATTTGTGCATTAGAGATTTTCTCCCCGAGCCTCCACTGAAAATGGGCACTCATTAGCCCAGTAGAGTTTCCCGGTAAACAAATGCCATAAATAAATAAATACATACATAAATAAAAGTTGTTTTACATTGGCATGCAGTATATATGTGCATGTGATACTGATTCTTAACTTATTTACCTATGCCTCTTGCTGTCAGATGATTGCACAATAATGTGTGTGCTTGATTTATACATGACCATTTTTGTTGACATCAGCAATGCAGTCTGCCCACGTCACCTTCTTCAGCCATTCACTTAAATGTAGTTTGGGCTGACTTTGACACCACCCTATGTTTTGTACATATGTATTTGCAATGTGTCCCTTTACAAAGTGTTGTCATGCTTTTTCATTTGCGTCTGTAGCTTTGTTACAATGTCCTTCTTGATGTTGGCCCATATTGCCCACCTCCCATCCACCTTTGTAGTTATAGTATATATTTTGCGCATATGCATGGTATATGTTCACCTTCCTTGGAATTATCTTCCATTTTCATATAGTTATTTTGTTAGAAAGTAAACTTGTGCCACCCCTACAGGCATTACACAGATGCAGGGCATATGCACAAAAGCTGCTGGCTACTGCTTGCGATACATCCTTGCTCTTCCTATACTTGTATGTTACATAACTAATGTAATTTGTCACACTTCATGTGCACAACCTGATAGCTATTATATAGCATTAATCATAGATTTCAGAATGACTATTATTAAATGTCAGTGGTCTGTGTATGTGTATTGACACTGCTTTCCAATAATTTACTGTTAGGCCAATGAAGGTCATACATATAAGTCTACACTTGTGTATTGTCTCTGACATGGCATATGTCTGTGACATATACATTCCATTATGCATCTGTTTGGGTTTTGTACACCTACTTGTGTAAGTAGCATTCAGTTTACTGCTTTACTACAGTACTTTTCTTAGGACTGTGCTTGGTTGTTTGCCTTTCGCATGCATGGTTGGAAGTTCTGTTCTATCCTCTGCTGGTAATCTCTGACATTCCATAGGCTGCATTTGATAATTTGAGTTGCTGCTTTTCTTATATATGCACTTCTGACAGACTACTTGGATACTGGTTTATTTGTTCAATGTTTACTTGTATTCCTTATTTATTACCCTACAACATACAACTACCATCGGTCATACAGATCCAATTATGACTGTCATATAGTTTGCAGCATATCATAATATAATAGTGCATAGGAACATATCTATTTCTGCATTTCACCATGACTGGTGAGCATCTCCACACTTTTTGTCAACTTTCCATTGCCCATGTTATAGAGTCTGCCATCTGTACCTAACCTTTTATTAATATTTATTTCTGACCTTTGTCTGTCATGTCTTGTGATATTTGTTATATCTGTACACCTGCTGTGTTGCCCTTCTTCTCCTCTTTTCCTATATATTTTTTTCCTTCTATTCTCAAAAAATGGGGACCATTCTTACAAAAAAAGAAATGAAAAAAAAATAAATAAATAAAAACAAAAAACAAAAAAAAAATTGCCATGCCCCTCTGACTTTCCTTTAGATTTTTCTGTCCCAACATACCTCTTATGTCTCTTTTTTTCACCCATACCCCACATCTGCTTTTCTATCTCCCTTTTTCATTGGGTGTGTGCTTTACCTGTATTCCTCACAAATGTATCACAATTGATGTGCTTGTGATTTCCCTTCACTTTTATTCATTTTTGTTAGAAATTTTACAGAGTCTGTCAGAATCCATAAGTGCATGGAAGTATATTTCATTAGTGCATGACTTACAGAAGCATTCATAGTTGTGCCTAGGATTACTGAAGAGATTGCTGATGATATGCATGACTTACGAATGTCAGGCAGTTTAGATTGGGACAGTATAATTTACATAACTTTGTTAATGTACATTAAACTTTATGATGCAGGTTTTATGAATTACAGAACAGCTGTGACTGCTCGACATTGCACTGATGCTGCTGCTCAACTCTGTTTTGCTCTAAGATATTCTAAGTTTACTGAAACAATTTTGAATATTATATGCTTATCCCCAACTTTTGTACTGGCATCAGTGAAATGTGCTAGATTCTGTAAACTTTACAGACTCCTGTCCACAGACACCCACACACACAGTTTTGCAGTAGAACTATAATGTTTCAAATGAAGCAGCCTCAGCATTTACCAGTAAATTTGTCATTATATCAAAAAAAGACATAATTCTAATTTTCATTTAAGATCAGCAAACTAATAAATGCAAACTTCACTTTATTTGATTTAAAATTACTCTTTAGCTGAATGTTATACCTCGTTTTTATGTTTGATAAATATGAAATTAGTCTAAACTGCAGAATCACTAATTGCTTGAAATGTATGTGTACCACATATTTTCTCACTGTTGGAGGTAGATGAAAAACAGAAACTTTTATACCTTAAGCACCATTTACTAATGTTTCTGTTTGCAGTTATAGTGGTTGTGAACACACATGTTATTGGTGGATTTCAAATTTACATTTTAGTCACAGGCATCAGTTTAGATTTTCATGCATCATTTTTTAGTTGTGGGATGGACATATATTTATGGTTGCATCCTTCATATAAGTACATTTATAAAACATGAGAAACATTTCACTGGCCACCATAAAAAGCTTTGAGCTCATAAGTGAGGTACAGCACCAGCTTTCAACAAACTTCAGTGTCAAAGTTTAAATAACACATCCAGTATTGTAGCACCTCCTTTTTCATAATTTGTGGAAGTCATATCACAGATGTATTTCATTTGCTGTTGTGTGTTTTACTGCTTTACCTCCACAACTGTTCCTGGTATTCATTTCTTTTACAAGTCAACTTAGGAAATCCTTGCAGAAATGAAAGTGATTTTGCCTCTGCAGGTTAATTTGTTTTCTTTTAAGTGAAGCAGACTATTGCTTAAAGTGTTATTAAAACTGATACAGATAACTGGACTTGAACTAGGGTATATGACCTCATTTAACTGCAAGGGAGTTCTGAGTTTTTTGTTACTCCCACCCTCATTTTAACATTTAAAATATTTATTTTCTATGTGTATTATGTGTGATTTCTGTCCCCTTTATGTAAACAATGCACAGATTCATTCAGCAGGATACAGATTGTTATTAATTACATGGAGTTGTCTGATTAACTTATTAAAAAAATGTAAGCTTGAGGTTCATACTTATGAAGCATGCTATAATAAGCTTGGTACAGAGATGTTCTTATGCATGAAGCTGGCAGTTACAAAAGAAAGAGCACCTTACATTGCTACAAAGATGGCAGCCATAATGGAATCACATCTGAAAGTAATCAACAGCGTTAGAAGATGTAACAGGCCTTGTGCTACATACACACCAAATGGCAGTCGGAAGAGAAATGCACAACTAATCACCCAACAGCTTTAAGCATTGTTGCAAACCTAGTTTCGTCACACTACTTTCTTCTGTTAAAGAGTACTGCAACATTCAAGGGTCTAAAATGTCCCAAGGATTGCAAAGAATTATGACTGGGACTCTGATCAAAACTATGTGTTTTTGGAATGGCTATCAGGAACAGCACTTCTCAAGCTTTGCTTTTGAGATGAATTTTTTCACGTCCCTTTCTCAAATTAATTAAAATATTGTATACTATAGAATCATGTAACTGTAATTAACTGCATAAAAATAGCACTTCCAAACCAAAATAAACTTAGGACCAACTCTAAAAACAATCACCTTGGTGGACCCCCAGAATATATAGGTTGTTCAAATAAAAAAAGAAAATTCTAAAATTCTGTCCAAAAATAGGAAGGGTCATGCCCAAAAGACAAAAAAAAAAAAAAAGAACTGCCTTGTCAGTCTCAGCAAGCAACTCAGGGGACTAATCAAATCCACCAAAGACAACTATGAGGCAAAAATAGCCTTCCAGCTGAGGATAATTATAAGGCATTTTTTTCTGATATGTACACGACCTTAAAGAATGTGCTGAACTAATGGTAAATGGAACTTCCTAAACCAAACTGAGGAATATAGCAAATTTGCTGGCCAATAAATTTATCTCCAATTTCACCCCCACAGATTCTCACTGCATTTTCCAGAGTTAAAAAACTTTGCATCTGTGGGTCCTAATAACATCCCATGATGCATCTTAAGTAGCTTGAAACATGACATGTCAGGCCCACTTGAATTTTTATTCAACCACAGCTTCCAGACAGGCTTCATCCTTAGGAAATGGAGAACTACACAAAGGTATACCACCAACAGACCCAGTGAACTACAGACTCACATGTTTGACTAGTCTTATATGCAAGGCCATGAAAAGAATTATTGTGACCTGATAAACAAAGACATAAGAAATCTTCAAACACTGGACCCATCCCAGTTCAGTTTCATCAAGGCCAGGTCATGCCTACTAAATATGGCGGCCTTTTTCGAGAAGGTCACTAGAGGCATGGATGAGGGCAAAGAGGTATATACTGTCTACCTTGACCTGTCAAAGGCATTCGACACAATACCTCACTCGGGTATTATAGACAAACTCAAAAATGTAGGCATAAATCCCTGTGTCACTAGATGGATAGTCAAATGGCTCACAGATAGAACATATGAAGTTATGGTGGGGGAATCCACCTCCACCAAGAAGCCTGTTACTAGTGGTTTCCCATAGGGCTTCGTACAGGGACCTGCTCCTGTTTGGCATATACTTCACTAAAGTCAAGGCAAATATAGAGGGTGTTTGGCTGACCATATCTGCCAGCACTAAAAGCTAGGTGCAATCACTGAACCTCCCAAAGATGTAGATATCCTCCAGGAAGGTCTGACACAAACGAATAACTGGTGCTTGAACCATGGACTAAAATTCATTGCAAAAAAATGCATAATTTTACCCTTTGTAAAGACTACCATCCCAGCAAATTACATTGATAACACTCCCCTAAGAGTAAACACAGTGGTAAGGGACTTGGGAACTCAGGTTGACAGTATTCTGAACTTTGATCACCATGTGTCCCTGGCAGTGAGAAAATCCTTCCATGTGGGACAACTTATAAGTAAGGGCATGGCATCCAGATCTAAGGAGGTCATAGTCTCACTATACATAGCCCTCACTAAAACAATAAAAAAGAACAATGCACACTTCAGCATGCACCTGTCTAAGTATTTGCAAGAACTGGAGTGGTCACAGAGGTTCCTCAGTAAAAGAATACAGTGTGCAAATAATATGTTCTATGTGGACTGCCTCAAAGCCCTGTCCCTGTACTCAATCTACAGACTACTGAGGGGTGATCTATGCCTTACCTACAAGGCATACCTGGATTCAGTCCTAATAGATCTGTTACACATTTGCAAAAGAAACTGCTATAGAATTACCCGATCTAAAAATCTAAACCTCATCTGTGACATAAACAAAACATGTTGGAGGGATAGATTTGTGTTTCAGAGATTATCTCTTCTCTGGAACAAACTTCAAAATCATGTGAAAGAGAGCTTTTCCCGAAACCTGTTCAAACACAGTTTGGATCATTAGTCTGGAAATTGCAAATTCACTCCAGACTTGTTGCCTGTGGCCCTTTAGACAGGGGCAATTTGTAGATGTCCTAATTTAGACACATATACCAAAGCTGTTCTAGCCCATGGGCATTGATAATTGGGAAATATGGGGAATGAATGGCTAAGCTGAAAAAGGCTCTAGGACCATTAGCCCTTTAACTTCCTATGACCCTATGATCCCATGTTATATTATGAGACACAGTCCTAACTTTCAACATTAAATAATGGAGAAAAAAATATTCTTTTCAACATGAACAGGATGTACATGAAGAAGCAAGCATAAATAATGCTCACTCAGATCTTGAACTGCTGCCCATCAAAATTTGCTCTCACCCAATGATATTGCATAGTGGTGTACCACTTATAAATCCCCTGCCCAAATCGTATGTACTGCAGTCCCTTGCAATGCAATTGACACATCAGTATTTAACAATACACAGTAATTATTTAATATTTCTGTGTGTTTGTGCATGTGCGTGTGTGCGTGTGTGCATATGTGTGTGTGTGTGTGTGTGTGTGTGTGTGTGTGTGTGTGTGTGTGTGTGTGTGTGTGTGTGTGTGTGTGTGTGTGTGTGTGTGTGTGTGTGTGTGTGTGCGCGCATTGGGGAACTCGTAAACCTGTTCAGCATTTCCCATTCCCTTTCCCTTTTCTGAATCTTGCTACCACTATCTTTTGTTGCTGCATCCAAGTCCCACAATGTCTTTAAACCTCTCAAATTTATCTCCAATAGTTTGTATTGCTACAGCAACATCCTCTGACATTAACATGCAGTCATCTGCATATAACAAAAATTCAGATTTTATCTCCTTCTTTTCTTCAGATATTACCAAACTATGCCTGATCTGCCAGCTCCTTGAGCAGTAACACAAAGAGGCCTAGTGAGAGTGGGCACTCCTGTCTGTTCCCCCACTCTATCCTTGCCTCCTCAGATACTCCTCCATTTATGAGTATTTCAGTTTAAGGGTCTTGGTATATGGCCTGTATCCAATGTATGAACTTTTCCCTGACCTGCCTTTGCTGCAGAGTCTTACATGGGAATTCCCATTCCAACATATCAAAGACTTTCTGCAAGTGAAAAAGCACAATCGCACCTTTCCATTCCTACTTCTTTTCATCCCTGCTCATATATTCCAGAAGATCACACCAGCTTTTATGACTTCCTTCCTTTCATGAGGTTATTTTGCCCTGCTTGTATTATTTTTAGCAACATTTCCTCCAGTCTTCATGCCAAGACCTTTACAAAATCTTGGTATGTACATTAATCAAAGAAGCCTATCAATTTCCAGTTCTTCTCTCTTTCCTCACTCTTTCAGTATCATTGTTATCCTGGCCCACCTCATACTTTTATATATCTTGCCTGAGCCCTGTATTTTTCTTGTATTCCTCCTTTGGGACCTTTCACATTTCGTTCCCTCCCCATTTATAGAACTCTAGGGGAAGCCATCTGGCCCTCCAGCTTTCTCCTCCTTCATCTTGTATATGGCTTTCTTTAACTTATCACTTGTCACCTTTGCATTCAGCTTATCTCCTTGTTCATCCTACACTCTATATCCCCTCTACATTTTTGCTCATTTTCATGCTGTGTTTTCTATTCTTTCCTGTTGGTTGTAAATCTCCCTCTAGAATTCCATGAAATGTCCCTGATTAAGCTCATCTTCTTCTTCTTCTTCTAAATATTTTCCATCTCCTCCTGTTATCTTCTGTACCTCTGTCTTTTTCTCTCTTTGCCAGCTTCTTCTTGAATTTCTTGGCTATTTGTTTCCTTTGAGCCTCCGTCTCTGTCAACCAATAGTTCCTCCAATACCATTATTAAGTTTCTTGCTCTGCAATAAATTTATTCTCGATTCCATTCTTATTGCTTTTTTTCTCTCACTTTTAGTAAGTCTGTTCTACTTTCATTGCTTCCAGCTTCCTTCTGTATTACAATAATCTCAGTACCTAGCTCCTCAGTCCTTCCTCCTTGCTTTCTCTTCCTTCTTTCTATCAGTGACCCTGATGTCATCCCATCAGTGTTCTTCTAGTTTATCCCAGTCCTTCATATTGTCGTACACTGACTCCTTTATTAGTCATTGTAGTGTTTGCTTGTCCTCGGTCCCCTTTCATTTATAGCTAGCCCACTTGCAGCGTCTTCTCATTGTTTTCTGTTCACTGATGCTTACCTTCAGTCTCAGTGCTGCATGAGCTGATATGTGCCTCTGCTGTATTTGGGGCTCTTCCATTATTTCTGGTAGGTTTTCCTTCCCTAAGAATCTGTCTAACCTACTTGCCTATATCAAAATGTTTCTAATAAAGGTATATTCCCTCTCATTTTAATACATGTCCTGCCATATGTCTAATCAGTCCCACTTTTATTCCTTAGGGTAGTTTTTGTTTCATTTTTTGTTATATTCCTTTCTTTCATACAACTTGTCTTTTTCTAGTTCCTGGAGAAATTGTAGTCCCCCCCATCATATATATTCATCTATTCTGGTCTGTGCCGACTTAGCAGAAATGTTCTTGTAAAATTCTTCTTCATCCCTGTATTGTGATATTTCCTATTGTCTCGCATGTACATTCCACCCTTCCTTCCAGGATGACCCATTTGCCTATCACTCTTTTTATCCCTTGTGGTTGTCTGAAGCCCTCTATGAAATACACCTGCTACTCCCCTCTTTACTCCTCCTACCTTGCTGTCCATTTCTCCTTCTGGGAACTCATAACACAGTATTTTTCTCCCCATCTCTGATTTTCAGTCTTGTTTCTTGTTATTAGAACAATGTTCCCACATAGTCTTTAACTTTATCTGCATTCCCCTTCTTCTGATAGGATTTGATGAACCCCTAATAGTCCATGTAATTAATTGCATTTTCCTTCTTATTTTTTATTTTTTTTTGTTCGTACTCCCTGCTTTTTCATTTGCAGCCATCTGATATAATCTGTTCACTTGATAAACTGTAAAAAACAAAACCAAAGCACTGAAAAACAACGTCACTCCAACCAAATGATTTATTAAAATGGATTAAGTGCTTTCATCTAGATAATTCACAGACTTCGTCAGAATCAAATAAAACAATCATTAAAACATTTAAAAGCTTCTTTACGTTCTATCAAATCAGACCAAGGCCCACCTAAAGGGTTTTTAAATACTGCATCTAACCCAAAAAATGCAAATTTATGATTGGGGTACTTACTCGCAATCTTGTATAATGAATTGTTAATCTGCTTATTTTTTATATCATGCAAGTGTTCATAAATATGTTCTTTAAATTTGTGCTCGTTCTTGGCCACATAAAATCTATCACATTTTTTACATGTTGGTATAGAAACAAGCCCCATAGAGCTGCAAGTACAATGAAATGAGGTGTACACAAACTGCTTATTAACTTTGATCTTAACAGCTTCCAAAATGAACTTACACTGGGCACAAAAAATACATTTGAATGTGGCCTTCCTTTTCCTAGTCCAAACACTAGATTGGTTTTCACTCTCCAATAATTGCTTTAGAGATCTACCTCTCCTGTACACAATTCTGGGCTCATCCCCCACAAAATCATTTAGCCCATCGAAGCATTGAAAAATTGTTCGGTTGTTATTCAGGGTCCTATAAATAAATTCATGCTCCGACGTAAAGGTGGCAATAAATGAGCACATAACATATTTCTTTACTTATGTCCTTGTAATAAGCCTAGGATGTTCTTGACTGACTGTAAGTATTGCTATCAATGCACCCTCATTTCTTTTCCTAGTTACCTCTAAAAAATCTCAATTACTAAGTCTTTTGGATACCCCCGGCACAAAACATATCCACTAACATTTTACCCTCCATCTCGAAAATGTGATCATCTAAATCATTTGGGTTAGCCTCATGAATTGTCCCTTAACAATTCTTCATTTAGAACATATGAAGTTATGGTGGGGGAATCCACCTCCACCAAGAAGCCTGTTACTAGTGATGTCCCACAGGGCTTGGTACTGGGACCTCTCCTGTTTGGAATATACTTCACTAAAGTCAAGGCAAATATAGAGGGTGTTTGGCTGACCATATCTGCCAGCACTAAAAGCTAGGTGCAATCACTGAATCTCCCAAAGATGTAGATATCCTCCAGGAAGGTCTGACACAAACGAATAACTGGTGCTTGAACCATGGACTAAAATTCATTGCAAAAAAATGCATAATTTTACCCTTTGTGAAGACTACCATCCCAGCAAATTACATTGATAACACTCCCCTAAGAGTAAACACAGTGGTAAGGGACTTGGGAACTCAGGTTGACAGTATTCTGAACTTTGATCACCATGTGTCCCTGGCAGTGAGAAAATCCTTCCATGTGGGACAACTTATAAGTAAGGGCATGGCATCCAGATCTAAGGAGGTCATAGTCCCACTATACATAGCCCTCATTAAAACAATAAAAAAGAACAATGCACACTTCAGCATGCACCTGTCTAAGTATTTGCAAGAACTGGAGTGGTCACAGAGGTTCCTCAGTAAAAGAATACAGTGTGCAAATAATATGTTCTATGTGGACTGCCTCAAAGCCCTGTCCCTTAATCAGTCTACAGACTACTGAGGGGTGATCTATGCCTTACCTACAAGGCATACCCGGATTCAGTCCTAATAGATCTGTTACACATTTGCAAAAGAAACTGCTATAGAATTACCCGATCTAAAAATCTAAACCTCATCTGTGACATAAACAAAACATGTTGGAGGGATAGATTTGTGTTTCAGAGATTATCTCTTCTCTGGAACAAACTTAAAAATCATGTGAAAGAGAGCTTTTCCCGAAACCTGTTCAAACACAGTTTGGATCATTAGTCTGGAAATTGCAAATTCACTCCAGACTTGTTGCCTGTGGCCCTTTAGACAGGGGCAATTTGTAGATGTCCTAATTTAGGCACATATACCAAAGCTGTTCTAGCCCATGGACATTGATAATTGGGAAATATGGGGAATGAATGGCTAAGCTGAAAAAGGCTCTAGGACCATTAGCCCTTTAACTTCCTATGACCCTATGATCCCATGTTATATTATGAGACACAGTCCTAACTTTCAACATTAAATAATGGAGAAAAAAATATTCTTTTCAACATGAACAGGATGTACATGAAGAAGCAAGCATAAATACTGCTCACTCAGATCTTGAACTGCGCCCATCAAAATTTGCTCTCATCCAATGATATTGCATAGTGGTGTACCACTTATAAATCCCCTGCCCAAATCGTATGTACTGCAGTCCCTTGCAATGCAATTGACACATCAGTATTTAACAATACACAGTAATTATTTAATATTTCTGTGTGTTTGTGCGTGTGCGTGTGTCTTTTATGTTTACTGCAATTTATTGTGCATCAAGCAGCAGTTATGAAAAATAGATTGCTTACCTTGGAGATTTGCCCCCTTCCTGATGGCATTACCTATCATTGTTCCAGAAATCAATTTACTTTATCCCATTATTTGTAAAGCTTTGAAGGTGTGTTCCCTGAGGAGTGCTTCTTAAGATAAGAATCTTTTTGATTTAATGCATTATTCCTGCACTATTCATAATCATCTGCTTTTCAGTGTCCATTCCTTACACATATTTTTTTTCTTTCTGTGGTCACTTTTAGTCCTTTTGTAGTCCTGCACTCAACTTGTATATCTGTGCCATCCAACATAAATTATTCTATCCAACTTGTTTAGTCCCTCAGTTATTTAGCAGTTCACTTCTTATACTCCCAAACCATCTGATGCATTATCCTTTCATCTCATTGTAACTTCCCTTTGTCTGTCGCTGTTTCCACTTCTTTCTCTGTTTTGTGTTGAAATCTCCATTGAGAGAGACATTTTTTCTTCTGTACCTCTCACTTGTTTCCCTTCCACCTTCTTCAATATTTTTCAGTATTTCAATATATTTGTTAAATCAAGGTTAATAACCTATTTTAGGCCTTCAAAAATCATATGTATAAAATCATACACCTGGTTACTTACCCAATCATCCAGATGTTTCTTGAAAGTCATTAAACTACTGGCCAAGAATATTCTAAATTTCAATGAAATCAAATATGAATCGGCTTAACAATACAAATATATTTTGTTTTTAAAAAAGTGAATATTAAAAACATGGAATCTTCACAAACTGTTTTTTTTTTTGTTTCTAGTGTCAGTCATCATCTGACATTTTATTTAAATTCCTAAGTTCATGTCCAGTCTATTATTATGTATACACCTGTACATCAGGATTAAATCTCTACTTATCAACCTATAACTAACAGAAAAAAATAAAACCTAAGATTCATTAACGCCTGTATTAAGTGCACACTGAGTGGACACCATTATGAGTGAAGAGACAACACAAGCATAACTCACCCACTCTTCCTCCTAATTTTAGTTCTCCTCCTTATTTTCTTGCAGCCTTACATATCAAGAAGAATTCATAATGGTTACTACAAAGTGTAACCTGCATGTATACTTTATGCAATATTTCTGAATGACTAGAAAGCATAAAAATGTGGTAGGGATGTTCTTCAATATAGATCTTGTACTCTTAGTGCAGGGTTAATGAATCATGTCTCTACTAATCTATTCATATGTCTCAGAACCTTCAGTTTTGCAACCTGCATTGTGTAGCCTTCAGGAAACTTTCTAACCCTTTCACTTGAGTCATGTTTTAAGAAGAAAACACAGCAATGCATTCAATATGAGGCCTCACCATTGACTTATATTGAGGACTAAGACAGAAACATCCCTACCTACAATTGAGCAGATAATGTCTTATAACTGAATAACATCTCCTAATTAAAGCTCTTAGATTATATTCAAAGGTGTGACATGGGGCAATACTGCCAGCCCAGCTATTTGGAATTTTGTAAAAAATCATTTGTCATTTGTGAATATCAACATGATTCATATGCTTGTCTTACAACTGTATTAGAACCATAAGTTATGTGTATACTAAACTACATTTACAGAAGTGTGTGTTGAACAGGGTTTGTACAGTACTGAGCTTCAAGGATGTATCCTCAGTGTACCCTACTGAAAAAGAATAGAAATGTATATAAACTATATACCTGTGCAAATGTATATGTTTTAAAAGTAGAAACTAGAACATACAGAGTTAACTTGCAAAACTTCAAAAAAATTGTTGAAAAATTGCTTTACGATTATGCTTTAAATGTTATCTCTCAGTTTCAGTGCAGTAGCAGGCACACTGTCTAGAGCTAGAAGTTTTTTGTACTGTCTTGAAAGAGAAGTAATTATTAGGTTTGAGATGTAGAAGTGTTTTATTATTTTATGACTTCCAGGATCTGCAAACATCTGAAAGATATGTATTTTTCGCAAAGAGATGTCAAATGCTACACTGGGGGATTAGCTTGGGAACTAAAGTCAGGAGACACAAAGTGATGTTATCCAAGCTACCCCGGCAGTAATATTTGATATTAATTTAATAACTCTCTCAGAGAGAGACTGTGCATTTTGTATTTTGTTTTTGACCTAGCAAGAATATCCACTCATTACAACCTTCTGCACTTGCCTTGCTGTAAGTTTTTAGGGCATAGTAACTACTTTAGATTCAGACAGGAATATAGTAAAGTATAGCTTAGATGCTTTCTTTATTTATTTGAGACTGTCCTGCAATGTTGTTTTAAATATTTCCAGTGATTTTGAACTCTGATGTAACAGATTACTTACTGAGTATTGTCTTGTTCTTTTACTAGTTATTTATTATTAAACCTATCTTTGTGGCTGATATTTGCGAGACATATTTAAGCTCTGAGAGTACTTGTATATGTATTTGGGGACACTGTACAGCCCACTCCTGAATAGCCTTGCTCTTCGTCAGACTACCATTTGGATTATTAGTAACATTACACAGTAGCATTGGACACCATTTGTTAAGCGCCTTACAGCAGATGATAAAGAGTTGGCTGGTGGCAGCTGGAACTACCTTATAGTCTGGGCAGATGGGAGCATAGCTAGTAAATCTGTGCAAGCCTTTCCAAGGTGTGTGTGTGTGTGTGTGTGTGTGTGTGTGTGTGTGTGTGTGTGTGTGTGTGTGTGTGTGTGTGTGTGTGTGTGTGTTTGTTTATAAATGAAATCTCAAAGTGTCTGTGTGTCAGCTACTTGGGCAGGAACATGAAGCACTGGTTGGACAGAGAGGGTGCTGGAGGTTTTGACTTGGCCACTCAGCTGAGATCTCAACCCTATATATGTGGCAGTAGGGAGTCTTATATGGGGATCTGGAGAAAGAGGGAGAAACCAGCCCCAGACTGACTGTGGTCTCTGTGTGCTCTTAAGGGAAATTGCAATTTACTGTGTGTGTACTTGCCATACTCCCAATGTATACATTCTCCACTGTTGCCAATGGTAAGGATTGAAGCTCTTTAATTACTAGGCCAGTGCAGGGGGGGTCACAAAATGTAAGGCCACAATTAATATCTTAAAGTTTATTATAGTCTTCTTACTTTTCAAAACAGTGTTATTCAAGGAGAAAGTTACCAGTGTTAGAAAAAAATCAACATTTTTTGTTTTGTTATTAAAATCAACCCAACTTGTTTGGGACAAATGCTGTAAAAAATCCAGAAAGCCTGGTAAGCTGAAATGATCATGCTCAACTGTGACTAAACCACCCTTCACCATCAGTACATTTAATAACCAAATCCTGCTACTAGATGGACAATCAGACATAAAATCGGAGAACAAATAAGGTCACAAAATGGAGCCCTGAAAGACACCCACTTTTAAATTTTTACTATCAAGGAAAGCACCCTTTATTCTAACACTATAAATTCTGAGTTTCACTCATTTGTCCACCCATCTAATAAGTTAACAATTAAAATTAGCATTTTTTTCCTATAGCCAATATTTGATTGTGAGGAAGTGAATTACATGCTTTTGCAAGGTCTAAATATGCCACACCAACTGATAACCTTTGATGAAAAACCACTTGATGAAAGCTAACCAAACTGATACATGAGATATGCCTTCCATAAATGCATGTTGGTTAATATCTATACTTTAAAGTCCAATCTCTACAGTATAAAAATGCAAAATATATTCAAAGCATACCTCTCAACCTCTTAGAGCAAGAAATTTGGACAAAGCCATACATAAAAGTGGGACAAAGTTCCCCCAAAATAGGGACATTTTTAAAACATTGCTCATACAAACTTATGAAGTTGACAGAATAACAGGTTTTGCATTAGCATTAATTTTCTGAAGCATATAAAGTCTGAAACTCAAATGTCTGTCATTATTTTCTAACTGCAATCTTTAATGATTTGCCACTAATCTGACAGAAAACCACACTTTTATGAAAAACGGATAAAAATATGATGCAACAATTTGAACATTCTGTGAAAATCTCTACAGTTGAGAGGTATGGAAGCATTTGCCTAGTATACGGGTAAGGTTAATTGGTCTACAATTGTCAAATTATTTATGAGAGCTCCCTTTATGTGTTGGCACAGAAATGTCTTCTTTACAATATGGTGGAACAAATCTTTTTTCTTGCTGCTAACTAAATGAGACGCCAAACTTTTTTTTTTTTAATTTTAATCTACTGCCCAGCATCAATTCCTGAAATTCTGCTTTGTCATAGTATCTGGCTTTGTTTCTCAGATATGGCCACCATCTAAAGATATCCCAATACTTATTCTATTTCCTTGTTGCTTTTACCACTTTGTATGACCTCCAAAGACATTTCATAACAGTCCTATAACCAGCTACCATTGAGACATATTTATGCACTAGATTAATTACAAATTTGTAAGAAAAATGTCAGGACCCTGATATAGATTTGTGCATTAAATGATTTTCTCATTGCCAAGTTTTAATTGCTTTTTATTTCCTATATAGTTAGGTTTATAGAAGTTCCTACCCTCTTTCTCTTAAATATTTGAACCTTTCAATCTTTTTTGACTTCATCTTCAGATAAAAGCATAAAAGATCAGAATGGTTTAATTCAGGTAATAAAATACAGCATTCAAGATCAATATGATTCTTTATCCAGACTACATCCAAGTTGTTTGCTTTCCTAGTTGGTTTGATTACCACTTGGTTACATTCACAGTTTCTACTGAATTCCACTAACTGGACAAAACAACATTTGTTAGTTTCTATTAAAACTTTCCTCATCATTTCTCATCCCCTTGTGGCTGCCTTTGTGATTTGTTTATTTCCTGCTCATCTCATTTACTGTATGTGGTCCCACTGTACATACTGTTCTTGTCTTCTTCCCTGCTGTTATTTTAACATCTGACATTGCATCTGACATCTGACATTGCACATCCTCACAGTGTCTTTGCTTTACCTCTTCTACATTTAAGGTTGCTCCCCCATTCCATACCTGGTAGACAATTCAGAGTTTACTGCCTGCGTTCTTTAGCGTTGTTTGTCTGTGATGCCTTTGTTTAAAATTTGAACACCCTCCGTATTGTATAGCCTGAACCATTCCTCTTCTGTTCCACTTTCAAATTTGCAGGGTATTTCATCCATGAAGCTGTTCCATCCAGTTTTTGTTCATTTAGTACCTCCAGCATAGCTTTCCTTCTCCTGTAGTTTCTGAATAATCCTTCAGCTGCAAAACGGATAACTCTTAAGTCATTTTGATTGCCTTATTATTTCATGTATCACAGCAAAGGAATGGAGACATACATGAAAATTCCTGGGCCTTCTTCTGCTGTTTCTTGCTGACACCCCACTCTGTGCATCCTTTCTAGGAGTGTTTGTTGATTTCCTGGTATCACACATTTCAAATGTAATAGCTGCAGTATAAATTGCTCTAGTTCACTGTTGATGACTCTCTTGTATTCCAATTATCCTGATGTTATTCCTTCATGAGATAATGTTAAGCTCATCCATCTTTTCAGCCTGT
Organism: Protopterus annectens; assembly: GCF_019279795.1. Classification (NCBI taxonomy): domain Eukaryota; kingdom Metazoa; phylum Chordata; order Ceratodontiformes; family Protopteridae; genus Protopterus; species Protopterus annectens. Next base: position 1,037,735,645 of record NC_056728.1, on the reverse strand, counting down.
CTTTTATTATGTCTTTGAGTTTCTGCATTCTGTGAGTCTACTCCTGCAGTTCATCTTTACTTGTTGCTTTATCTTCCTCCAGATCTTGCAACTTCTATTGTAGGCCTTCTGCTTCTGTTAGCTGATATTCTATTATTTGCTCAAGGAACACACATCTTGATCTACTGATATTACCTTTTCAGATAAAGTGCACAACTGTTCATTCGTTATTTGCAGTTTTAAAAGCAATCATACGTTCCTCCTTTTGTTCCTGTTCACTCACTTTATCTTCCATGTTGACTTGTCTCCCTGGGAATATTATTTTATCCAAATTTCTGCAGTCTGCCCAGAACTTCAGACTTAGGCAACCATCTGATTAATGTCTGTAGAGAGAATACATACTAAAAAATGACACTGCTTTGTTATATAACACACAGGTTACAGGGAATGATAATATTTTTCTAGCAGAAAACCTTCACACTACAGAAAAAGGCATCATTTTTCTAAAAGAGAATATAGAAAAAGGAGGCAAGAGGCAGGTGAAAAGGAAAAAATAAAAACTGAATGTGGAAGGATTGAAGAACATTACTGTAAGAAAAAAGAAGAGAAAGACAGATGTGGACTACATGGTTCAAGCTGTCGATTTACTATACCAACTGGATGAGAATTTAATACACAATAACAACAGTGGGATTAATAAGACTAATTGTAATGAAGATCTATCCTTTGTAACAACTGATACAGCAGATATTAGTAAGCAAAGATATTCTTGTAATTGTAGATTCAATTATTAGAGGAACTGATGCTTACATTTACAGAAAAGATAATGAACATCGAACAATGTTATGCTTGCCAGGAGCAAAAATAGAAGATGTGAAAGAAGCCTTGGAAAGCCTTTATGTTTGCAAGTACAGATCTGTTTTTATTCACATCAGTATAAATTATGTCATCCACAAGGATTCTCTAACTGTTAGTAGGGCACTGACAGCCCTCTTTGATTGAATAGCTTGTACTGGTGTTAGGAAAATTTTTTCACAAATCGCCTGTAGAAAGCACAGTCACCTGAAAGTCACCATGAATTAAATGATTTTTTGGGTAAACACCTACATAGAAAAAAATGTCCTGTTTTAAAAAAATGGAAATGTGTACAGCATCCAAGCCTATTTATGGGCACATGTGTTCAAACAGGATGGCGTGCATTTGTCAAGATCAGGGAAGAACATTTTTCCAGCAGATATTTTGCAATATTTGACAAACACTAGGCAGGATTTTTGCCAGGTGGAAAATTTAACAGTTCACAGATAACATTTGATACATATCTTATGGATGTTAATGCTAGGAGCATTAATAATAAAGTTTTTTATTGGAATATTTGCTATGTTCCCACAAGAACAGTGTTGTTATTGTTTGTGAAATGTGGTTAAAGAACAATAACTGGAAACCAGTTCTCTCAGGGTACAAATGTTTTTACTGTAACCAACATTCTAACAAAAAATCAGGTGGAGGTGTTATGATAGGGATTAAAGATACTTATGAGACCTGTGCTTATTACATGTTCAATGATAACACCAATACTACAGACTATGTAACTGTGACAATAAAGACAAGCCTGGAACATATAAGCATTGTTGGAGTGTATAGACCACCAAAGTAAAGTGAAGATGACCTCCTACAGGAATTCATACATTTCTTGCATGAAACACAGGAGGAAAGAATAGTATTAGCTGGGGACTTAAATTTACCAGAAACAGACTGGAATAAAACTGATTCAACAACATTAGTAAGGAAATTATTCACAATGTATATTCAAGAACAACAATTGCTTCAGATTGTTAAAAAAAAAAAAACTACCAGGGAACGGAACATACTAGACGTTATTTGTGTTCCTAAAGAAATTACTGTTACTTCAAGTCAAGTTTTAACACTGCTGATGTGCAGTGATCATGGGGTTATAAAGGTTAATTTGTTGCTAGATAATTCTGCTAAACTGAAATCTAAACAGATGCACAGAAGATTAATTACAGCTTATATGGAAGCAAAACAGTCACTATGTAAAACTAACTGGAGACGGGTGTTCAGTGGAAAAACTGCAGATGGAATGTGGAAAATTTTGAAATTGAAACTGTTTGAGTGCAAAAAGTAAAAAAAAAAATGTTTAACATCATGATCTAGGCATACAACATCAGGATGGGTTGTATATTTCCATAAGAACAAGATATCTGATTAAGTTGAGAGACACAAGATATAAGAAATGGAAGAGAGGTCGAACTACAACTTTGAAAACTGAAATAAACAAGCTGGACAAACAGATTAAGCATAGTGTGAGACAAGATCAAGAAATATTTAAAGAAAATTTAGGCAAAGATGTTGAGCAGAATAGGAAGCCTTTTTATAGATTACTAAGATGTGGAAGGAGTAAAGAAAGACATGCAAGGTAATAAACTGCCTGCAAATTCTAAAATTTATTCTCAGACGTGTTGAGCTGATGGAAAGAGTACTTTGAGGGGTTGAAGAATGAAGAGAATGAGAGGGAGAGAAGGTTGGATGATGTGGGGATAGTGAATCATGAAGTGCAATGGATTAGCAAGGATGAAGTAAGGATAGCTTTGAAGAGGATGAAGAATGGAAAGGCTGTTGGTCCAGATGACACATCTGTGGAAGCATGGAGTTGTTTAGGTGAAATGGCAGTGGAGTTTCTAGCCAGATTGTTTAATGAAATCTTGGAAAGTGAGAGGATGCTTGAGGAATGGAGAAAAAGTGTTTTGGTACCGAATTTTTAAGAATAATGGTGATGTGCAGAGCTGTAGTAACTACAGAGGGATTAAATTGATCAGTCACAGCATGAAATTATGGGAAAGAGTAGTGGAAGCTAGGTTAAAAAGGGATGCGATGATTAATGATCAGCAGTATGGTTTCATGCCAGGAAACAGCACTACAGATACGATGTTTGCTCTGAGAGTGTTGATGGAGAAGTACAGAGAAGGTCAAAATGAGTTGCATTGTGTTTGTTAGACTTAGAGAAAGCATATGACAGGGTGCCTAGAGAGGAGTTTTAGTATTGTGTGAGGAAGTCGGGAGTGTCAGAGAAGTATGTAAGAGTGGTACAGGATATGTACGAGGGTAGTGTGATAGCGGTGAGGTCTGCGGTGGGAGTGATGGATGTGTTTAAGGTGGAGGTGGGATTGCATCAAGGATCAGCTCTGAGCCCTTTCTTATTTGCAGTGATGATGAACAGGTGGACAGATGAGATCAGATAGGAGTCCCTGTGGACTATGATGTTTGCAGATGACATTGTGATCAGTAGTGAGAGTAGGGAACAGGTGAAGGAGACCCGGGAGAGGTGGAGATAGGCTGTAGAGAGAAGAGGAATGAAGGTCAGCAGGACTAAGACAGAATATATGTGTGTGAATGAGAGGGATGATAGAGGAATGGTGAGGATGTAAGGAGTAGAGGTGGTGAAGGTGGATGAGTTTAAATACTTGGGATCAACAGTTCAGAGTAATGGTGAGTGTGGAAGAGAGGTGAAGAAGAGAGTACAGGCAGGGTGGAATGGTTGGAGAAGAGTGTCAGGAGTGATTTGTAACAGACGAGTACCAGTAAGAGTGAAAGGGAAGGTCTACAAGAGGGTAGTGAGACCAGCTATGCTATATGGGTTGGAGACAGTGACATTGACAAAGAGGCAGGAGTTAGAGCTGGATGTGGCAGAGTTAAAGATGTTAAGATTTGCACTGGGTGTGACGAGGGTGGACAGGATTAGGAATAAGTATATTAGAGGGTCAGCCCCAGGTTGGAAGGTTTAGAGACAAAGCCAGAGAGGCAAGATTATGTTGATTTGGACATGTGCTGAGGAGGGATGTTTCATTGCAAATAGAGTAGGGCATCCTGGTGGAGTAATATGAATAGGTGGGATCCCAAAAGAAGGTTGGATCTGGATTGTACTGAGAACCACTTTGCCTAGGATAAGATAAAGCAAAGGTGGACAAAGGGAGGTGTATTGTTAATGAAACAGCATGTTTTATTAGATAATGTCTATAGCATTAATGCTCTTTTGTTAGAGGTGGTGGCAAACAGAGGTAAGCCATATTCAAACTGTGCAAGGATGACACCTTTCCCACTGCTGCCCTAGCTGGTGATGAAAGGAATCACAGTATATTCTGAACACAGAAATGGAGGTAGTTGATTTTAGGTCTACGATTTTCAATATGCTTCTGGAAGTTAAGACATTGTTTCAATCAGAGGCCTAGCTGTCAGTATGAAATGACAACATTAATAAGGTTGCTGTACTGCTCAAAAAGTTTAAGGTAGCTGGGAAGTCTCTTCTTAGTACCAAAGATCATAGTCTTGCTTTTCGTGGGTTAAAGAGAAGCCTTTTGGAGGTTAGCCATTGGTTTAGGTCCAGAAAGTCTGTTTATATTTGGGCTTAGATTAACTGTTGTGCTGGGCTGTTTATGTAGAAAATCATGCCATTGTCATATAAGAGGGGTTGTCAATAGGGTAGGTCAAGGGACAATTTATTTATAAAACTGGAAAGGAGTATTAATGGTAAGTGTTAATCACTGTGGTGTGCCTGAGTGAGTGTAAACAGCGAGGAGCCGATCTTCGTTGTGAAGGATCTCTTATTCATGAAGTCCTTGAACAGTGATGCAGCTTCATACTGATGTTATTGTTTAGGAGGCGGACCAATAATACTGAGTTTTCTACCATGTCAGAGGTTTGGGTCAGGTGAATGAAAATGAAACCTGTAAGATTTCTTTTATTCAAGTTGGTGAGTATGTCATCTGTTAAGAGTACAGAGTGCAGGTGATGTACTCCTTCCTAGCTAGAAGTCATGATGGTGGTTGCAAATTATATATATTTTTTCAGATATGAGGTAAATACATTACAAGTAGCTTTTCAAGTATATTGCTGTGGGTAAGAAGTATGGAGATGGGCCATTAGAGGCTTGTGGAGGAGTGTTTTGGATGTTTAGGAATACCTCTGACAAAGGCTCACTTCCAGATTGTGGGTATGGTGTTAGTTGTGAGGCTACAGTTAAAGATATATTTTAGAAGAGTAAGAATGTAGTTTCTACACTGAAAAAGAAACTGAGAGCATACGTTGTTTGGTCCTGAGGGAGAATCAAGTGGGATTTTTTCAAATAAAAGAGCAATTTGCTTGGTAGAGAATTTAATAAAGTAGAATGGGAGAAGGCACTTGGGGGAGAAGGGTAGCCTCTACTTAACAAAGAATGTTGTGTGTGGAGGGGAGGTTGGAGAATTTATTCTGGAAGTCAGAGGTATGAGAATGCTGGCATAACAGGTAATATGACACCACAACCACAGATAAAAGCAAAATCCACAAACAGACCAGATAATCGGAAGGACGTTTATTAAACTCACTCTCAGTGCCTCGGCTCACATTAGGGACATATTAGTCCACAGGAGGTTTTTACCTCCTGTGGAATTACCTGATAGGCATATATTTAAAATAGGAACTATCCCTTGTGGAAGCTGTTGTAGCGGTAAGTATGTGGTGCAAAGTTTTAGCAACGTTAATGGAAATAAGTATAATATTAAAGGTAATTTTAGTTGTGAATCAGAGGGAATAGTTTACGCTATGAGATGCCCATGTAATAAGTTCTACAATGGTGAAAGTAAGAGGGTTCAAAGTGAGACTACAGGAACACATAAGGGATATGAGGAAAGCTAGAACACAAAGCCCTATTGCAGCACATTTTAAAACTCACCACTATATGAGTGAAGGAGGATTTCAAGCTACTGTTTTAGATCAAATTGTTGTGGACAGTTTCATAATATGGATATTAAATCTAGATTGTTGTATAAAGAATCAATTTTTATATTAAAATATGATATGCTGGTTCCTAAACATCTTAATTTAGAGAGTAATTGGAAAGTTTATATTTAATTGTTGGTTAGTTGACTAAAAGTTCTTGGGATTATCTGGTCTTTAGATTTGTTGTTTGTGGATATCAGGTAATATGCCCTTGTAAGAAAAGTTCCATTGGAGGAGCTCTCCCTGTAATGTTATTTAAGCCACACCAGAATTGTCTGGTAGACTGCAGGAGTGTGGTTTATTTAAATTTAAGATAATAGTTTTCTTGCCTACAGACTGCTTTCTTGATGATAATCCACAAGTTGCTGTCATTTTTTCTGTTTATGTTTGAAGGATTATTTTCCAGTTTTTCCAGGCTTCAACTCAGACCTGCATGACGGTTTTAAATGTTTTGTTGAGCCATTCATTGCTGGTATGTTTACATAGTCTGGAGACCATGGAGAAGTGAGTGTTCTGAAGAATTAGGAGATGCTGAGAGAATCCATTAGCACTAATGCTGGGAACAGTTAAATAATGTGTGGGTAATCAGTCCACAGTGGAGAGATAGGCTTACACTCTGGAAATTTTGTGAGGAGACTTGAGTCTGAAGGAGACCATCATAGGGAGGAGTGTGTTTAATTTTCTGATTTTGCATGTGGAATATTATAGGGCAATTGCCACTGAAAGTTGTTGGGTGGGAGGAGATACAGGAGCTTTGGAAAGGTTGGGAGGCTATAGTGAAGTCTAGGAGTAAGTGGCAATTTGTTTTGAGGTTAGGTATGGTTGTCTTAGTTACCTGTTGAAGTAGTTTTAGGATGGCAAGAGGTTCAGGCATATGATGCGTGATAAGCCCAGGAAAATGAAGGTTAAAGCCAATGAAGATAATGACGTGCCTGTTCAGAGATGATGCAGCCAGAATACTTTGCCAGAAAGATTTGAATTTTGTGATTGTGGCAGAGAGTGGAAGGTAAGCAGGTGCAATATATAAGGGGAGATCACTTAGTGAGAATCCAGTTTGGCCAAGGATCGGTAGAGGCCTGGCCTGAGCAACCACAGAAAAGTTAACTATGCATTTATTTAGGAGCATTATACCATCAGAATTGCTTGTTCCAGGTGGGAGTCAATCTTCTAGTTGTAACATGGGAAGAATGGTAAATGTGGCCATGATAATTTTTAATCTATGATTCTGACATAGCTAATGCATTAGATTGGTGGGAGGCTAGAAAGGTGCTAATATGACCAAGTGTGTCACATAAAATGTTGGCATTGACTAGAGCTCACGTGAGAGATTTATGGTTAGATGCATGTGGGAAAAGTCATGTGTAAGTTTAAGGGAGACCATTTTTGGATGGGATGCTGCAATTGTGCATATAATGAGGTGAAGTGTTGAAATCTGAACATTGAAGTAGGAATATGAGGAAGTGCAGGGAGGAAGAGTGACTACAATATATTTTTAAGAAGCTTTTACATAAGGAATGGGAGTATATTAATGTGTTGGCAGTGACGTGGATCATTGTGTTAAGTGGGTGACGTTGTAAGGGCAGAAGTATTTGCCATTGTACTTTTTACCCAGGATGAGCATGTGGGCATGCTGTCTATGGTGTTTTAGTGGTGAAGAGAGCCTGAGTAAGTTATGTTTGATGGAAATGAGATTCCTGTTTGTACCTTTAATGACACTAAAGGGCTATCTTTTGTTGAGATTTGGTGGGAGAGGTGTATAAATGTGTTAGCTTCAGGAGGTGTCAGGAGAAATGGAAGTGAGAGGGGAGTGAATTGGGTAGCAGCTGTCATACTAACATTTGCCAATCAGTCAGAGTATGCACAGAACAATCAGTTGTACAATACAATGCAGACGTAGTAGAGACTGGACTCCACGCTATAACTAATGGTATACAAAAAGCTGAATTGTTGGTCTGGTTGTCTTCATTACCTACAAATCTTACATTATAGAACCATGAGAAAAGAGGGAGCAGTCTGTTTGCAAATGATGCAAAGATATGTGATGGAAATGGTAGTGAAAGTGGAGCAGATAGGATAAGAAATGATTTAACATCAGTTCATAGAAATGCAACATAGTGCACCTGAGTAACAAAAATCCAGTGAAAAGCTCCATGCCGGAAAAGCAAAACCACCATCAGCAGATACATGAAATAAATCCCAAGACAAATACAATCAAATGCTTATAAAAGTTTATCTAATGCTGACTATAAATAACACCAACAGTAACTAATCAACAAAAAAACTCCATAGTTAATTACCAAGCTGGATTAATCTCATTGATGTGAACATTTCTAACTTCATTGATATGGAACGATATCACCATGTAATAACTACATTGTATGTGATAGGTTATTCATATCATCAGTACTCTTTGCTGGCTTCCTATGAGGAGTGGTTTAACTAGCTACTTTCATACAGATGTTCCTGTCAAAGATCACTTTTGCATATTTCTTTCTTATGAGCAATATCCATTAAGCACTAAAAGTAAAGGCATGCAAGGTCACTCCATTCCAAAGCAATATGCAACCTAGAAATCCCAGACAATTGGGGTAACCATAGTTTCTTTGTGTGCATTAGCTTAAACAGTCTGGGTGTTTCCAGCATTATCCAAAGGTTTCCTGGAGAGATTCAGAAAACTTGATGGTCCTAGCTGCAATACTGGTAGCTTCTGCTCAGATTTTAGCAACATAAGGACAGGCCTAGAATTTACAAAATTCATTTACAGCTGATGCCTTACAAACCTTGGACCAAGTAGTCTGTTTTCCCACTCCATCTTAGCTCCTGTGTTAGGACACCACTAACCTTTATATATAAGTCTTAGCTGATGCTTAAGAAACCTAGGAAAACCATTTAAATATGGGTTTCAAATGGCACTTAAAACAGATTAGCAGGTATATACTCTAAAAGCTAACGTCATCTTCTCAAAGCATAGCTAATGCAGAGGATTTGTTATTTAAAGTTAGTTAGCTGTTTTTTTACGTTAATCTTTAAGCCTAAGGGGGGTCTTCTCCTTTGTAATTCTTCATTTCCCTATCATGCATTCTTGTGAGGAGTGGTAAACCACATGGCAGATCTGAAACTATCTCCATCTGTCAGATACCTGAAGGCTGTGTCTGTTCCTTAAAGTGTCAAAAATTATAAAAGGTTTCCTACTTTCTACCTACTGGGAGAGTTGTGATGTCTGTCTTATGTCTGCATCAATCAAATCTACCCACTGTAGCTTGACCTCCCCAATCTTCAGTTCTGGATGCCCTCGTAGCTGGGATCTCCAAATTCCACTGCTTAAATCTGGTGGATACTTCAGTAAAATGTCTTAGAGCCTTAAACATTGTTGACAAGGGGAAGCAGCTTACCAAATGCTTTTGGGAGTGATTGTGTGAACTAGCTGAATGCTCTGACTGAGATACTTTCTAGTAGCTCAATGTCCGCTCAAGCAGGTGTGGAGGAGGAGGTGGGAGTGCCAAAGCAGTGCTACAAGATAAAGGCAACCACCAGAATAAGAGTGGCATTGTCTAAGTCTGAGAGACCGGGCCCCCACCCTCCCCACCAGAAAGGAAGAGAACAGAGTAAGCAATTAAGGCCTCTTATTCTCACATATAAATTGCCTGATTTTTTTTTTTTTTTTTTTTTTTAGAAAGTGGGAATATACCTAAAAATATAATACAGGTTTGGAAAAAAAGCATCATTTTAACTGGTGAGATTCATCAATACCAAAACAGTTTCAACCTGCTGCAGGCATGTAACAATACCCTAGCAGGACCATTTTAAAGTTGGCTTTAACCATAGCTAACAGATCCTTACACAGCTTAATTTCCAAATATCCAGAGCTGCCTCTATATCACTTAGAAGGTGGCACATAATTGTATTTTGATGGTCCCAATGCAACATCATTAGCCTGGAAAAATTCTGTCTTATCTAGGTACGCATTTAAGCATGATACAAATAAAATACAATAGCATATGTAGAGCTACAAGGATATCACACTGCAAAAAGTGAAATCTATGTAACACTAAATATTTTAAATCAAGGAAATAATGTTTGTTTTTTTTGTTTTTTTTTTTTGCTTGACAAGATTTTTCTAGTTTTTTTGTAAGAGAAGTTTGCTTGTTTCAAGCCATTTTGTCCTTAATTATCTCAATAAGATTATTTAACTTGTTACTGAGCTTTTATTACTGATTCTAAGTAAATAAATGCTTACAACTAGAACTATAAGATTTATAGCCATGCTCAGGCATGCATAATTAGTTTGTTGTAGTCAGACTTTCTTATTTCAAGTTTCTTTTTCTTTCACCTCTTCATTAATTTATTGCAAACATTCAAATAGCACAACATGTCTTTTAAGAACAAGCTTATCTGTTCAGTCAGCCTTTATTGATGTAAGATATTTGAAAAATAAAGTTTTCCATTCATCTGGTAAACATGAACACAAGCAGAAATAATATAATAGGTTCATAGGTGTTTACTATGCTAATGACCAAAATGGCTTTTTTAAGCCTAGCCATGCATCCCAAATCTCTGACAAGTTCTGATACCCTTGATAAGAGTAAGCATGGGCCTGTGAGATGAACCATTTACATGTTACCTGTTTGCATTAGAGACATAGGTGCCAAACCAGGGATGGATTTCCGGATTCCCATCCAATTGTCCAAGTTGCACTTGAATTGGATTAGAGAGGAACTCTGCTTCACATGGATGGGGAGCCTGTTCCATAGGTGTGGTAATATCTGGCATACATACCTGTATCTCCAGCAGGTCCTATTTATATCACAGGTAAGGTTTAAGACTTTAGAATGGGTAATTCTGGTACTGTTTGTTTTTTGGATATGCAAGAGGTCCATCAGAGTGGAGTCTGATAATGCCCTGTATGCCAGGCATAGATCTCCGCTCAAAAGCCTGTAGGAGACCGAATACAGGGATAGGGACTTAAGGCAGTCTGCATAGGACATATTACTTACACTCTTTATTCTTTTAGTGAGGAACCTTTGTGGACGTTACAGTTGTTGGATATGCCTGGTTAGGTACATACCAAAGGGGGCATTGTACTTAATGAGAGGTCTGATGAATGTCGAATATTGTGGAACAATGACATCCTTGGACTTAGATGCCATACCATTGTTTATAAGTTGTGCAACATAGAATAATTTCCTCACCACTGTAGACACATGATGATTAAAGGCTAGATTACTATCTATGTGTGTCCCTAAGTCCCTGACTACTGGGTCAACTATAAGGAGTGTGTTGTCAATGTGATAGTTACCAGGGATGGATGACTTCTCAAAGGATACTATTATGCATTTCTTGGCATTTAGTTTTAGTCCATGACTCTGACACCAGTTGTTTGTCTGTGCCAGCCCCTCCTGGAGAACATTTGTGTCAGTGTGAGATTCAGTGACAGCTCCTAATTTGCAATCATCTGCAAATTTAGTCAGCCAGAGACCACTGACATTGGCCTTGACTTCTGAGAAGTAAATGCCAAAAAGGAGCGGTCCAAGGACTGATCTCTGAGGGACTCTACTTGTTACTGACCTCTTTGTAGAGGTGGACTTTCCAATTCTAACTTCCTGGGTCCTGTCTGTGAGCCAGTTGGCTATCCACCGGGTGACATACGGGTTTGTACCTACCGTCTTGTGTTTGTTAACAATGCCTGAGTGGAGTATTGTGTCAAATGCCTTGGCCAGGTCAAGGTAGGCAGTGTGAATGATTTTGTCCTCATCCATTGCTTTGGTGACCTTCTCAAAGAAGTCCACCAGGATGAGTAGGCATGAGCTGCCCTTGACAAAACCAAACTGGGTGGTGTCCAGTGTCTGGAGGTTTACTATATCTCTGTTGATCATCTCCATGATAATTCTTTCCATGGCTTTACATATAAGACTAGAGAGACTTATTGGTCCGTACTTTCCAGGGTCTGTAGATGTCCCTACTTTGTGCAGAGGGATGACTGTTACCTTTCTCCATTCATAAGGCACAAAGTCTGTTTGGAGGCTACAGTTAAATAGTAATTCCAGAGGCCCTGATAGGTCATGTTTCATGCTATTTGAAAGCATCCTGGGATATTGTCTAGGCACATTGATACAGTGTTCTTGGTCTTAGAGAGAGCATTAAGGACCTGTTCCCTAGTGATAGAAGGGGGAGTTATATTTCATGATATTTCGTGAGGAAAAGTTGAGGGGAGAGAGGAGTAAAGTGGTAGCTGAATTTATCAGCCAGGAGGTTTGCTATACCTTCTGGCTCATTACAGGTTGCTCTATTTACAATGAGCTCTGCACACAATTGTGTATTGCCTTTGAGCTTGCGGACATAGCTAAGAATGCTTTGTGGTTGTCCTTGGCCTGGGAGGCCAAACTTACCTCAAATTTGGCTTTGGTAGACTTAATTTGTTCTCTGAGTTGTTTGTTTAGTCTAATGAGAGTGTTTTGATCCTGCTGGGTGCTGCACCTCCTAATTTTTGCCAAGATTTTCTTCCTCCTGTTATACAGCCAATGGAATTTGTGATTCCACCAGGGTGGTTTGTTTTGTGAGTTACTTCTGTACTTCTTCCTGGTGGGTACAGCTGCCTCTATGCAGCTATTAACAGTCTTGTACAGGGTTTCTGTGAGCAGTTCTGCATAGGCAGAAGTGTTCTCAGGGTTTATAGGGGCTTGAAAATGTGACAGGTTCTCACTTAATAGCAGGAGGTTAGACTTAGAATAGTTCCTGAATATTCCCGGTTTAGCTGGGGGGCCAGGTTTTATTTTTAATTAAAAGAAGACCATTTTGTGGTCTGACATTACCAGGGAAGGCATTACAATAGGGGGTGTGCAGCACTCTCCCATATTAGTGAGGACCAGATAATTTTATAGTCACCTTTCAAGCCACTCAAGGATCACCTTAGAAATATACATATCTACTTAAAGTAAAACATTTGTTAAAAAGTTGTTAAACAGCACAAGTATGCAAATAATATCATAATCTTTACAAATAACAATGCAGTTTGTGATAGTAAAGGATACAACTGCTTGGAATTCCGATGACATAAAAAACATGCGGCTTGGATGGTGACATCACCAGATCATGCAAACAAAGCATTTCAACCATCTGAAACTAAATTTCTCAATTTTTACTTGAGCATAGCAATTTTGCACACTGTTTTCTTCTTTGAAATATCTTTAGGAGAGCACAGTACTCATGCTCCCACAACTGAGGTTCTGGGTTGAAATCCCATGTGTGAAGTTTCAGTGCTCTCCGAGTGTTCACATGGGTTTATTCTGGGTACTTTGGTTTCCTCCCACAATCCAAAGACATGGAGGTTAGATGAATTGATATGAAATTGACTGTGTATATGGTGTGCGAGTGAATGTTGTAGTCCATGCCCTCCAATGAGTTGGTACCTTGTCCAGGGTTTACCCTGCCCAGCTCCCAATGCCCTCTAGAGATGGGCTCCAAATCACTGCGACCCCAAAATGGGAAAAAGTGTTCACTGATAGTGTGTGTGTGTGTGTGTGTGTGTGTGTGTGTGTGTGTGTGTGTGTGTGTGTGTGTGTGTGTGTGTGTGTGTGTGTGTGTGTGTGTGTGTGTGCGTGTGTGTGTGCGTGTGAAATATCTTCAGTAGCAGTCAGTGCGAATTGAGACACTTTATATCTGGGAACACATTATGAGTCATTTGAACTGTTGTACAATTCTATTACATCCCCAAGATAGTATTTGATGTGCATAAAAGTTTGGTTGTTGTTGCAAATTGTGTAACAAGAGGTAAAATCAACCAGCTTTTCAGCATCTGCAAACTCAGTGGCCTGTGCAATGTGTGTGGCCTCCACTTGATAAGCCATGATCTTTTCTTTCACTTTTAACTGCTCTACTGTCTCCTGCAAGCCTTAGTAGTGTGTATGATCCATTATTTTAGTGGTTGTACTGTATGTTTTTGGATACTTTAGCAGATGAAGGTTGTAAAAGTCTACAGATCACCCAACGTGACTTTCAAGTTACACCTACACCAAGTTCACTGGTTTAAATCTCCGGTTTGCAGCACACCGAAATAAAGTTGTAAAAGTCTACAAATCACCCAATGTGAATTTCAAGTAACACCTACATCAAGCTCAGTGCTTTAAATCTCCAGTCTGCAGCACACCAAAATAAAGTTGTAAGCCACAATCACCCAACATGAATTTCAAGTAACACCCACATCAAGCTCAGTGCTTTAAATCTCAGGTCTGCAGCACAACGAATTAAAGTAAATGTTTGAAATTAATTTTATCATTCTCCTGTAACCTATACATTCTTTGTAAGGCTCTCTGCACATCACTGGGCACCACCTTTACAATCACCCTTTTTGTTCATCTCTATTTCTGTATAAATACTGGTCCCACCCCTTAAATTTCCTTTTTTCTTTTTTACCCCCTCTCACTGCTCTGTGTTAACTCTGTGATATCTAGTAAACCCTACCTTATATTACAGTTCAATACCTTGCATTTCTGTCCCTTTTACCCTTTTCTTTGCATTCCTAAACATTCTCTCATAGTCTAAATACTGATTATTGTACTTTACTTACATTTCCAGTGATAGGATTTTGCTGATAAAGGCAGTCGGCTTTCACTTTCTGTATGTATTCTTGTACCTAGCCTTTTTGGACACATTCCTGTCCTGTACTTTCATTTCTTTACTCCCATGCTACCTTGCTACCTTCAAACAGTCTCAGCCAGTGTTTGGTGTCATCTTTTCTTTCACTTTTAACTGCTCTACAATCTCCTGCAAGCCTTAGTGGTGTGTATGAGCCATTATTTCAGTGGTTTTACTGTAAGTGTTTCGGATACTTTAGCAGATTAAGGTAATTCTTTATTTTTATTTAATGTACAATATTGTATTTTTCTTTTTTGAAACCTACTTTACTAACAATAGTCCATTGCAGGTGTTTTTAGTCAACTGTACTGTAGTGATTTCTACATCTAATGTTTATTTTGATTGCATCTAACTAGGATTATTTCTGGGATATTTGTGAGTTTGCTAATTGTTTCTGGTGTCTATACAGTAACCTGCCTAGCAGATAAACTTTAGACAGTATAAAATGTTTTATCAATTTACATGTTTGGCTTATTAAATGTTGATTTAGTTGCATGAATCACTACAGCATGGTGAGATTAATGGTCTATTCTAGTTGTCTGTATTGATTGTAAAGGCACTGTAAACTTAACTGGCTACAGGTTGAATTTGTTGCACTTCTCTGCCTATAGAGTGTGTCCAGTCACAACTTTGTTAGCTTATACAGTATTAGCAATTTCATGAAATGCATGGTAACAAAAAAACTTTTTAGCAACTTTCTAAGATTATACAAGTAATATTTAAATGTATCCCTGTTATTGTGGAATAAAGGGGCCTTTGTTCCCCCCCATAAATTTTGGCTTTTTCCAAATGGCTTGAGATACAAAGTTGAGAGATATCGCTGCATGTCAAGTCCATTTTACAAGAAAGTGAGCGAGTGTCATGTGCATTTTGCAAGGAGCTGAGAGCTTCAGGGAAAGAAAAGTTTATTATATGTCAAGTCTGTTTACAATGTGCAACTGTTGTTTAACAAATGATATTGGTACAATTGTGCTAAAGTATTTGAAAGCATTAGTACCACAGCAGGGAGTGCACTTGCTTTTAATGCAGAAGGCTGTCGGTTCTACTCCCACATATTTCAGATTGGGTGCCCTTTTGATTTCTGATTATTTGATGCATTTTAAGGGGGGATATGGTTCTGTACTCCTGAGTGTGCCCTCCTTTGCATGAGATGCCTATTAACTATGAATTTGTTGGTTTGTTAGTCATTCCATATTACAATATTACCAGATTACCAATTTTTTTTAATGTAACATTGGCAGTTTAATTCTTCATGGGCAGCAGGCACTGAATTTGTAGATGAAACACTGAAATGTAACGTTCTTTGTCAGTACCAACCTCTTACAGTTCTTTTTAAGGTGGAATTATTCAGATGATTTTTAATTTTGCAGAGATTGTGCTTATTGAATGATATTGGTGGATTGTAATGACAGATGTCTGAGTGTCCTTTTATGTTTGAAATGTTCTGAAATTAGTAGTTTTGTCATTATCGGTTCATACATTTTGTTTCATTGCTTACTAAAAGACTGTTCAAAACTACAAATTTAAAATACATTCCCCCAGATTTACTAATCTTCTGTGCAGGACTAGCTTAGTCCTTCATGGAAGTGGCCATTTAGGATCAGCAATGCAGCGAGCCATGCATATTAATGAAGGCGTGCTGCCTGAACTCCTAATCTTACATGGAGCTGTAAGTGTGCAGGGGGTGTATCTGAGAGAAGAGCTTTCAGAATATACATGCCCCCAGAATGAAGAACAGCAGAAAGGCCAAAGAAATGAGCGAGACCACTCATAGGTGTCCGCATACCCCCAGCAACATCCCCCCACGTGTACAACAGCAATAGTAAATACAAACCAAATAAACCTTTTTTTAATTATGAATCTGATTAAAGCTAATTATAGGTGTGCGGGTTTGCCCATCGCTTAGCTATGGTTAATGCAGGTTAAATGGCTGAAGAGGATAACAAGGAAGATATATGCAAATGAAGCAGTAGAGCAATAGTGCAGTGGGCAGAGCATTTGCCTTACGAGCAGGTATTCCCGGTTCAAGTCCCTCTGCAGCACATTCCATTTTCCATGTCAAATCACATTATGACCAATATTTTAGTTGCATAACCTACTAAATAACATATATTTGTGAACTGGAATACTGAAATAAAACCACGACACCAAGCCTCTACTAAAAGACCACCAGGAGAAAAAGTATTAGCATACTCCACTTTAATGACCACTTTCTTCCACATAGACTTCCTCAGAAACAAAATTCTCACAATGTAACTACTCTTAAAAAGCATGCTCAATTACAAAAATAATGATGTCATAATAAGTTAATTGTTCCAATTAAAATTATTGCAGTAAGAATTGTTATGCTAAAAAACAGCTAAGCAACCATAAAAACTTGATAAATACAACACAAACAATGTGTTATTTCACAACGTCTCCTACAATTTTTTTAAAAAACATTTGATGTTAATGATGTCATTCAGTCCAGGTTTATGATCTGCTTTCAATTTTATTTGCCATCTAGCTTCCCTTTGTTTTAAATACGTTTTAAAATCTCCTCTTTTATCATGTTGACCTTATTCCAGGATGGAAAATAAAAACTTATTAAAACTTATGCATTCCACACTATGCTTGTATAGGGCATTATTCAAATCTTTTCTATTTATGCTATACATATGTTCCCTAATCATCTTAAATAAATGTCTGGTGGTCATACCTACATAAAATTCTAGACATTTATCACAGATGGCCTGAGTTTTGCAATTGAATACTCCTGGGACCCCAATGGTATATTCTAAATGGGAAAATTCAATGTATGGTCCTACTAATATATACCTACACATGGGACAACCTGAATATTTATACATACCCTTAGGTCTATCAGAAAGGAGGGTGGGGTTGGAAACCAAACTAATATCCCTCCCTTTCTCCAGTATAGTCTTCAGATTATAATCATTTCTATATACAAACTTAGGTTTGGGACCAACTGCTTTCAATTAATCATGATTGCCCTCTATAATTTTTCAGTTCTTCTCTATGATGTTACGTAACTGCATTCCATCTGAGGTCATTTGCAAATTGAAACATAAATGGTTGTTGTCCTTATTTGTATTGCCACCATCTTCACTTATACCTTTCTTCAAAATGGGATAATAATGACTCTTTCTTCTATCCCACACATATTTGGCTAGTTCATTTAAATAATTTGACTCATAGCCCCTGTGGCTGAAGAGTTCAATAATAAATTGAAATTCCTCGGCTAGCAAAAAATCTTCACTGGTCATGCGGCTAGCTCTAATAAATTGCCCTTTTGGTATATTCTTTATAATAAATGTGGGATGTTGACTAGAATAGTGCAAATAGCTGTTCATGAAAGTCTCATTTCTATGAATTTTACTGATGAAATGGTGATCTGTTTCACTCCAAAACAAATGAACATCCAAATAATTGATCTTAAACCCTATGTCACCTAACACAAATTTAAGAAAATCAGGCTTTTCATTCATTTTTGATACAAAGGACTCCACAAGATAATGGTCACCCGTTAAAATAAACACCAAATCATCAATGAATATTTTATAATAAATGACATTAAATTAATTTCTTAGTGAGTCCAAAGCCAAATGTTCCCACTATCCCATAACTATGTTAGCAAAAGAAGGTGCCGCCGGGCAACCCATTGCAACACCTCTAATTTGCTTGTAGAATTGTCCATTAAACAAAAAATAATTGTTGTGTAAGAGTGTTTCTAACAACTCACAGCAAAAATTAATGTTACCATTGGTCCTCATATTAGAAAATTGAGTTAAATATGCTCTGACATACTCTATTCCATCATCATGAGGAATGGAAGTGTATAAAGATGTCACATCTACAGTAAATATTATGTGTTTAGAAGGATCAAACTGTACATTTTGACTGAATAACCTAATGCTATTCAGAAAATCCCACGAATCATTTAAAAAGGAATCCATTTTCTGTGTCAGTGGATTCAATACAGTATCAAACAACATAGACATTCCCTCTGTAACATAATTAGGGGCTGAAATGATAGGCCGAAAGGGTGGGTCAACCATATTTTTATGTGTTTTGGAAATGCCGAATAGAACTACCACTTTTGGATTTTCAATGTTGCAAAATTTGTAAGTTGCCTGATCCAAATTCCCACACATTAAGCTATCATATAAAAAACTGGAAATATATTTATAACATCTAACAATGTCAGTAGCTGCAACTTTTTCATATTCTTCTTCATTGTTTAACATTTCTTCCATTTTGTGAACATAATCAACTTGATTCATAATTACTAACAATCCACCCTTGTCAGTTTTAATAATTCAAATGTTTTTGTTATTAATTCTTTCATAGCTGTTCTCATTTCATTGCTCAAATTATCAAAACAATACTTTTTATTACCTTTTATTTTTCTCTTCATATTTTCAATTGCCTTCCTTATCTCTCTTTCACAGGAAGTTTCAAAAACTTTTAATGTATGAGACAATACTGGATTATAACAAGATGGTGTGACAAAGGAAGATGTGGTATTCTTAACATCTTTTAAGATGTATGTTAGATTTAAATTTCTAGTGTATATTTTTTTAATCTAAAACCACATCAATCACATTAGCCCTCCTCATCGGAACGAAATTTACACCCAACTTCAATAATTTAGTTTGATGCTCATTTAGCACTAAATCCGATAAATTTAAAATGTCATAGTCTAACCTAGGCTTTTTTTGTTGTTTTTATTCGTAATCCGTCGACGAATCCGACAATAATTTCCCTTTCTTCCTGGTTATCATCGGTTTCAATTTCTTCTGTCTCTGTTCTTTCCCCACGACTAAAAAAGTCTTGGGTCTAACTGCTGCTTCAATTTCACCAGTTTCCGAAGCTGAATTAAGTCCTCCACTTAGAATTAAACCAGAGGAACCACTGGACTCTTCTGTGTTGGAGATGCTGCTGATTTCTTCATCATTAACATTCACTGAACAGTTTCCTGTTAAATATGAAACTTCCGTAGCTGGACCCACACTACTTCCTCTATCATATTTAAGATGGACCGGTTGCTGTATATGTTGTTTATTGTAGGATAAGAGAAAGTTCCGTTTGTCTGAACCAAGAAAAAAGTTATAAGCAGTGTCCAAATTATACATGTCTATATCACAATCCAATTTCTTGTTCTTCCTCTCGATCGCAATTCCCTCATGCTGCCCTATATCATCCAGAATGGAAATATATTCTATTCTGTCAGTGAAAATGAGTTCAAAATCCCTTTCAATGCTTTGTTCCACCTATATTATCTTGTCTTTCAGATCTTCCATAATGCTACTATTGCGCTCGATTAGCAATCCCAAAAAAACTAATTCCTGCTGAATTAAAGAAATTTTTGAGTTTGGAAAAAATGGATCACTCTCAGTGACTCCATTTGGACTTTTATAAAAGCGTAAGCCTTTTGGAACAATGCCCAAGTCAACACATTTCTTAAAATATTTGTTCTTAATGTCCAAACTTTTATATTTCTTTGAAAGTCTATTCAGAGTCTGACAGCACTCTTTGTATAATGTCAACTCACTGAAGTTCATTTGTCTTTTAGTATTAATCAACGGATCTCTGTTGTTATTCAAAACAGATGCAATATTAGCATAAGTTTTGCGTTGTTTTGAAAACTCCGATAGGTGTTTTATATTTTCATTGTGCCCATTGTTGATGGTATTTTTAATGTTCATTTCCAGTACTGTTTGTACGTCTTCATCAGAACTAGAACATGAGAGATTACTTGAAGAACGCTCCTTTACCAAAATGTGTAAAGATTTCTGTATGTCCTCCAACATTTTTAATAAAAAAGTGGTTAAATTAGATTCACCTGTGACTGCAGATGAATGGATGCTCAAATCCAACAAGGCATCTCCCTGGGCCTCCGGCATGGCAACTTGCACCCAAAAAACTGGAAACCACAAAAGTGCAAAGATAGAAAAAAAACAAAACCACGACACCAAGCCTCTACTAAAGAACCACCAGGAGAAAAAGTATTAGCGTACTCCACTTTAATGACCACTTTCGTCCACATAGACTTCCTCAGAAACAAAATTCTAACAATGTAACTGCTCTTAAAAAGCATGCTCAGTTACAAAAATAATGATGTCATAATAAGTTAATTGTTCCAATTAAAATCATTGCAATAAGAATTGTGATGATAAAAAACAGTTAAGCAACCATAAAAAACTTTATAAATGCAACAAAAAAAGTGTTATTTCACAACATGTCTCCTATGATTTTTACCAGAACTGGAGTACTGCATTAAATGCAGATGTGAGGTGTCAGTGTCATAATGTTGCAAAGTCCACAGATAATCACATGTGCCCCATACAGTATATGTACACAGGAATCATGGATACAAATGGAAGGTAAAATGTGTAATGAATGATAACCCCATACTGCTTCCAAATCCCCCTCCTTCCCAAGAACCATTAGATATTACTGCCTAAATCAGTGCACTTGTAAGTGGGAGTAAGCACTAGTAAGCAAGTGTAAACACCAATGAGCAGTAGTAAGCATATTTAAGCTCTAGTAAGCAAGTTTAAGCCTGTTTTCATCGGGGTAAGCAATGCCTATACAGGTTAAGTAATATTGAAGCTAATGCTCTGTAAGCATATGTAACCAGAGGTTAGCATTGCTTACACTTGTGCAAACCCATGCAACCCCACTTACAACTGTTCAAAAGTGCCTTAATTACTCTGTATCCAATGGCCCTTGTTCTCGACAGCAACAAAATAAACAGCCTTGTAGGTGTTGAACCCAGGACCCTATACACTACAGTCACAGTAGTTAACCACCAAGCCATCACAGGAGTGCAGAATAATGAGGTATCACCAAACAAATCCTCACTATAGTAAAATCAAACTGAACCTGTGAAAAGAATCAGTATACAGCCATATGTTCTATAACCCACTACATAACATAAATATGTGAACTGGGGTATAGCAGTAACCCAGATGTGAGGTGTAGTTGTAATAGAGTGTTGAAGTCCCCAATAAGACACAAGGACCTTATACAGTGTATGTACACATTAATCATGGATACCATATCTATATATATATATATATATATATATATATATATATATATATATATATATATATATATGTGTATAAGATGTAATGAATAATAAATCAATGCCAAAAATAAAATATAATGCAAAGTCTATTGTAAGCAATGCTAAGCATTGCACAGGCCAGCTTAGCCAGCTAACTCAATGTGCCCAGTGGTATACCCCTTTAAACAATGCCAACCTTAGGTAAGCAGGTTTGCCCATATCTTAGCCTTTTCAAAACTGGCCAATCATGGCAAAGTGTGGGAAATCGGCCCTTCTTAAACCCAACAGGTGGAAATACATCTTATAACTGGTTGTAGCTTCCCCTTGCAGACACCATGGCAGAAAGGGGAGAGGGTGCGCGCTTCCAGGCGCAGCGCTGGGGCATCCAGGAGTCCAAAGTCATGGCAGGATTTCTTGTCTAAGACCATGAGCAAAGACTGCTGCAGGGCCAGTACCAGGGTTCCCAATATAAGGTGAAAGCCTGGGACCATCTCGCCTGTGATCTCACCAGTGCCACTGGCATACCCCAAACTGGTGAGCAGGTCAGGCATCACTATGTCGACCTGAAGCGGGGTAAGGTAGACCTCTTGCAGCAGTGGATCCAAGAGGCTAGAACTGCAGGGGCTGTCCCAGCTATGTGTAAGTATCACTCCACTATGTGTGTAATAATTGCCAGCCCATGTATATCATGGATAGGTATGGCTAAATATTCCTCTTATGTCCTTCACAGCTGCAAGTGAGTGGGCCATGAACCAGGAAGCCTATGGCTGTCGCCTGGAGAGGTTGCGACGTGAGGCAGGTTAGTAATACTCTTGCATGTACTGTCATAGGAAATAAATCTAAAAGCATTAGTAAATTAATTGCCAGTATAAAACCTGTATTGTTTAAGGCAAGTACTGCATACACTGGAGAATACGGCAGGAAGAGTCTCATATAGTTTGTATGTAAATAAAAGCATAATATCCTGACAATAAAGGTCTAGCTGCTGGGCTGCATGTGTATACTCTGGTATCATATGGTAATGTAGATTTGCAATCACGTAATAGTACTGTTGTATTAAGCACTGTTACCCACACTGTGCACCATAAACAGAATGTGTAGGAATGCCTGTATATGACTGGTGTAATCCCCAGAGGTCATTTAGCACAACTAAGAGACACATAGACAGAAAACAGTGAAAAGGCAGACACCAAAATCCAAATAGCACATGCAACTGAGATGTGAACTGTTGTATTTTTAGCACACACAGCCATGGTTTGAATCCTGGCAGTGGTAGTAATCTGCATACAGAATCATACCCCAAAACTGTAAAGAATGTCCAGTAAAGTGGCCCATATCTGTTCCCTGTCAACCTGTCCCCCTGGGAAATCAGTGGGATGATCCCAGACATATAGGCAGCAAACAGGACATACAACTGATTGACACACATCTATGAGAACAAAGCTGGCACACTAGCAACTCCCCAAAACCTTATGAGAATAAGAAGCCATGTATGCCACACAGACATATATATGCAGATACATATTTATATATATATATATATATATATATATATATATATATATATATATATATATACATATGTAGAGATATATATGTAACTACACATACACACACAGAGATATGTATAGGAAGATACATATGAGGAAGGTGCACACTATATGGAACAGCCACTATGCCTACAGTTGCCACCTTACCAACTGGACACTGTATGAGCCACCCATACAAATGTCAGTTGTTGCCTGCAACATATACCCACAGAGAAGTCAAAGGATATAACACCACACACAGGTCTGCATACATGGGAAAGCTTTATTTGCGTACTATTACAGTCATATATGCCATGTCATATAGCTGTTTAGACACTGACATCCATATAAACAGAGTAATGCAACTGTGAAACAGTTATACTTATATAGTAGTCTGGAAAGATTTACATATGTTTCTGTCCAGGCCGAGGCCTTCAAGTAGTACAATAGTAAAGACAGTCTGGGCCACAGGACACCAAACAATCAACAGTAAGTAATGCAGATGTATAGTCCGGCAGCCTCTATCTACACTCTGTACATAATCCCTAGGGGGTAAAGACCTCAGCTGACACAATGGGATGTGTCTGTTACATAACAAGGCATAACTGACACCATCACAATCACACTGACAAACAGAACAGTCGGTATGGCAGAAGGCAGTAGGCCTGCATTTACCCAAGGTGGATCGTATGGTAATGTACATCCAGATACCTTAAGGCAGATTACCCCTGATACCCCCACATGTTGTAAAAACCTAGGTTAGCTATGGTGCATGCCCCAGACTCAATATTACAGAGCCATATACCACTGTTACATACACTGGCCTCTGGAGTACATAAGGACACACATGTATTGTGCATGTGAATCCCACACATATATGGCTCCAACCCCACAGTATGTGTGGGGAACACAACAGCAGTGGACTGATGGCAGGAATGGCAGCATGACATACTCACAGCCCACTACATAACAACCCCTGACAGCATGTCATATGTGCAAAGCCTGGTATATAGGTGGAGGACAGAGCCTGGAACACAGGCCCATATGTATGAAACTGTTGTCATACACTAAGCAAGTGAGTGGTGTTACAGGATAGTCTGCACCATACCCTTAGTCAGAAATATGAAGTTATAAACAGAAATGGATGTAGCCATGTACTGATAGCACTCAACACACCACACTGTCAGTGATATATCTGACACAAGACCTATGTGGTGGACAGACAAAACATAATAGGCACACCTCTGGCCATCAAGAGGATAGGCCCACAGTTGAGAGCTATGCAGACAAACTGCATTTCAAGTTAAACTAGTATGTACACACAAACCTTGCAACACCAGTGCTATATAATGCATACAACAACACTACTCACACTCTGTCTGTAGTTCTGGAACCTCCTACAAATATGTAGGTGGCCTGATTGTGCAGGTTCTCCTGTAAGAGGTAATGCTATCTGCTGTCTGTAACACTGATGCCCCCACACAGGAAGGATGTTTATCATACAGGAAAGGTAAAGTGACCACGCCCACATGATGTAGGGATTTATAGTAGTTGCTTGCCATGACAGTGGTAATTGGAAGTACTACACAGCATGCTGCATGCAGGTGGCAAGTGGAGGACACTGAATGGTGCAGAGGCCATCACCTGATCATGTGCATCACCTACAAATTCCATGCTGCAATCTATGCAAAGCAGCTCTTTCCATTTACTGGAGAGAGACTGAGAGCGAGAGAGAGATAGAGAGTAAGAGAGAGAGTGTGCCTATAAGGCACAGAACAACAACAAAAAAAAAAAAACATCCAGAAAAGTCTGCATTCCCATAACAGGTATGTTTAGGTTCATAGGTTCATAGGTTCATACTAGACTATCTGCCCGAGGGCATTTACAAGCCTAGCCCATCGTTTTGTGGCTTACGCCACCCCTTTAGTATGGGGAACTATACCCATTATTTTGCTGTGCCTCTGTCGAGCAGTGACACTGAGGTAATCCCTGGGGTATATCTGCGATCTCCCATCCATTGGTCAAGATTTCTCTTGAACAAGGCCAGCGAGGTGCTCTGCCTCACATGTACCGGGATTTTGTTCCACAGCATAGGGCGTCTTTGGGTGATGAATCTATCCCTCCAGCACGTCCTATTAATAGCCGTGTCGAGGTTTAAGTCTCCCGCCCTTGTGGCTCTGATGGATCTAGATTTTTGAGGTGAAGCATATTCATCAAATCTGGGTTTGACATGGCCTTGTATGTTAGGCAAAGGTCACCTCTGAGCAGCGGTGCGACTGAATAGAGCTGGAGTTCTTTCAGTCGGGCAGCATAGGACAGATTTTTGAGACCCTTTATCCTTTTGGTGAGGAACTTTGTGGCCTCTCCAGCTGCTGCAAGTGTCGGGTCAGATACATTCAATGGGGCATTGTACTCAATCATTGGTCTGATGAGTGATGAGTAAAGGGAGACTATGACCTCCCTTGATCTAGATGAGAATCCCTTCATGATAAGGTGGGCAATGTAGAAGGTCTTCCTGACTACTTTAGCTACATGGGTGTCGAATGACAGACTACTATCAACCTGGGTCCCCAGGTCCCTGATAACTTCTTCTGTGCTCAGTGGATTGCCACCTATTTGGTAGCTAGGGTAACCTTGTTTTTCCCGAAGGGTATGACTATGCATTTTTGGCATTTAACTTTAGGCCGTGGCTCTGGCACCAGTTATCCGCTTCTGTGGGACCCTTCTGAAGGATATCTGTGTCAGATGTGTTTTCTACTATGGCTTCCCAGTTTGCAGTCATCTGCAAACTTTGTCAGCCATAACCCTCCTGTGTTTGCTTGTACTTCGGGAAAGTAGATGCCAAACAAGAGTGGGCCCAGGACTGAGCCCTGTGGGACACCACTTGTGACAGGCTTTGAGTCTGACATGGCGCCAGCAGCTCTGACCCTGTGGGTTCTGTCACTCAGCCAGTTTGCAACCCATCTTGTGATGTATGGGTTAACATTTAAGCTGATGAGTTTTTCAATGATACCCGAGTGGGGTATTGTATCAAGGCCTTAGCCAGATCGAGGTAGGCTGTATGGACTGCCTTTCCTCATCAATGGCTTTGGTGACTGTTTCAAAAGTCAACCAAGTTTAAAAGGCATGATCTGCCTTTGACAAAGCCAAACTGGGTTGGATCCAAAGTCTGCAAATTCCCTATGTCTTTATTTATGAGGTCCATTATGATCCTCTCCATGGCTTTGCAGATAAGGCTTGTCAAGCTAATGGGCCGGTAATTTCCAGGGTCGGTGGAGGCACCGCCTTTGTGAAGTGGGACCACAGTTGCAGTGCGCCACCCCTGGGTAATGATCCAGAGGTAAGACTTTGATTAAACAGCTGTCCTAGCTGTGGGTTTAATTCCTCATTGAGTTCGTGGAGCACACAGCCGGGGACACCATCAGGTCCCATGGATGCTGTGTTTTTGCTTTGGAGAGAGCAGTTCTCACTTGGGCGCTGGAGATGTTTGGGGCTGCAATCGCTTGGTATAGATATCTCTCCTTTTGGGGGAGGGGAGAAGTTTGCACTGAACCTGTCAGCCAGTATGTTGGCAATGTCTGTAGGATCAGTAATCTTCACATCATTTTGAACTAGTTCTGAGCATATCTGGGAGTTTCCTCCTAGGTTTCTAACATAGCTAAAGAAGGCCTTATGATTGTCTTTTGAGTCTTTAGCTATTTTTCTCTCGAAATTTGCTTTGGATGATTTTATGAGAGCTCTTAGTTTTTACTTATAGTGATCAAGGGTGTCTTACCTTTTAAGGATTTTGCTCTATCTTGTAGTAGCTTCCTCCTTTGTTGTAGAGTTTGTTTATGGCTGGGGTCCACCAGACTGGACGCTTGCCTTTGGTACAAAGAGTCTTTGTTTTGCTTGGGATTGCCTTATCCATGCAGTCCTGCAGGTGCTGGTAGAAGGCATTTGTAAGTGATTCAGCGGCTTGAGTACTGTTTTCCGCCGTTCGGGGCCTTAAAGGAGACCACACTAGTCTTTAGAAGTGTGAAGTCGGCTTTTGAGAAGTTCTTTACTGTGGTCTTTTTATTTCAGGTGGGGTGGGATGAGGACCTCCAGCGAGATTAGTTTGTGATCTGATCTCACCAGTGAGGGGTATACTTCCGTGTTGAACATTGTGCTCCCATGTTCGTGATGATGAGATCAAGTATGTTATCTCCTCTTGTGGGGATGGTGACTAGTTGTTCCATGGCATTTGAGTTTATGAATTCCAGGAACTTTTGGGCTAGGGTGTTTGGGCTTGAGTAGTGTTCCCAGTCTATATTAGGGTAATTGAAGTCACCTAGTATGATGGTGTTTGGTGATACATTTATCCCCTCTAGTGTTTTCAGGAAGGCCATGTGAGGTTCCTGAGTTTGTGAGGGTGGCCTGTAACATGCTACAATTTGCAGAGCAGTCTTGCCTACGGTTAATTGCACCTGGATGGTCTCCGATGCATCATGCGCTGCCACCAGTCTTGAGGTGTGGGTGTCCTTGATGAATATGGATAACCCTCCTCCTTTCTTGGTATTGTCCGGATTTTGGGGCCGGAACGCATGATATGAGGTAAAACCTGATAGCGCTGGGGTGCTCTCAGGAGCCTTGAACCAGGTTTCTGTCACAGCACAGACATCGATGTTCTCCATACTGAGAAGGGCCTCGAGTGCGTGCATTTTGAGATTTAGACTTCTGGCATTGAGGAGCATTACCCTTAGTTTTTTCCTTTTTGTGTTCTAGGGTGGTAGGTTTAGAATTTGAGCCTTGCCTAAAAAGGCACTATGGGGTGGCAAGAGCCTTTGCCAATATCCGAATCCCAGGGTGACAGGTGCAAGCCGCCCTCATGGCAGCGTGGCTTGTCCAGCATGTCATCCCAGGCAGACAGATACTGGATCCCCTTTGAATGACACCAGTGTTTAAGCCAATTGTTAAAGCTGATCATCTTATCTCTGTATTGTGGCATCATTCTTGGTGAAGGTAGGATACTGCTCAAGGTCAGGGTCATACCTGCCTGGGCTACATAATCAGAGAGCTCCTCAATGTCTCTTTTCATGTAGTCCAAGGAGGTACGCCTCAGGTCGCTTACACCAGCGTGGCCAATGCCTGAGTCATATTTGTACCTGCTGTTGAGAGCCCTGAGTGCTTGCGCTATGTCTCGGATTCTAGCGCCGACAGACAGCTTACTGTGACCTTCTCCTTACTCAGTCTGGTGAGCGGGACGCCAGTGTGTCTGACTATGGAGTCACCAATGACTAGTGTGTCTGACATTGTGTTTGGCCTTAAGGGCTGTGACTGTTTGACACTCTGACTGTGAGGTCTATGTGTTGCAGGTGTTGTGTTCTGAGGTGGTGGTTGTTTGGGTGTCTGCTTTGGTGGCCTCTGCTGTTTTGGTAGATTTTGATCAGAGCCTCCGAGTATGTCTTTGTGTGTTTATGTGTATGATTTGAGGTTGTAATGGTACTATGTGAGACTGGGTCTATAGTGTGTGTGGTAACCTTCTCCTCCTGACTGGTCTTGCCAGTCCTATGTTGAGAGAGCTCAGCCTCCAGTTTGGCCGTATAGTTGCATCTCTCGCATGTATTGGTGTTTTGTGGGAGGAGGAGAGGGTTGTTCAGGTACATGAGGCAATTGTAACATTGCCTCAATATTCCCAGGTTCACCAGCTGAGCAGGAGAGGACACTAGCAACTGATCCTCGACATGCTAGAAGGATAGACAAAAACTTTAAAAAGATTCCGGGGATGTGGGTGACCGAGAAATGGGGTTGCCTTTTTGGGGTACTATCTATGACAAGAGTGCCGTATCAAGGTAATAAGTACTGTAGGAGCAAGTGCTAGGTTTAACAGATAGAGAATAGTCTACTTGGAGTCAAGTAGAGATGATCTTTTAGTTATAGGATACGCTGATTAGATCAGTAGTATAGTTCGAGGAAGGTAGTTTTAAGGGAAAATTTGAAGAGTGTAATTTAGGTAGCCCTAATAGTTTAAATCTGCTTAACCGGCGCTGCCCTAGTGTGCAACAGTAGCAGCTCACGAAACTTCTGCTAAATCGCTTAAATCGCAAACGCGCTGCTTAGCTTTTTATATCAGGGGCTGAAAGAAGCTAGAACTGGCCCAAAACGACCAATAAACTACAAGTTACTGGCTGAAACCTCACAAAACTGGACCAACAGGCAGCTCAATGCTTCCCACTCCCACTGGTAAGCAAGGGAACCTCCTCTGTTCCAAATTAGGTAAAGATTCAGTAACAGGAACTGCAAACAAAGCCCAGGGATCAGCAAGCTCTGAAACTGGACTATTCTAGCTTAGTAAGGCGGAAAACAAGAGATATTTTTTTTTTTTTTTCAGAAAACAAGCAGAAACAGATACAGTAAACACTTATAAATGCTATAAATCGGCTATCACAGCCTACACAAACAATTTGCAACAGTTACAGATTTTAAAAGTAACAAATTGAGAAACAAGTGCAAAACAGAATAAATGCAGAAAAACAGTAACAATGTATCAGCAAGCAGGCTTAAATACAGTTGCTAGATAAATAGAAGTGGAAAGCCACAAAATTATACTTAAATCAGGTAAAGTCGCTTTTTAGCTCTCTGAAGCTTGGATTACTCTGCTGGCCACCACGAGGATCTGTGCTGAGTAGGTACAAGCCAAAAACGCTGCTTAGCGCTTTTATATCAGGGGCTGAAAGAAGCTAGAACTGGCCCAAAACGACCAATAAACTACAAGTTACTGGCTGAAACCTCACAAAACTGGACCAACAGGCAGCTCAATGCTTCCCACTCCCACTGGTAAGCAAGGGAACCTCCTCTGTTCCAAATTAGGTAAAGATTCAGTAACAGGAACTGCAAACAAAGCCCAGGGATCAGCAAGCTCTGAAACTGGACTATTCTAGCTTAGTAAGGCGGAAAACAAGAGATATTTTTTTTTTTTTTTCAGAAAACAAGCAGAAACAGATACAGTAAACACTTATAAATGCTATAAATCGGCTATCACAGCCTACACAAACAATTTGCAACAGTTACAGATTTTAAAAGTAACAAATTGAGAAACAAGTGCAAAACAGAATAAATGCAGAAAAACAGTAACAATGTATCAGCAAGCAGGCTTAAATACAGTTGCTAGATAAATAGAAGTGGAAAGCCACAAAAATTATACTTAAATCAGGTAAAGTCGCTTTTTAGCTCTCTGAAGCTTGATTACTCTGCTGGCCACCACGAGGATCTGTGCTGAGTAGGTACAAGCCAAAAAACGCTGCTTAGCGCTTTTATATCAGGGGCTGAAAGAAGCTAGAACTGGCCCAAAACGACCAATAAACTACAAGTTACTGGCTGAAACCTCACAAAACTGGACCAACAGGCAGCTCAATGCTTCCCACTCCCACTGGTAAGCAAGGGAACCTCCTCTGTTCCAAATTAGGTAAAGATTCAGTAACAGGAACTGCAAACAAAGCCCAGGGATCAGCAAGCTCTGAAACTGGACTATTCTAGCTTAGTAAGGCGGGAAAACAAGAGATATTTTTTTTTTTTCAGAAAACAAGCAGAAACAGATACAGTAAACACTTATAAATGCTATAAATCGGCTATCACAGCCTACACAAACAATTTGCAACAGTTACAGATTTTAAAAGTAACAAATTGAGAAACAAGTGCAAAACGAGAATAATTGCAGAAAAACAGTAACAATGTATCAGCAAGCAGGCTTAAATACAGTTGCTAGATAAATAGGAGTGGAAAGCCACAAAAATTATACTTAAATCAGGTAAAGTCGCTTTTTAGCTCTCTGGAGCTTGATTACTCTGCTGGCCACCACGGGGCTCTGTGCTGAGTAGGTACAAGCCAAAAACGCTGCTTAGCTTTTTATATCAGGGGGCTGAAAGAAGCTAGGAACTGGCCCAAAACGACCAATAAACTACAAGTTACTGGCTGAAACCTCACAAAACTGGACCAACAGGCAGCTCAATGCTTCCCACTCCCACTGGTAAGCAAGGGAACCTCCTCTGTTCCAAATTAGGTAAAGATTCAGTAACAGGAACTGCAAACAAAGCCCAGGGATCAGCAAGCTCTGAAACTGGACTATTCTAGCTTAGTAAGGCGGGAAAACAAGAGATATTTTTTTTTTTTTTCAGAAAACAAGCAGAAACAGATACAGTAAACACTTATAAATGCTATAAATCGGCTATCACAGCCTACACAAACAATTTGCAACAGTTACAGATTTTAAAAGTAACAAATTGAGAAACAAGTGCAAAACAGAATAAATGCAGAAAAACAGTAACAATGTATCAGCAAGCAGGCAAAATACAGTTGCTAGATAAATAGAAGTGGAAAGCCACAAAAATTATACTTAAATCAGGTAAAGTCGCTTTTTTAGCTCTCTGAAGCTTGGATTACTCTGCTGGCCACCACGAGGATCTGTGCTGAGTAGGTACAAGCCAAAAACGCTGCTTAGCTTTTTATATCAGGGGCAGAAAGAAGCTAGGAGCTGGCCCAAAACGACCAATAAACTACAAGTTACTGGCTGAAACCTCACAAAACTGGACCAACAGGCAGCTCAATGCTTCCCACTCCCACTGGTAAGCAAGGGAACCTCCTCTGTTCCAAATTAGGTAAAGATTCAGTAACAGGAACTGCAAACAAAGCCCAGGGATCAGCAAGCTCTGAAACTGGACTATTCTAGCTTAGTAAGGCGGGAAAACAAGAGATATTTTTTTTTTTTTTCAGAAAACAAGCAGAAACAGATACAGTAAACACTTATAAATGCTATAAATCGGCTATCACAGCCTACACAAACAATTTGCAACAGTTACAGATTTTAAAAGTAACAAATTGAGAAACAAGTGCAAAACAGAATAAATGCAGAAAAACAGTAACAATGTATCAGCAAGCAGGCGAAATACAGTTGCTAGATAAATAGAAGTGGAAAGCCACAAAAATTATACTTAAATCAGGTAAAGTCGCTTTTTAGCTCTCTGAAGCTTGATTACTCTGCTGGCCACCACGAGGATCTGTGCTGGGTAGGTACAAGCCCAAAAACGCGGTTAGCGTTTTTTATATCAGGGGGCTGAAAGAAGCTAGGAACTGGCCCAAAACGACCAATAAACTACAAGTTACTGGCTGAAACCTCACAAAACTGGACCAACAGGCAGCTCAATGCTTCCCACTCCCACTGGTAAGCAAGGGAACCTCCTCTGTTCCAAATTAGGTAAAGATTCAGTAACAGGAACTGCAAACAAAGCCCAGGGATCAGCAAGCTCTGAAACTGGACTATTCTAGCTTAGTAAGGCGGGAAAACAAGAGATATTTTTTTTTTTCAGAAAACAAGCAGAAACAGATACAGTAAACACTTATAAATGCTATAAATCGGCTATCACAGCCTACACAAACAATTTGCAACAGTTACAGATTTTAAAAGTAACAAATTGAGAAACAAGTGCAAAAACAGAATAAATGCAGAAAAACAGTAACAATGTATCAGCAAGCAGGCGAAATACAGTTGCTAGATAAATAGAAGTGGAAAGCCACAAAAATTATACTTAAATCAGGTAAAGTCGCTTTTTTAGCTCTCTGAAGCTTGGATTACTCTGCTGGCCACCACGAGGATCTGTGCTGAGTAGGTACAAGCCAAAACGCTGCTTAGCGCTTTTATATCAGGGGCTGAAAGAAGCTAGAACTGGCCCAAAACGACCAATAAACTACAAGTTACTGGCTGAAACCTCACAAAACTGGACCAACAGGCAGCTCAATGCTTCCCACTCCCACTGGTAAGCAAGGGAACCTCCTCTGTTCCAAATTAGGTAAAGATTCAGTAACAGGAACTGCAAACAAAGCCCAGGGATCAGCAAGCTCTGAAACTGGACTATTCTAGCTTAGTAAGGCGGGAAAACAAGAGATATTTTTTTTTTTTCAGAAAACAAGCAGAAACAGATACAGTAAACACTTATAAATGCTATAAATCGGCTATCACAGCCTACACAAACAATTTGCAACAGTTACAGATTTTAAAAGTAACAAATTGAGAAACAAGTGCAAAACAGAATAAATGCAGAAAAACAGTAACAATGTATCAGCAAGCAGGCAAAATACAGTTGCTAGATAAATAGAAGTGGAAAGCCACAAAAATTATACTTAAATCAGGTAAAGTCGCTTTTAGCTCTCTGAAGCTTGGATTACTCTGCTGGCCACCACGAGGATCTGTGCTGAGTTGGTACAAGCCAAAAAACGCTGCTTAGCTTTTTATATCAGGGGCTGAAAGAAGCTAGAACTGGCCCAAAACGACCAATAAACTACAAGTTACTGGCTGAAACCTCACAAAACTGGACCAACAGGCAGCTCAATGCTTCCCACTCCCACTGGTAAGCAAGGGAACCTCCTCTGTTCCAAATTAGGTAAAGATTCAGTAACAGGAACTGCAAACAAAGCCCAGGGATCAGCAAGCTCTGAAACTGGACTATTCTAGCTTAGTAAGGCGGAAAACAAGAGATATTTTTTTTTTTTTCAGAAAACAAGCAGAAACAGATACAGTAAACACTTATAAATGCTATAAATCGGCTATCACAGCCTACACAAACAATTTGCAACAGTTACAGATTTTAAAAGTAACAAATTGAGAAACAAGTGCAAAACAGAATAAATGCAGAAAAACAGTAACAATGTATCAGCAAGCAGGCTTAAATACAGTTGCTAGATAAATAGAAGTGGAAAGCCACAAAAATTATACTTAAATCAGGTAAAGTCGCTTTTTTAGCTCTCTGAAGCTTGGATTACTCTGCTGGCCACCACGAGGATCTGTGCTGAGTAGGTACAAGCCAAAACGCTGCTTAGCGCTTTTATATCAGGGGCTGAAAGAAGCTAGGAACTGGCCCAAAACGACCAATAAACTACAAGTTACTGGCTGAAACCTCACAAAACTGGACCAACAGGCAGCTCAATGCTTCCCACTCCCACTGGTAAGCAAGGGAACCTCCTCTGTTCCAAATTAGGTAAAGATTCAGTAACAGGAACTGCAAACAAAGCCCAGGGATCAGCAAGCTCTGAAACTGGACTATTCTAGCTTAGTAAGGCGGAAGAACAAGAGATATTTTTTTTTTTTTCAGAAAACAAGCAGAAACAGATACAGTAAACACTTATAAATGCTATAAATCGGCTATCACAGCCTACACAAACAATTTGCAACAGTTACAGATTTTAAAAGTAACAAATTGAGAAACAAGTGCAAAACAGAATAAATGCAGAAAAACAGTAACAATGTATCAGCAAGCAGGCTTAAATACAGTTGCTAGATAAATAGAAGTGGAAAGCCACAAAATTATACTTAAATCAGGTAAAGTCGCTTTTTTAGCTCTCTGAAGCTTGGATTACTCTGCTGGCCACCACGAGGATCTGTGCTGAGTAGGTACAAGCCAAAAAACGCTGCTTAGCGCTTTTATATCAGGGGCTGAAAGAAGCTAGAACTGGCCCAAAACGACCAATAAACTACAAGTTACTGGCTGAAACCTCACAAAACTGGACCAACAGGCAGCTCAATGCTTCCCACTCCCACTGGTAAGCAAGGGAACCTCCTCTGTTCCAAATTAGGTAAAGATTCAGTAACAGGAACTGCAAACAAAGCCCAGGGATCAGCAAGCTCTGAAACTGGACTATTCTAGCTTAGTAAGCCGGGAAAACAAGAGATATTTTTTTTTTTTCAGAAAACAAGCAGAAACAGATACAGTAAACACTTATAAATGCTATAAATCGGCTATCACAGCCTACACAAACAATTTGCAACAGTTACAGATTTTAAAAGTAACAAATTGAGAAACAAGTGCAAAACAGAATAAATGCAGAAAAAACAGTAACAATGTATCAGCAAGCAGGCGAAATACAGTTGCTAGATAAATAGAAGTGGAAAGCCACAAAAATTATACTTAAATCAGGTAAAGTCGCTTTTTTAGCTCTCTGAAGCTTGGATTACTCTGCTGGCCACCACGAGGATCTGTGCTGAGTAGGTACAAGCCAAAAACGCTGCTTAGCGCTTTTATATCAGGGGCTGAAAGAAGCTAAGAACTGGCCCAAAACGACCAATAAACTACAAGTTACTGGCTGAAACCTCACAAAACTGGACCAACAGGCAGCTCAATGCTTCCCACTCCCACTGGTAAGCAAGGGAACCTCCTCTGTTCCAAATTAGGTAAAGATTCAGTAACAGGAACTGCAAACAAAGCCCAGGGATCAGCAAGCTCTGAAACTGGACTATTCTAGCTTAGTAAGGCCGGCAAACAAGATATTTTTTTTTTTTCAGAAAACAAGCAGAAACAGATACAGTAAACACTTATAAATGCTATAAATCGGCTATCACAGCCTACACAAACAATTTGCAACAGTTACAGATTTTAAAAGTAACAAATTGAGAAACAAGTGCAAAACAGAATAAATGCAGAAAAACAGTAACAATGTATCAGCAAGCAGGCTTAAATACAGTTGCTAGATAAATAGAAGTGGAAAGCCACAAAAATTATACTTAAATCAGGTAAAGTCGCTTTTTTAGCTCTCTGAAGCTTGGATTACTCTGCTGGCCACCACGAGGATCTGTGCTGAGTAGGTACAAGCCAAAAAACGCTGCTTAGCTGCTTTTATATCAGGGGCTGAAAGAAGCTAGAACTGGCCCAAAACGACCAATAAACTACAAGTTACTGGCTGAAACCTCACAAAACTGGACCAACAGGCAGCTCAATGCTTCCCACTCCCACTGGTAAGCAAGGGAACCTCCTCTGTTCCAAATTAGGTAAAGATTCAGTAACAGGAACTGCAAACAAAGCCCAGGGATCAGCAAGCTCTGAAACTGGACTATTCTAGCTTAGTAAGGCGGGAAAACAAGAGATATTTTTTTTTTTTCAGAAAACAAGCAGAAACAGATACAGTAAACACTTATAAATGCTATAAATCGGCTATCACAGCCTACACAAACAATTTGCAACAGTTACAGATTTTAAAAGTAACAAATTGAGAAACAAGTGCAAAACAGAATAAATGCAGAAAAACAGTAACAATGTATCAGCAAGCAGGCAAAATACAGTTGCTAGATAAATAGAAGTGGAAAGCCACAAAAATTATACTTAAATCAGGTAAAGTCGCTTTTTTAGCTCTCTGAAGCTTGGATTACTCTGCTGGCCACCACGAGGATCTGTGCTGAGTAGGTACAAGCCAAAAACGCCGCTTAGCTTTTTATATCAGGGGCTGAAAGAAGCTAGAACTGGCCCAAAACGACCAATAAACTACAAGTTACTGGCTGAAACCTCACAAAACTGGACCAACAGGCAGCTCAATGCTTCCCACTCCCACTGGTAAGCAAGGGAACCTCCTCTGTTCCAAATTAGGTAAAGATTCAGTAACAGGAACTGCAAACAAAGCCCAGGGATCAGCAAGCTCTGAAACTGGACTATTCTAGCTTAGTAAGGCGGGAAAACAAGAGATATTTTTTTTTTTTCAGAAAACAAGCAGAAACAGATACAGTAAACACTTATAAATGCTATAAATCGGCTATCACAG
The DNA here is from genome assembly GCF_019279795.1 of Protopterus annectens. NCBI lineage: Eukaryota > Metazoa > Chordata > Ceratodontiformes > Protopteridae > Protopterus > Protopterus annectens. The sequence goes on along the minus strand of NC_056728.1, from coordinate 1,037,699,123 downwards.
CCTACACAAACAATTTGCAACAGTTACAGATTTTAAAAGTAACAAATTGAGAAACAAGTGCAAGAACAGAATAAATGCAGAAAAACAGTAACAATGTATCAGCAAGCAGGCAAAATACAGTTGCTAGATAAATAGAAGTGGAAAGCCACAAAAATTATACTTAAATCAGGTAAAGTCGCTTTTTTAGCTCTCTGAAGCTTGGATTACTCTGCTGGCCACCACGAGGATCTGTGCTGAGTAGGTACAAGCCAAAAACGCTGCTTAGCGTCTTTTATATCAGGGGGCTGAAAGAAGCTAGGAACTGGCCCAAAACGACCAATAAACTACAAGTTACTGGCTGAAACCTCACAAAACTGGACCAACAGGCAGCTCAATGCTTCCCACTCCCACTGGTAAGCAAGGGAACCTCCTCTGTTCCAAATTAGGTAAAGATTCAGTAACAGGAACTGCAAACAAAGCCCAGGGATCAGCAAGCTCTGAAACTGGACTATTCTAGCTTAGTAAGGCGGAAAACAAGAGATATTTTTTTTTTTTTCAGAAAACAAGCAGAAACAGATACAGTAAACACTTATAAATGCTATAAATCGGCTATCACAGCCTACACAAACAATTTGCAACAGTTACAGATTTTAAAAGTAACAAATTGAGAAACAAGTGCAAAACAGAATAAATGCAGAAAAACAGTAACAATGTATCAGCAAGCAGGCAAAATACAGTTGCTAGATAAATAGAAGTGGAAAGCCACAAAAATTATACTTAAATCAGGTAAAGTCGCTTTTTTAGCTCTCTGAAGCTTGGATTACTCTGCTGGCCACCACGAGGATCTGTGCTGAGTAGGTACAAGCCAAAAACGCTGCTTAGCGTCTTTTATATCAGGGGGCTGAAAGAAGCTAGGAACTGGCCCAAAACGACCAATAAACTACAAGTTACTGGCTGAAACCTCACAAAACTGGACCAACAGGCAGCTCAATGCTTCCCACTCCCACTGGTAAGCAAGGGAACCTCCTCTGTTCCAAATTAGGTAAAGATTCAGTAACAGGAACTGCAAACAAAGCCCAGGGATCAGCAAGCTCTGAAACTGGACTATTCTAGCTTAGTAAGGCGGGAAAACAAGAGATATTTTTTTTTTTTCAGAAAACAAGCAGAAACAGATACAGTAAACACTTATAAATGCTATAAATCGGCTATCACAGCCTACACAAACAATTTGCAACAGTTACAGATTTTAAAAGTAACAAATTGAGAAACAAGTGCAAAACAGAATAAATGCAGAAAAACAGTAACAATGTATCAGCAAGCAGGCAAAATACAGTTGCTAGATAAATAGAAGTGGAAAGCCACAAAATTATACTTAAATCAGGTAAAGTCGCTTTTTTAGCTCTCTGAAGCTTGGATTACTCTGCTGGCCACCACGAGGATCTGTGCTGAGTAGGTACAAGCCAAAAACGCTGCTTAGCGCTTTTATATCAGGGGCTGAAAGAAGCTAGGAACTGGCCCAAAACGACCAATAAACTACAAGTTACTGGCTGAAACCTCACAAAACTGGACCAACAGGCAGCTCAATGCTTCCCACTCCCACTGGTAAGCAAGGGAACCTCCTCTGTTCCAAATTAGGTAAAGATTCAGTAACAGGAACTGCAAACAAAGCCCAGGGATCAGCAAGCTCTGAAACTGGACTATTCTAGCTTAGTAAGGCGGAAAACAAGAGATATTTTTTTTTTTTCAGAAAACAAGCAGAAACAGATACAGTAAACACTTATAAATGCTATAAATCGGCTATCACAGCCTACACAAACAATTTGCAACAGTTACAGATTTTAAAAGTAACAAATTGAGAAACAAGTGCAAAACAGAATAAATGCAGAAAAACAGTAACAATGTATCAGCAAGCAGGCTTAAATACAGTTGCTAGATAAATAGAAGTGGAAAGCCACAAAAATTATACTTAAATCAGGTAAAGTCGCTTTTTTAGCTCTCTGAAGCTTGGATTACTCTGCTGGCCACCACGAGGATCTGTGCTGAGTAGGTACAAGCCAAAAACGCTGCTTAGCGCTTTTATATCAGGGGCTGAAAGAAGCTAGAACTGGCCCAAAACGACCAATAAACTACAAGTTACTGGCTGAAACCTCACAAAACTGGACCAACAGGCAGCTCAATGCTTCCCACTCCCACTGGTAAGCAAGGGAACCTCCTCTGTTCCAAATTAGGTAAAGATTCAGTAACAGGAACTGCAAACAAAGCCCAGGGATCAGCAAGCTCTGAAACTGGACTATTCTAGCTTAGTAAGGCGGGAAAACAAGAGATATTTTTTTTTTTTTCAGAAAACAAGCAGAAACAGATACAGTAAACACTTATAAATGCTATAAATCGGCTATCACAGCCTACACAAACAATTTGCAACAGTTACAGATTTTAAAAGTAACAAATTGAGAAACAAGTGCAAAACAGAATAAATGCAGAAAAACAGTAACAATGTATCAGCAAGCAGGCTTAAATACAGTTGCTAGATAAATAGAAGTGGAAAGCCACAAAAATTATACTTAAATCAGGTAAAGTCGCTTTTTTAGCTCTCTGAAGCTTGGATTACTCTGCTGGCCACCACGAGGATCTGTGCTGAGTAGGTACAAGCCAAAACGCTGCTTAGCTTTTATATCAGGGGCTGAAAGAAGCTAGAACTGGCCCAAAACGACCAATAAACTACAAGTTACTGGCTGAAACCTCACAAAACTGGACCAACAGGCAGCTCAATGCTTCCCACTCCCACTGGTAAGCAAGGGAACCTCCTCTGTTCCAAATTAGGTAAAGATTCAGTAACAGGAACTGCAAACAAAGCCCAGGGATCAGCAAGCTCTGAAACTGGACTATTCTAGCTTAGTAAGGCGGAAAACAAGAGATATTTTTTTTTTTTTCAGAAAACAAGCAGAAACAGATACAGTAAACACTTATAAATGCTATAAATCGGCTATCACAGCCTACACAAACAATTTGCAACAGTTACAGATTTTAAAAGTAACAAATTGAGAAACAAGTGCAAAACAGAATAAATGCAGAAAAACAGTAACAATGTATCAGCAAGCAGGCTTAAATACAGTAGCAAGATAAATAGAAGTGGAAAGCCACAAAATTATACTTAAATCAGGTAAAGTCGCCTTTTTAGCTCTCTGAAGCTTGGATTACTCTCCTCGCCACCACGAGGCTCTGTGCTGAGTAGGTACAAGCCAAAAACGCTGCTTAGCGTTTTTTATATCAGGGGGCTGAAAGAAGCTAGCCACTGGCCCAAAACGACCAATAAACTACAAGTTACTGGCTGAAACCTCACAAAACTGGACCAACAGGCAGCTCAATGCTTCCCACTCCCACTGGTAAGCAAGGGAACCTCCTCTGTTCCAAATTAGGTAAAGATTCAGTAACAGGAACTGCAAACAAAGCCCAGGGATCAGCAAGCTCTGAAACTGGACTATTCTAGCTTAGTAAGGCGGGAAAACAAGAGATATTTTTTTTTTTTTTCAGAAAACAAGCAGAAACAGATACAGTAAACACTTATAAATGCTATAAATCGGCTATCACAGCCTACACAAACAATTTGCAACAGTTACAGATTTTAAAAGTAACAAATTGAGAAACAAGTGCAAAACAGAATAAATGCAGAAAAACAGTAACAATGTATCAGCAAGCAGGCTTAAATACAGTTGCTAGATAAATAGAAGTGGAAAGCCACAAAATTATACTTAAATCAGGTAAAGTCGCTTTTTTAGCTCTCTGAAGCTTGGATTACTCTGCTGGCCACCACGAGGATCTGTGCTGAGTAGGTACAAGCCAAAAAACGCTTAGCGCTTTTATATCAGGGGCTGAAAGAAGCTAGAACTGGCCCAAAACGACCAATAAACTACAAGTTACTGGCTGAAACCTCACAAAACTGGACCAACAGGCAGCTCAATGCTTCCCACTCCCACTGGTAAGCAAGGGAACCTCCTCTGTTCCAAATTAGGTAAAGATTCAGTAACAGGAACTGCAAACAAAGCCCAGGGATCAGCAAGCTCTGAAACTGGACTATTCTAGCTTAGTAAGGCGGAAAACAAGAGATATTTTTTTTTTTTCAGAAAACAAGCAGAAACAGATACAGTAAACACTTATAAATGCTATAAATCGGCTATCACAGCCTACACAAACAATTTGCAACAGTTACAGATTTTAAAAGTAACAAATTGAGAAACAAGTGCAAAACAGAATAAATGCAGAAAAACAGTAACAATGTATCAGCAAGCAGGCAAAATACAGTTGCTAGATAAATAGAAGTGGAAAGCCACAAAAATTATACTTAAATCAGGTAAAGTCGCTTTTTTAGCTCTCTGAAGCTTGGATTACTCTGCTGGCCACCACGAGGATCTGTGCTGAGTAGGTACAAGCCAAAAACGCTGCTTAGCGCTTTAATATCAGGGGGCTGAAAGAAGCTAGGAACTGGCCCAAAACGACCAATAAACTACAAGTTACTGGCTGAAACCTCACAAAACTGGACCAACAGGCAGCTCAATGCTTCCCACTCCCACTGGTAAGCAAGGGAACCTCCTCTGTTCCAAATTAGGTAAAGATTCAGTAACAGGAACTGCAAACAAAGCCCAGGGATCAGCAAGCTCTGAAACTGGACTATTCTAGCTTAGTAAGGCGGAAAACAAGAGATATTTTTTTTTTTTTCAGAAAACAAGCAGAAACAGATACAGTAAACACTTATAAATGCTATAAATCGGCTATCACAGCCTACACAAACAATTTGCAACAGTTACAGATTTTAAAAGTAACAAATTGAGAAACAAGTGCAAAACAGAATAAATGCAGAAAAACAGTAACAATGTATCAGCAAGCAGGCAAAATACAGTTGCTAGATAAATAGAAGTGGAAAGCCACAAAAATTATACTTAAATCAGGTAAAGTCGCTTTTTTAGCTCTCTGAAGCTTGGATTACTCTGCTGGCCACCACGAGGATCTGTGCTGAGTAGGTACAAGCCAAAAAACGCTGCTTAGCTTTTTATATCAGGGGCTGAAAGAAGCTAGAACTGGCCCAAAACGACCAATAAACTACAAGTTACTGGCTGAAACCTCACAAAACTGGACCAACAGGCAGCTCAATGCTTCCCACTCCCACTGGTAAGCAAGGGAACCTCCTCTGTTCCAAATTAGGTAAAGATTCAGTAACAGGAACTGCAAACAAAGCCCAGGGATCAGCAAGCTCTGAAACTGGACTATTCTAGCTTAGTAAGGCGGAAAACAAGAGATATTTTTTTTTTTTTCAGAAAACAAGCAGAAACAGATACAGTAAACACTTATAAATGCTATAAATCGGCTATCACAGCCTACACAAACAATTTGCAACAGTTACAGATTTTAAAAGTAACAAATTGAGAAACAAGTGAAAAACAGAATAAATGCAGAAAAACAGTAACAATGTATCAGCAAGCAGGCAAAATACAGTTGCTAGATAAATAGAAGTGGAAAGCCACAAAATTATACTTAAATCAGGTAAAGTCGCTTTTTTAGCTCTCTGAAGCTTTGATTACTCTGCTGGCCACCACGAGGATCTGTGCTGAGTAGGTACAAGCCAAAAAACGCTGCTTAGCGCTTTTATATCAGGGGCTGAAAGAAGCTAAGAACTGGCCCAAAACGACCAATAAACTACAAGTTACTGGCTGAAACCTCACAAAACTGGACCAACAGGCAGCTCAATGCTTCCCACTCCCACTGGTAAGCAAGGGAACCTCCTCTGTTCCAAATTAGGTAAAGATTCAGTAACAGGAACTGCAAACAAAGCCCAGGGATCAGCAAGCTCTGAAACTGGACTATTCTAGCTTAGTAAGGCGGGAAAACAAGAGATATTTTTTTTTTTTTTTTCAGAAAACAAGCAGAAACAGATACAGTAAACACTTATAAATGCTATAAATCGGCTATCACAGCCTACACAAACAATTTGCAACAGTTACAGATTTTAAAAGTAACAAATTGAGAAACAAGTGCAAAAACAGAATAAATGCAGAAAAACAGTAACAATGTATCAGCAAGCAGGCAAAATACAGTTGCTAGATAAATAGAAGTGGAAAGCCACAAAAATTATACTTAAATCAGGTAAAGTCGCTTTTTTAGCTCTCTGAAGCTTGGATTACTCTGCTGGCCACCACGAGGATCTGTGCTGAGTATGTCTTAGTCAAAGGTGACTCCATAGTAAGATATCACAGATGTTCCCCTCACAAGGCTCCGTTATACCGACCTCCGGTATGTGAAGTATATATGTATGTAATTGACCATAGTACTTCATCCATAATAATGGGATATATGATGTGGAATGATTTATGTGTGCCTTCAGGTGTTGTTGTAATGAGGTTCAGCTGAACAACTGCTAAGGACAATAGAGTTTATCCCTGTGGGTAGTGGGCCATACTCATCAACTGTGCAGAGCAGCACTGACTGATAAGATGTAAGCCATCATAGTGTGTGTTGTGTAATGAGAAGTATGTATATTATGTGGCCAATAGCTGGTGGTGGAAATAATGCCATTATGATGGACACATGGGATCCATGGCCCGCCCCTTGCAGGATACTCAGGTTAATATGTATTGTAGCATGCAGGAATGTCATAGGTGTGTAATAGGGTTAACTGTAATCTGGCCCTACATATACCCCCTAATGTCAGGCTGTGTCCATATGTGGCACCCGTCTGTGTTGTATAAAGGCTGAACAGTGCAGCTGTGCAGGAAGGTGTTATGAGATTGTGGACCTGATGTCTGAATGTATCCCACATATAGGTATGCATATGTGTACATATATGCATATATATAATATATAAATATATATATCTACATGTATGTCCACAAATAATACAGATACCCATGTGCAGACATATATATGAGCACATATATACAGCATCACATATATCTACACATATATAGATATATACCTATATGCACGTCTACATATATACAAACACACACACAGACATATATTTATGTAAATACATATCCCCTATATTGCTACCACAGTTCTGCATGCCGTGTGTGAGGAAACAGCACACAAGGCAATACACACAGATATCTACAGGTGTCAGTGTGTGCAACATGGACGGGTATGTCACATGTGAACCCCATGTTGGGACCACATTGACCTTGTCTGTGAAGTATGGAATGGGAATATGGTGAATTATGGCAGGTATAGTTGTGGAGGTGGTCAGAGTTTGTAGATATAGAGGACAGCCTACAGAGGTGGTATGTGACACATGTGGAGGGTAAACACCCTGGATGGTGTGTGTGGTTTGTGATGTGGACGCCCCATGGGCCCCAATATGGACACAATGTGAACAAGCCTACCACCTGCTGCTACTCACAACAGCAGTCCACGCCCTGAAGGTGTCTGGCCTGGAGGCTGAGCAGGAGGAGCATATTGGCCCTGGGAATATGTAATGGGTGCCTCAGATTGATGTAGCACATCCCACATGTGTCTGTGGAGCCCATTATGGAACAGACCCTGGACCTGACCTCAAGGGACAGGAACATATCTGTGTGTGCCCTCAGTGGTGGGACAACATCCCCTGGGTTGGTTCCACCTGATACTATTGCTCGACCAGTACATGAGGAGGACCCAGGGTGGATCACACATGTGATGTATCTGGGTAACTGAGTTTGGAGAGGTGGTTCTGCTGGCCAATAGTACATGTACATGCTATTGTGTCATTGCTATAGAACATATGTTGGTAGTAATAATCTACACAATCCCAGAACATGTCCAACAGCATGCATAGATAACCACAATAACACAGTATGTCAGATGTGCAGCACACACATAGCAAGCATACCATAGGCATATATGGAAACATTGTGGCCCTGACAGTGGCATGCAGGTGGATAGTCTGTAACAGGCCAGCAATTATAGCATCCACACAGGGAATATGGCTACAAACACATTGCACAAAGTGTGGTACAGTACAATATCTGCCCCACTGGTAGGCATGCTGTAGCCATACCTATCAAGTTTTGTGTAGGGTTGTTGTTCCTGATATGGTGGGGGGTGACAGTGATGTGTATTAAGAACTATGGTAACCTTGCTGCATGACTTGCTCACACCTGTGTCCATCTTTATGTCTTTCAGGCACGATGTCTCATGGAAGGCTGCCAGCCTACACAGCAGCAGAAAATGACATCCTGCTGGATGGACTCATTCATCACTATGCAACCTTGTTTGGCCAGGCTGCCTATGATCAGCAGGAGTGGACCACCCGGTTGAACGACCTAGTCCACAGGGTCAATGAAGTCAGACTGCAAAACCGCAGTTATGAGCAGATCCGGCATCATTGTTCTGACCTGCTTCACAATGCCCATCGGCATGCTACTGCAGTGCAGAAGAATCACCTCGCCACATGGGAAGCCATGCCATCCATCCCCCTGACACATGCAGAGGAGCTCCTGGCCAGCATCGTGGTACCTGCCCGTCTGGTCAGCCACCAACCGCCAGACACTTTTGTGGAGGTCGGTGCCACCCACACACTGGCAGAGGAGCGTGCAGGTAAGGCCACAGGGCACATCCGCAGACCACTGTTGCATATACATCTGCATTTGTACAGGTAGATCATGCATATCTGACATGTCATAGATATTTTTTGTTGCTGCATATTAATAATAAACAGATGTCCATATGTGGTAGCATTGTGGAAATATACTGTTGATGTATTGTAATACTGCACCCACCCTGTAGCACTGCCACAGTTGTGGCCACTGACTTTCCATCTCTCACCCTCTTATGTAGGTCCCTCTGGGATACCACCAAGGCAGCAGCATGGAGCTGGTGAGTATGGTTTATGTAGATGCTTGCCAATACACTGGGCATGTAATGGTGATGACATATTCCATGCACACATCTAACACACCTACCCAGAATGCATGCTGTACATGTATTGTTGCTGTGAAATGCACGGCATCACAGCGGTGACCATGATGGGGTATTGGAAGGGTATGTCAGACACCTGCATGATAACTAACATCCTGTCATTGTGGAATGTTTCCGCAGGGAGTAACATAATGGTGGAAGACATGGCCTACAGTAGGGACATGTTTGGAACAACACCCATATACAATGCAACACCAGTGATATACCTGTAGGACAAAAGCAACTGCTGCACAGATACACTATGGCATAAGGCATTACAGTGGTTCACATTATCAGCTGGGACTAGGCTGTAACATGTGGTGTTCAGTGTATAGGACACTGCAAAGTGACACACATGTGTAGGCCTTACTTGTCATGCATTTGCAAAAAAGCTGAAGGAGGGGTGTTAGCATGACACACCAGTGCACTGTAGCAGGGATCCTTCGGATGCTAAGAATGGCTCTATCTGCACATAGTCAGATTCAGGACCTGCGGCAGCCATAACCCTACCCCACAGCAATAATGACGGCAGTGTGTGAACACCAAGGGATGTGCACATGAGTAGACCTTGCAGTCATGCAGAATAGTGGGACATGTGTAGGGCAGACTGAACATAATCTGGAAAATGCAGATGGCCCACACTGGTATACCCCTGCCAGGAGTAGTGACTGCTGTAGTACACACCACAAGAGGTGTGACAAACGGTCATGATATGGGTGTGCACATATATGCCCACACACTGTGTATGCATCACAGTCAGCATCTGCACACCTAACACATTCCGTAGACACTGCATGTGAAAGTACAGCACATATGTCACATATCGGGCTCATGTACTGTTAAGATATGCGGTGATGTGGTCCCATGGCAGATCAAGGATGGGTGCATCATATCAATAAGGATGTGTACACTCCCCATAGACATGGTATGCTCTAATGGTTGTCAGTGTAAGAGTAACGGATTGGTCATACATGGTCCACTGATGTTGAGAGCTGTGAATCAGACATCAGGCATTCACACATGACATCTGTTCACATATCATCACAGGTATGTGTTGCTGGAAAACATAGGGGCTGTGAGCATTAAAGCTGACATAACCAACACAGTAGTACACATTCAGCAATGGGCTGTACACCTGTGAGGTGTGGTGCATGATACATGGCAGGGTGCAGAACAGGTGCACAGCAATACCGTGTTCATGGGTGCAGTGGTATCCAAGGGAAGGGGCTTCACCTAGTGACACAGCACATGCATCACACACATGTATACTGTTGCTAGCATGGATTGACTATAGCTGCACTGCATGCTGCTGGGTACCATATGTTATGCATGTTGACTGAGGGGTAATAGGAGGTCTGTGTGTAATATCCTTGTGCAACCTTACCTGTATGTGTGTGTTTGTGTGCATCCTGGTGGGTAGTTAGCTTGTCTGTAGGGTCACTCTGGTGAATAGGAGGGAGGTTGATGCATGTAGGATGATTGTGTGCATGTGTGTGTGTTTGTGTGGCTGGCCATGTATGCACATGTGTGATTGTTGGGTGTTCATACAGCAGTACCCCCTCTGGGATTGTGCAGTTCATGTACATGGACTGCCACATTACACACCAGGACAGCTGATAGTATAATATGGTCTGTAGCATGGAACAGGAATCGAGAGAGAAGGTAGACACCAGGTACACCCTTAATATTGCATTCAGCAGAGAGGTCACCTACAACCCACACATGCAGCACTACAGATGCATTGGGGAAGTACTAGTCAACACCAGGGAGTGTATCCAAATATTACAGTTCTCACATGATAGGCTGCTTGAGCAGCATGTCTGGCATGTACTGCGCATTGCATACACATGACACACCTGTGCATGATATTATGGATAGAACATAGTAGCCCACACATATAGGGGCCATGTTCATGATGTCCAGACATACACAGGGTGAACACCGAACAACAGCAGTGAGGCCATCTAAAACCACTACTTACAGGTCAGGCAGGTAATGTAGTAACAGGTCTTGTGTTGTGACCGCTTGTGTAGGCATTTAGTGGACTGATATGTTAATGAGTGGTATCAATGTGTGTATGTTATCAAGTGTGATGCAGGATGGGGTATACATGGAAATATACGTGGGACTGTCTGTAAAGTTACGGACAGGTAGGTATTATGGAGGTGTGTGTGTGTGTGTGTGTGTGTGTGTGTGTGTGTGTGTGTGTGTGTGTGTGTGTGTGTGTGTGTGTGTGTGTGTGTGTGTGTGTCTGTGTGGGTGTGTGTGTGTATGTGTGCGCGTGTGTGTGCGTGTGTATGTGTGTATACTGTTAGGCAATGCTGTACAGGTTTTAAAGTGCAGTTATTGCTTTTCCCTACAGGTGGCGAGGTGGGTCGGGGTCCCTCCTGCATGCAATCTGATGTTGGTGTCCATACAGACACTGAAAATGATGATAGTACTGTTGAGGCACAGGTGGGTTTGTCAGGGACCAACACTGCACCATCATTTGACATCCCCCTTTTAGCCACCCCAACCCTGCACACAGTTACAGTGCCTATACATACCCCAGTGGCCTTAGCAGAGGGACAGCTGGCGTTTGGTGGCAGTGCACAGGAAAGTGTGGTAACCATGCCTACTGTGTCTGGTTGCAGCAAGCATAGCTGGATGTCCAGCAGGGCACCACATAGGCAGATGTCCCAGGGTGCTCGTGGTAGGGCCGCTGGACATCATGCCCCTGGCAGAGGTGACATAGCTGGTACCAGCAGGTACATGTTTCAGGGTGTCATGACGGCGCAGGCACTTATGGAACATTACACCAGACAGGGCCTGAGGCTGCAGAGAGCTGCTCTCACATCTGTAAGCAACAACAGCTGTGAACTGCTGGTGCCATCAGTGCTTATACCGAGCTCATGGATAGATGGCATGGTGAGATGATGGCCCTCATTGGCCGTGGTGTGTCCATGCTTGAATGTATGGTGGGAGTGTGGCAATGGCCCCGTGGACATAGGCCAGCAACACCAACAGCTAGCAGTCAATGTGGACATGCTAGGACACCAAGAGGCTCCCGTAGTGGCAGTACCAGCCTCAGCAGTGCGGCGGGGTGCTGTCCACACCACAGCAGGCCATGTGCACGTGGTCCCGGCCAGTCCCAGAAGGGACCTGGTACCACATGACATTTGTCATCAGCAGGTGAGAGTAGCACATCGAGGCCTGTACCTGGACATGCCCATGGAACCCCTAGCAGGCAGAGTCCACGTGTCTGTGGTCAGAGGCAGTGAACTGTACACCCTGCCAGGTATGGTCTGTAGCTGTCCATAAACACCGTGTGTAAGGCAGCCACATGGCAGAACTGTGTGCATGCATACCCACACATTAAACAAATACACCTAGGGCAACCCCATTCCTACACACACCACAACACCCTGCCCAGCTCACCGCAGTATACCCCTCACCCACACACATGGTGTCAAGTTTATGGCCCACCCTTGGCCTCTGGCAAACCAACATCACACCCTGTGCATATGATGATACCTGTGCCAAATCCCTGTCATACATACCATCAATGCAGGGACAGGCTATTATGGCTCTGATGCACATGGTGACTGTACTACAGTGTACCACAGTACTGCAGTGTAACATGTTGTAAGGAGTAAAATGTAATGCATATATGGCAGGTAGTGTAGCCATCCAGCAATGATGCATTATAGCTGTTAGTAACACTGGTTGATTGTGGTCTCTATATTGTTATCCATTTGTGTTGTAGGTGTACATGTGTCAGCACGAGGATGATCTGCAGCCATATTCCACAACAGGTTATGTCACTGTGGTGACACCATGGCTGTAACATATCTAGGGTACAGTTAAACACGTCACAGGTTACTAAAACAGTTATTGCCTGTGCCACATGGACAGGTGACCCGCTGGGGCATGTATACCCTGCAACCTGATGTAGACTCATCCGCATACATGCACACTGCTACTTAGCAGCACTGGGGCTAGACCCCTACCTAGCTATGTAGTGATTCTGAAGGGTGTGGCTGACATTGCTCACACCACACAGTGTTTAGGGTGAGTTGTGTCCCAGATTACATATTACATGCAGAACATCAACCAGGGATACTTACTGTTCACGGAGTGACAACTATAGATAAGAAATATCCCAACATCAAGATAAATCTTTATTCAGCAAGCAAAGCTTTTGGGTCCACACCCTTTCTCAATGCCAAAGCACATTAAATTCAACTCAGTAAGCTTTTAAACAAGGAGCAAGGCTATCACATGACTACAGCCAGCCAATCACGTGGTAGTATATAAAACACATAATGAAAAGTACATCAAATGAAGTATAAAATAAACAATACCTAGCAAATGTTATATAAACATACATTATAAGGAATACAATACATATATAATACTCTGTATAGAACAATATAAAACTTTCTTAAAAAATCCTAAAAATCTATAAAATATAATATTTAGTATTTAGTGTATTGCAGCTTTACCAAAATGGGTTTTAGGGTTATAGCAGTGTTAACACTTAGCTTTGCTTGCTGAATAAAGATTTGTCTTGACGTTGGGATTTTTATCTACATGCAGAACATCCCCAGACATGTACAGTATGCTAATGGGGGATGTAATGGGTGTATATGGACAATATGTAGTGTGACATAGCTTCATATACACATTAACAGACACATAACAGGCAGAAACACATCCGAGAGACCAGTGCCTATCACTGCTAACTAACTTGACCATGTGTCCAATGTGTTACAGGTAGGCTGCACACAGCACATGCATAACTGGCCTGGATTGTGGCATCAGTTACCTGTATGGTTGATGGTGACAGTGGTAACCATAACATGTTAAATGGGACATATACTGGGTCTACATTGGTGTAATGACAATGTACACAGCACCCACATCCTCTAGTGAATATTGTACTCCCTGAAATCCATGATGACTCTGCCATACCCACCATCACATATTGGCCATGACTGAGATACAACCCATAGCATATCCCAACAGTAGTACTACAGGGATATGCATCTAATGCACATTCCACATGCATAGTAGGGTGTTGCATTGTTATGCCTCACCTATGGGCAGCAACAACACTATCTGTACTACTGTGTGGCAATGGGTATTATAATAGGAGTATGTGGCCTCGGAATTCTGTACCCTATAGATATATGGACATGCACACATACACACACTTGTCAGAACACAATGTGTATCCCATGCCTATCAACCCATTTGTACAACACTGTTGTGCTGGTACTGCAAGGCTCATGTAGCTGGTATGAGGAAGAGCATAACAGGCTACATGTAATGTTGCATACAGCAGCAGCCACAACTGACTATGGCAATGGGTGCTGCATTGCTTGTGAAGGCACACATGGAATTTCCAAGTACAGGTGTGCTAACACACAGACACTGCTATACTCAGTCATGCACATGTACACATGTGTCAGTACAGGGGTGCATCACTGCAGGTAGTCATAGCTGTGTATCTAGCTATTGTCCAAGGAGAGATGGGTTGTGTAGGGGTTGTGTGTACAGTGGTATCCTGCCAGGTGGTAGCAGGCAATCTATCGATAGACACTACTGTGGTGACCTTCAGGGTGAGAATGACATGCATCAGCCAAACCGCCAGGTGCCTCATGCACATGGCCACTGAGGTGATCAAGTTGACATGTATGCAACATGCATTACAACACATGGTTAGTGTCTGTGATGGAGACCTGTACCCAAGCATGTTCTGTTGACTATGGTAGTGTAGTGGAGGTACCCATTGCATGTGGTACATACTGGGTGACATCTATATGTGCCAGTTCTTACACAGCTGGGCAGATATGTCAGAGTCAATTAAGCTTAGGTTGCCTGTACATATCCCAGCTGGATACCTGCCATTTGCACATCTGTACAGGGACTGAGAGTCATCAATTTGGCAAGTAGTTATGCAGTAGGATGAGTGCGTTGACAGATAGACATTTGACAACAATATGTGTGCCATAGCTACATGTCAGAAGCCCTCACTAACATGTGCAGTACATACGGTAGTCTACAGTTACATTCCACATGTCAGATCATTACCCAGTAAGGGGTATATACTGTGACACAGCTCACACACCAGGGATACAACAGGGAGGGATCAGAGTCCAGCTATGTGTGCAGGAGTGCCTGTTGACAGTACTACATTTAGCACTCTGCTCTTGCCTGGGTAAGCACTGTCAACAGTAGTACTGCCATGATACACTACATGACAGTGTGACAGCAAGTACCCTGGGCTACTACCCCTGTATGTAATGCATTTACATGGATAATAGTGCTGTACAGGCCTCATATACATCTGTGTCCCACACATGACACTCACACCCCTTGCTACTGTAATGACAGCACATAGGTGCATCTATTGCACATGGCATTACATACACTTATGACAGATGTCATTACCCTGCTATGTTATCAGACTGGGTGGTGTGAACTGGTTACCAGGGCTAATCCATGCTTAGCGAGTATCAACATTGCTGCAATATAACAGCTGAGCTGATTTGCACACTGGTAAGCAAAGCCTACACTGTGTAAGCACCTGTACGCCACCCATAGCTTAACACTGCTTAGCTTCATGCAAAAGCGTGCAAACATGCTTAAAACTGCTCAAAACTGCCTTAACCACTCTGTATCTGACAGCCCTTGTTCTGTCCAGCAACAAAATGAACAGCCCTTGAACCCAGGACCCTATACACTAAAGTCACAACACTTAAACACTGTGCCATAACCACTGTGAAGACAGCTGTTGTTTTACCAATATAGCTGCCAACAAACATATTGAGTAGTATTGAACAATTGCCTTTACTTCCACATGTGTGTAGTACTTGTTATTAATATGACAGTTGCATCACATATGTTATTTTATCATAATGTACACATAGCAGATACACACGGTGAGAACATCTGGGAGGGTATACACAACCGTGAGGTTTACACATGACAGGAATATGGATATATACATATCATAGGTCGATATATGTCTACATGTACATACACATGTATACTCATACATATGTCTGTATACACATCTGTATAGTGCAACATATATATGGCCATCTTCGTATGTATGTATATATATACATATATATATATATATATATATATATATATATATATATATATATATATATATATATATATATATATATATATATGTGTGTGTGTGTGTGTGTATCTACACACATATATATATATATATATATATATATAATATATATATATATATATATATATATATATATATATATATATATGTGTGTGTGTGTGTGTGTGTGCATGTGTGTGTGTGTGTGTGTGTGTGTGTGTGTATATATATATATATCGCAGATATACCCCAGGGATTACCTCAGTGTCACTGCTCAACAGAGGCACAGCAAAATAATGGGTATAGTTCCCCATACTAAAGGGGTGGCGTAAGCCACAAAACTATGGGCTAGGCTTGTAAATGCCCTCGGGCAGATAGCCTAGTATGAACCTATGAACCTATGAACCTATATATATATATATAGCTACATATGTATGCACATCCTATGTGCACAGACATGCCTATTTATGTGGGTATATATGTTGATATCTATAACTATATGTGCATACATATCTATTCTGATATACCTATTACTGTCAATATGTATGTAGATATCCATATGTATATGTGCATATGTATCTCTATCTGTATATGTGTAGACATATATTGCTCTGTATATGTATATAGCTGAGTGTTTATATGTATAAGTATACATATTTATATAGATCTATATATGTATATATATATATATATATATATATATATATATATATATATATATATATATATATATCCATCTATGTATGTCGATATGTATATGTGTATATATCTATATAGATATATGGATAATTATATATACATATATGTTCACCATATATCCTGAACATGGAGGGGAGCCCTACTTCAGCCCCAATAGTCCCAACCTCTTAGTGCAAGGGGATGTCAGGTATGTATTACAGGTATATTTGTAGACTATTGCTACTGTAATAGGGATTGTCTTCACAGTCATGGTGTATGTGGGAGGTCACATCTGCTTTTAACATGTGCACCATTGGCTACTGACAGACATCCTAAGGACATCATAGTACCTTACCACTGCTAGCACAGTAATGCTCCTGTGGACTACAGTAGAGATATGTTAAATATGTGAGGACAGTCTGACACACTCTGGTCAGTCCAGAGGTATACACAGAACCTCTTAATGCAAGACATAGGTTCATAGGTTCATAGGTTTATACTAGGCTATCTGCCCTAAGGCATTTATAAGCCTAGCCCAAATTTTAGGCTACGCCACCCCTTATATGAAAAAATACTGTGCCCATTAGTTTGTTGTGCCTCTGTCCAGCAGTGACACAGAGATGATTCCCGGGGTAAACCTACGATCTTCCATCCACAGGTCTAGATTTCTCTTGAACAGAGTCAGCGAGGTGCTCTGCCTCACATGGACCGGGATTTTATTCCACAGCACAGGGAGTCTCTGAGTGATAAATCTATCCCTCCAGCACGTCCTATTTATATCCGTGCTAAGGTTTAAGTTGCTTGCACTAGTGGTTTTGGTGGATTTGGATTTTTTGAGGTGGAGCATGTCCATTAATTCCGGGTTGGACATGGCCTTGTATGTCAGGCACATGTCACCTCTGAGCAGACGGTATGCGACTGAATAGAGCTGGAGTTTCTTCAATCTGGCAGCATATGACAGATTTTGGAGTCCCTTTATCCTTTTGGTGAGGAACTTTGGGGTCTCTCCAATTGCTGCAGATGTCGGGTGAGATACATCCCGAATGGGGCATTGTACTCGATCATTGGTCTGATAAGTGAAGAGTACAGAGGAACAATGACCTCACTAAATCTGGATGTGAATCCTTCATGATCAGGTGGGCAATGTGAAGGTCTTTCTAACCACTTTTAGCGTGAGTGTCAAAGAAAGGCCACTGTCAACCTGGGTCCCCAGGTCCCTGATAACCTCTTCTGTGCTTAGTGGATTGCCACCTATATGGTAGCTTGGGGTTACCTTGTTTTTCCGAAGGGTATGACTATACATTTTTGGCGTTTAACTTCAGGCCATGGCTCTGGCACCAGCTATCTGTTTCCGTGAGTCCCTTCTGAAGGATATCCGTGTCCGATGCACTTTCCACTATGGCGCTCAGTTTGCAGTCGTCTGCAAACTTTGTCAGCCAAAGTTCTCCCATGTTGGCCTGTACTTCTTTGAAGTAGATGCCAAACAACAGGGGGCCAAGGACCGAGCCCTGTGGGACTCCACTTGTGACCAGCTTGGAGTCTGACACAGTGCCAGCAACTCTAACCCTGTGGGTTCTGTCCTTAAGCCAGTTTGCAACCCATCTTGTGACATATGGGTTTACATTTAAGCTGGTAAGTTTTTCTACAATACCAGTGGGGTATTGTGTCGAAACCTTTGCAAGGTCAAGGTAGGCTGTATGGACTGCCTTTCCCTCATTAATGGCCTTGGTGACTGTTTGAAGAATTGACCAAGTTCAAAGGCATGATCTTCCCTTGACAAAGCCAAACTGGGTTGGGTCCAATATCTGCAAGTCCCTTATATCTTTGTTTATGAGATCCATTATGATCCTCTCCATAGCTTTGCAGACTAGACTTGTTAAGCTTATGGGGTGGTAATTACCAGGGTCCGTGGGCGCCCGCCTTTGTGGAGTGGGACCACAGTTGCCGTACGCCACTCCTTGGGCACGTATCCTTTGGTAAGGCTGAGATTAAACAGCTGCCTTATGCGGGTTTAATTCCTCATTTAGCTTCGTGTAGCACACAGCCGGGACATCATCCGTCCCATTGATGCTGTGTTTTTAGCTTTAGAGAGAGCAGCTTTCACCTGCGCATTTGAGATGTCCGGGAGGCTACACTCGGCTGGGATAGTTATCTCTCCTTTAGGGGAGAGGGGTGAAGTTTGCACTGAACCTGTCTGCCAGTATGTTGGCAATGTCTGTGGGTTCAGTGATTTTTGTATCATTTTGGACTAATTCTGAGAAAGGTTCATAGGTTAGTACTAGGCTAACTGCCCTTGTGAGACATTTTAAGCCTAGCCACTTATCCCCTGTGAGATTCAAACCCTTTATCTTGTGTTTGTAAGGCAAACACCTTAACCATTAGGCCATCCTCCCAACCCATGTAGACCAAGCCTGACAATGTGGATGTTAACAACCATGTAGATGGGTATATCATGTAAATTCTGGTATACATTTGCCACCACAGAATATGCATTCACACACCCCTGTCTGTCTTGACACATAATAACCACTGGTACAGAGGTGCCATGGCCACATACTACCCACTAGTTAGTGACATACATCTGTACAGCATCCCACTGCTTTGTCTGACATGCATGACTGTTATGGTGGCCCGGCAGCAGTACATGTGGCAAGTATCTGGACATGACATCTCACTGGGTAAGTACACTAAGCTGCTAGGCATGTAACAAAGCACTGTGCAGGCTACAGGCAGACTGCCTCAACACTGGCCTACATTTCCTATGGGGGAATACATATGTACCTGCATATATAGCAGGCTCTACAGGCATGTCACAGCACAGAGTAACAGACACCTGTGTGAAAGTGCATAACCACAACTAATGTGAACACAGCCAGAGCCACATATGGTATGCTAGCGTAATATTACAGTATATGGACTATCCGATCAACACCATCCTCGTATGTGCCACTCACACACTAACCCTACATATACTGGGCCACTACACAGTGTGGGCCGATGCCTGTCGGTAGTATGGGACATGTGTGTGTTTGGCCCTATAAACATGTAAGCCAATAGGGTAACACACAGTGAAGCAGCATGTTACATCAGATAGAACAGGACCAAGAACAATGACATCTACCACAGTCTGTACATAGGCCAAAGTACATATTCACAATATACACCCTGTCGACAACCACCATAAGTACGCAGACCACAGTACTGTACACACAACCACAGAATGCCCAGGTTATGTCCTCAAATATAACCCTTACTATACATAACATGTGTAGCAGTCTGATATCTCACTGGCTTGTTATCAGATATAATGTCAATAAATATGGTGTACAGACATATGCACCTCTTACTGCATGACACATGTACAGAGGTTGACACGAGTTGTGACTGGAGGCACAAACACAGGGCCAATATTGACATGTTGTTGTGATAACCTCATACATTTACTGTTGTAACAGGGTTTGTTGCAAAATATGTCCTATGATGGATATAAAGTCCCTAACTCTCACGGCTGTCACCATCTACTGACTGCAATCCTCACACTACCTTCTGCAGTTCACAGATCGGTGCTCTGTGGGTAACACAAGAAATAAAAGGCACCACACACTGCCCAGTCTGCTGATGACCTTACAGATGGGGGTTTCCTCATAAACATAGCACTGACATGACATGTATTAAAACATGTAGGACAGCCATATCCACACACACCCTGTTAAACCAACATTACTCCATACTCAGTATAGCAGAACTTACAGTCTGTAGTTAAGTCAGGCACATCCCCCTCCTGTGTATTGGCCTATTTCCACAGTGTATGTTGTTAGAGGTAAATCCCCAATCCATCTGTGATGCTGTTTGCCAAACAACAGATCTAGTTCCTGCTCACAGTGAATGAAAAGGCCCAACACCAACATGATGTTCCTAGATATTGGAGTGTGTTTCCATGCAATTGACTATGGGAATTTTACCATAGCTGTTCCATATGCAATTAGCTAGAGAGGGCTGCAATTCATGCAGAGGCCATCAGCTGATCATGAGCATCACTTACAATACACATGCTGCTGCCTAAGCAAAGCAGGTGTAAGTCTCCACATTCACCAGAAAGGGAGTGAGAGAGGCAGACAGAGGCAAAGATATGTCAGGGTGGGGTGGGAGAGTAAATCTTAAGCATGTTTGTGTCACACATCTAGCAGTACAGGGTATCACACCCCTGACTGAATATGTATTGCTATTACGTGTCCATGCAGTTATTGGATGCGCCACATAGATTACATGTTGGGGAGCCCTCCAAACATATATGTGATGGTGAGTGACATCTGCAACAGTGATATGGTAGCTGTACGGTAGGTGTAGTACACGTGCCTGTCCGCATGAACAGGTGTCAGCATCAACACAGCCACATTCTCAGAGGGATCCACACACATTGACACACGTGGCAGGGTCAGGAATACAACTCATCACTAGTTTGATTGCCACAACACAGTACTGTGCAGGTATCACATGCACCACTGGGGTTATATGGAGGTTATATGGGCAAAGGGTATGTGGAGGTGTCTGACATCAGACAGCATGCTTCAGTATGACAATGGGGGTTGTAGTGAGTGTGAATGTGGTCATAGGCATCATACACCACACACACAGACACAGGGTGCCAGTACTGACATGCATGAGTGCATTGCTTCATGGGTGTGTAGTGGTTGACTGTGCCAGATGGCTATAAAAGGCTAGGTGATGGGTATACCTTGGCATCAGGCCACGTGACAGTGCAGTGTGGCTCAGAGGTGTAGTGTCTGGATTTGCCCACACAGGTGGGTATTGTATTCACCATCCAGTCACCTGAGTAACTATTGTGCATGGCCATTGCTGTGCATTGCTTGCTATGTATGTGTTCCTTATTCCATGACATGAATGGTGTCTGGGATGTGCACATGTCCCACATGCATGTACAGTGACATGTGGAACTGTACCTGGGGTGTCTGGCCCATATTGTGTACACAGATTGTTATCATCAGATGTTCCAGTCCTGGCCTCATGTGGTGGGAACTGTTAATGGACAAAAGGTTGACCCTGCACCTACATTGATAGCATGATACAGGTATTCCCTGGTGTCAGTGGCATCTGTCCATACAGGGCATGTGTTTCAGGCATGGTATGTCCTTTGTGGGTCACATCTGATGGCACCACAGGTGTTGCAAGTGTCCAGTGGAGAGCATAAGGAAGGTGCACTGTCTGCATGTACATGCCTATTGGACTGATGGACAGGGTGTCATGCCCTCTGTAGACCACTGCAATCACACCATGGTTACTATCAGTGGGCAATATTCAGGGTTCTACCAACATAGTGGTTGTTGCCTAGGTAAGTGTGTGTGTGTGTGTGTGTGTGTGTGTGTGTGTGTGTGTGTGTGTGTGTGTGTGTGTGTGTGTGTGTATGTGTGTGTGTGTATGAGACATGGGTTTGGAGTGTTCTTTGGGTAATACAAGGGTTGCTAACTTTGTTCACCTGGCCTTGATGTCACATGTAGGGGTATGGATTTGCACCATAGCCTCTTGGCTATTTCACATCTGTTATCCCTGTATGGTGGACATTGTGACATATACTATGGCCGCCATATAAGAAATTTGCAAAATGTCCTCCACAATGAGTCCAGTTGAGCACACTCACAGCCACCTCCACCCGGGATATGAATGACAAACACAGACAGAAACACACACACCTACCATGTCTGACATTAGAACTCCTTCCTAACTAGTTTATTACACTACAGCACTACCCAGTTATAGGATGTGCCACGGAGACTACTGGAATACTCCTTCCCCAAAGTTGTATTTCACAGTGAATGACATCAACAGGATTGCCAAAGCAGGGCATTTGAATTGCAGTGAGTGTGACTAGCCTAAAAAGCATTGTTCCCTACACAGACATAGAAACACACACAAAAAAATCTACAACTGCTATGTGTGGGAATAGAATCCCTACTAGGGATCGATATTACACTACAGCATTACACTGTTGCAGGACGCACCACACAGATTACTGGAGTACTCCTTCCCCAAAGGCGTATTTCACAGTGAATGACATCAGCAGGATTGCCAAAGTAGGGCATTTGAATTGTAGTGTGTGACTAGCCTAAAAACATTGCTCCCTACACAAACATAGAAATACACAAAAACATCTAGAACTGCCATGTGTGGGAATAGAAACCCTACCAGAGTTCTATAGCACACTTCAGCATTGCACTGTTATAGGACACGCTACAGAGACTACTGGAGTATTCTTTCCCCAAAGGTGTATTTCACAGTGAATGACATCAGCAGGCTTGCCAAAGTAGGGCATTTGAATTGTAGTGAGTGTGATTAGCCTAAAAAGAATTGCTCCTTACACAGACATAGAAACACACATATCTGCCATGTGTGGAAATAGAACCTCTACCAGAATTCTATATCACACTACAGCATTACACTGTTATAGAACATGCCACAGGGATTACTGGAGTACTCCTTCCCCAAAGGTGTATTTCACAGTGAATGACATCAGCAGGCTTGCCAAAGTAGGACATTTGATTTGTAGTGAGCATGAGTAGCCTAAAAAGGCATTGCACTCTACACAGACAGAGACACACACAGTTGCCATGTCTGGGATTAAAACTCTTACCTAATTAGTTTATCACACTCCAGCATGTCACCGAAATTACTGGGAAACATCTTTCCCAAAGGTGTGTGTCACAGTGAATAACATCAGCAGCCTTGCCAAAGTAGAACATTTGAATTGTAGTGAGTGTGACTAGCCTAAAATCCATTGCTTGCTACACAGACAGAGACACACAGTTGCCATGTCAGGGATTGGAATTACCACTTAAGTAGTGTATCACATTACAGAAGTATGCAGTTGTAGGATGCACCACTGAGGTTACTATGTTACAGTTTTCCGAAAGGTGTTTTTCACAGTGAAAGACATCAGCAGCCTTGCCAAAGTAAGGCATTTGAATTATAGTGAGAGTGACTAGGCTAAAAAACATTGCTATCTACACACACGACACACACTTGCCATTTCTGGGATTAGAACTCCTATCTAACTAGCTTATCTCACTATAGCATTGCACAGTTATTGGACATGCCATGGAGATTACTGGGCTACATCTTTCCCAAAGGTGTATTTCACAGTGAATGATATCAGCAGCCTTGCCAAAGTAGGGCATTTGAATTGTATTGAGTGTGACTAGCCTAAAAAGCATGGCTCTCTACACAGACACACATGTACAGAGTTGCCATGTATGGGATTAGAACTCCTTCCTAACTAGTTTATCACACTACAGTAGTATGCAGTTATAGGATACGCCACAGAGATTATTGGGCTACAACTTTCCCAAAAATGTATTTCATAGTGAATGACATCAGCAGCCTTGCCAAAGTAGGGCATTTGAATTGTAGTGAGTGTGACTAGCCTAAAAATCATTGCTCTCTACACAGACAGAGACATACACACAGTTGCCATGGCTGGGATTAGAAATCCTACCTAACTAGTTTATCACACTACAACAGTACGCAGTTATAGGACACACCACAGAGATTTATGGTATCAGGTTGTGAGTATATAACAGCATTTTTTCAGCCAGGGTGCCAACGGTTTATGAATTTGTGATCCGGGCGGAGGGGCGAATAGCGGTAGTTATGGACTGCTTGAGATGATGCCATTGTGAAATGATCGGTATGGTATGTAGATGGCTCAAACTGATGTTAACAGCAAACTTTAGTATTGTCTGTAGAGTTTTGGATGGAACTCCTAATGTCATGAGTGATAGTTTAGTGAGAACTGAACATGATTTCAGTGATAGGTTTCATATATACTTAGTGAGTTATTATAGTGTTAGATCTCTGCTATTGTGGCTATTGGATGAGTATTGGAATTATTCTGAAGGTATTGCTGAGTAAGCCAATGGGAGATTATGTTTTTGCTTGTGTGCATTATATAACTGCTGCCTACATGCATTGTGGCTGGTATTGATAAGTGTTTTCATTCTTCTTCTTATTCTCTCTTTTTGCTCTTTTGGCTGGTAAGCACACATAAGTTTATTATGATGCATTGTCTATCATGATGCATTTTTAACATGATGCATTTCTTACTGCATTTCTGAGATGTTTGTTTTGCTTATGTACATTTCATGCTTGAGATGTGATTTTTAATCCCAAGCTGTATTTTAGTTTGATGTTGTTTTATGTTTTTATATCTTTATATTTTGATATATGTTTTAGTTAGTTTATACAGTGGTTAAGCTGAGGAACAATGTGTCAGAACTTTTTAGTACTGCAGAACAGACTAATTAGTTGATTGATTGTTCAATTAACTATTCATTTGTTAATCAGTTGCACACTATATTGAGAGGTGTGTCTGTTTTAGAAAGTACAAGTACTGCATTTTAGAACTTAGTTTTGTTTAAGGATCTGAAGAAGCGTGTTGTACACGCCAAAAGCCGATTTTTAAGATGGGAGTAAAGAGAAAGACTTGTTTTATCCATTTATTGTGGTGGTCTGTTCCAGTTTGTTTTTAGTACGCTTGGTTTTGGTGTTTGAAGCAGACCTTTGGGCAACAGCGTCTCCTTGTTGATACATACAGAGATTATTGGGCTACACCCTTCCCAAAGGTGTATTTCAAAGTGGATGACTTCAGCAGGCATGTCATAGTAGGGCTATGGGGAGGGCAGTGTGTGTGCATGGACAATAACCCATTCTTCTAGAGGTGACACACCACATGTGGGCACATGCAGGGTTATATTCCACAGGTATGTGTATAGAGCTGCTAGATGATTACTTCCTTGTACAGTCATATTGCACAGCTAGCACTTGTACCACATAATCTGTAATGCTGATGGATACCAGTGGCTAATGCCTACAGTGAGTGACATTTACTCCTCATGTGGCTGCAGCCATTTGTCTGTGTAATGGGTGGGGCAGACGTCATAATGGATGGCTCCTTGTCACAGTCATTTTCTTCCACACATCTATGGATGTCTACTTTTGGCTTATTATAGTGTGTTGTCCTTGGATATATTTCTGTATTCCTATCCACTGTGTGTGCAAAGCATGACTGGTGCATACTGAGGAGTGTATGCACTAACTTCTGCAACTGCCAGATATGTATGGTCCACTGTTGTTTGCAGACATGGGCTTCATGGTCTTCATTTGTTTAGGTGTGTGAGCATGCCCAGTATGACCTTTCAGTATGTTGTTGTCTGACATTTTCTTCATTTCACTAAGTGTGCAAGCATGCCCAGTATGCCCTTCTATACTGAATGTATGGATCGATTCCAGGTAGTTTGTAATCCAGTGCAGACATTTGTGTTGTACACATACAGGTAGCAAGCTGTTTCTGCAGGGTATCCGTCAATCATTTGGCAATGTGGGGACAAACTGTGCAGGTGATAGCGTGTATTGTAGGTGATTGTGTCTGTGCTGCTTTAGCTACATGGTACTGCTGTTAGCAGAGATATTCAGACATGTGTACTGTTATTCACTGTGATGTTTTCTGTGCTCATGTACTGTCAGGTGGACATTCTTGCTCACAGTGATGTCTTGGGGAACAAGGATGACTGCAGCTATGTTCGTATTGTGGGCAGATGCCTACATATTCATGGTAAATTATGCCATTCTGGTGGGGGAGCTGCAGACACTTGCTGCTGTGTCTGTGTATCCAGTTCAGCACTTGGTACAGTGCTGGCAGAGGATCCCATACTTGTACATCCATCGACATGACAGTATGGCCTTATCTTGCTGTGGCAATACCTCACAGCTGTACAGATTCACACAGGTTACCCAGAGGCAGGGGCCATGTGTCAGGACATTACCTCTATTGTGGTGTACAGGCAGGTATGCAGCCACCCATTTATGTGGTTGCAGCCAGGGATAGTGTGTGCACACAGCTTTGTGTCGGACCTTGCACATTCCATTCTGCCCATGCTCCCACCCCCCCCTGTTATTCTATCCTCTTCCATACATTATGCATACATTATCTGTTACTTTCCCTAAGGTTATCACCCCATCACAGCTGTGTGTTGGTGTTGGTCCACAGTTCATGAAGTGGGACATGGTTGACATGTTACTGTGGTTTGTTCACATGGCCTTGCATATGGCTTATGTGGAGTGTGTTATGTTGTTATTTGGGTGTCCATGACATAACATGCATTGGCAGTACATGTGAGACACATGCCTTTGGCAGAGGCCTGTGGGCCATTAAGCGTTGATATGGGCCAAATGTGACAGATCATTGCATTCTGTCAGTCCTAGAGTCTCAGACCGCCATACAGTATATTCCCCTGGGGTGACAGGGTAGGTGTGCTACGTGCTCATGACAATACCTTCTATCAGTCTTGATCAGGTGGTGTGGATGCTGGCAGGGTGCTACCTACAGATAGGGACACACCTGCATGGGACACCTGCACTGCATGCTGCATTCTTTTGCTATTGCCATATACAGGTGGGGTCATATTGTACTCATTCCTCACAGCAGGGATACGACCAGAGAGGTACCTGTGGGTGGTGTTTGCGTGAGCTAGGTGCATGTGCGCTATGGATATTACTTGCATCTGACACACATATATGCATGGGGCATTCCAGTTATGCTGGCATGAGCAGGTACATCAGCTGTTTCCTAATACATCAGTGCTACCTCCTTTGTGATCTGCAAGTATTCGGGCAGACAACAACAGTATCCCCTACTATAGGACCAGATAATGTGAGGCATACCTATATGTACAATTCCAGGGGTGTCTCCATTTCACAGTGACACAATATATACTGTATGTCTGGGGTACTTTCCCCAGTGTACTGCTTGTATATCTAGCCCAACAGCCATGCCATGTCAGTCTTTCAGATGGTGACACGTATTACCACCATACATTTACAATGGCTTACTGCTAGCATGTGTTATACTGGTGTGAATTGTCTTTGGCACTGCAGTTGTGAGGACTTGTCCCTGTCATCATCAGTAGTGGGCAATGGCCACCAGGTCTTACCTCAACATGCATACATACTGACCATTCTCATACAATATGAAACACACACCAACCAACACACACATACCTTCATATTGTGCAAATGCTGCAACCCATCCTGCTACCTTGGCCACCTCTGGGCATCTGTGCTCCACTGGTATTATACCTACACATGCTTGTTACTACATTTCTACATAGGGTTGTGGGGGGAACATCTGACTGTTACGACGTGTGTACATCGGATTGGGGATCACACACAGAACTATTACTACATTTCTAAATAGGTTTTGGGGGCACACCTGACTGTTACTACATTTCAAAGTAGGGTTGAGGGGAGCACACCTGGCTGCTTCTACATTCCTACACAGGATTGGGAAGGGGGCACACCTGACTGTTACTACATTTCTATGCAGGATTGGGGAGGGGGCACACCTATCTGTTTCTACATTTCTTCACAGTGGTTGGGAGGGGGCACACCTGACTGTTACTACATTTCTACGCTGGATTGGGAGAAAGGGTGCACCTGACTGTTTCTACATGTCTACATATGAGTGGGGGAGGCCCAACTGACTGTTACTACATTTCTACATAGGATTGTGGGGGGAACACACCTGACTGTTACTACATATCTACATAGGGTTGGAGGGGCACATCTGCCTGTTTCTACATTTCTACACAGGATTGGGGGGCACACCTGTCTGTTACTATATTTCTACACAGGATTGGGGGGGGACACCTGACTGTTTCTACATTTCTACACAGGACTGGGGAGCACACCTGACTGTTACTACATTTCTACACAGGATTGGAGGGGCACACCTGACTGTTTCAACATTTCTACACAGGATTGGGGGGCACACCTGACTGTTACTACATTTCTACACAGGATTGGGGGGGGCACACCTGACTGTTACTACATTTCTACACAGGACTGGGAGGCACACCTGACTGTTTCTACATTTCTACACTGGATTGGGGGGGGCACACCTGACTGTTACTACATTTCTACACAGGATTGGGGGGGCACCTGACTGTTTCTAAATTTCTACATAGGATTGGGGGGACACCTTACACTTGTACACATTTGCTATGACTGTACTGGTATGTCAGGTACTCCATTTCATTCTGTATTCTAACCTATCATGCTGAGTAGAGGCATATCAGTGTACTACGGGTATTAGCTTTGGTTGACCTACATATTGGTTTCTAACTTCCTACCCCTCAGAACTAACATCCACTGCCTGAACTGCTGTAGTCTGTCTGTGTAGGCCTGGGGGTGAGGTTACCCATAGGCATCATTGAGAGGCCATAGCACAGCCTTTGTCTGTGTTTGTCTACACCTGTCCTGCTGGCTGAGACTGTTGTTGGGTATGTGAACCTCCCTGACTGGCATGTGTGAGTCATATGGACACACATGTGGCCCAGCACATTTCCTGCAGTGGGTTTTGTTGCCCTGTGTAGCACTGACTACTATTCTGACACCAGTATATGTTACAGATTTCATGGCGCCACTATAGGTGTCTACTAACTACTGGCATACCATTCAGCCACCCGATTCCCTTGCATGCTCACATCCATACCATAGATACAGGTAACAACACATTCTACTCCATTCAGCAGTTGGTAGGTTGAGTGACTTAGCTTGTGGATGTGCCCATATTGAGGATGGTGCTGGAGGACTGCCTATGTCAAATGCACATAGTACACTCCCTATACATGGTTGAGCACAGGTAGTGTCATGTTTGGGATCCCTTTACTGTATGCGCGAGTCAGAGAGAGGTGTCATTCCCTGGGTCCCTACTTTGTCAGTGTATATGCTATGAGCTGCCTCTTTGCCAAGGCCAGGGTATACTGGGCACACCTCCATCTGCCTACTGGGACAGGCTCAGGTTGTTCCTCCTCCTACTACTCATTCTGTGCCTGTTCAGGCCTTGGCATTGGTGGGGGGGCTGTGTGGCCCTGCCCCTTGCTGTTCCTGCTGCAGCTGTTTCCACAGGATCATATTGTGTAGCATGGCACATGCGGTGACAATTTGAGTACATGTAGCTGGTGAGTACTACAAGGCTCCACAGGATGTGTCCAGGCAATGGAACCGTGACTTGAGCATCCCAAACACACACTCCATTATAAGTCTGGTCTGTGCGTGTGCCTCATTATGGCATTCTTGTTTGGGTGTGTGTGCATTTCTGATGGGTGTCATCAGCCATGGCTCCAATGCATAACCAGCATCCCCCACTAGGTGACCATAAGGAATGTCCCCATTGTCAAATCTCTGGTACAGCTGTGTCAGATGCCAGATGTTGGAATCATGATAGCTTCCAGGGCAGCCACCATACACATTCATTACAATGCCCAGGGCATTGCACACAACCTGGCAGTTGGAGGGGAAGCCCTTGTGGTTAATGTAGACCCAACCACAATTACCAGGTGGTGCTTTCATGCATATGTGCGTGCAGTCTATATCACACACTATGTCAGGGTATTCTACTATTTGGTGGAAGAAACGCGTATTGCTGGCCAACACCTCACGGGTATTGAAGAAATATACGTTCTCACTGGCATGTGCTGACATGGCATCTGGTGGAATATTCTGGATGCTGATGCCTGTGAGATCCCCATGATATCCCCAGTTGGGCTTCAGGAGGTACCTGTAGCTAGTATTCCTAGGTCTACACATACCTTGGTATCCACTGGGATGGGTTCCCCTCTTTTAGTTCGGTGTGTCAGGCATGGCCGGCACAGCTCAACAATTGCTGTAGGAGGTCCCTTTCCACCCTATAGCACTCCACTATCTCCAGCTCATGTAGCCCCTTGTAGATTACCCTGGGTCTATACACTCTTCTCTGTCTCCTCACTGTGTGTGTTGGTTAACAGCATTCCCATCCTCACCACCCTCAGCCTCTTCCACATGTTGTATTATAGATGTTGCAGCCCCTATCATTTTGTTGTTTTGTTTGTTAAAAGTTCCCCGCTTGTATACACCAGTGGTGTAGAGTATGGGAAAAACCAGAGCGAAAGGTGTTTGCATAGTTTATAGTAGTGTTCTGGGCTGGGCTGGTCTGCTGCCTGTGAAATTGGCTGATTCTGATACATTTCACCTGCCAGCTATGCTAGTTCTCCTAGATTACCTTCCTACTGCTGTTTTCCCTTCCCATTGCCTTCCTGTTTAAGCCCGGGGTTGAGCCGCACAAACACAGTGCTCAAATATGCACAGAGCTGCTATTTCCTGGTTTACTTTTTTCTTCCCTTTAAAACCCTGTGCAGGTTGTGCACACCCACTTAGGCAATGTAAAGAGTGCTAGGCAGCCTTAGACGCAACCCTTGCTTAGCTGTGCTACGCTAGAAGCAAACCCGAGCCACAGGGCTCCAATCCACTTACAGTATGCCTGACACACCCCTATGATGTCAGCTAACTCCTAGGCTTGCACCAAGCATTTCCTGCTCTTGCACTGTTGGGAGCTGCCTAGAACGCAGGGGAAATCTAGTATTCACTATCATTCCCTTAATTTGCATTGGATTGCCTGCTAATGCATAGTTACATGTCCAACACTGAGCCTCTCCCCCTTAGCAAGCACTATTCACTGGCCATGTTGTCTTCTGCTTGCCATTGAGTATAATGGCAGAATAGTGATTTTGGTTACAATGCTTATTTTAGTTTTTTTCTTATCCTCCCCGATCCCATTTGAGCACTGCTGCCCTATGCTTAAACAGCCGAGATCGGCTAAAAAAAAATAAAAGTTGATTTTTTTTTTTTGCAAGTGTTTCCCATGCCAATCACCTTATAGTTGTCCATTGGCATGCTTTATACATGATATCCACCCTTTATTTGGAGCTGTCATGGCTCTGTTTTGCAATTTGCAGAAATGTACTCTGTTACTGGTGGAGTACATTTCTGCAGATTACACAAGTCCTGCACAGCCAGTTTCCTGCTTCCTGAATCAGAAATTCACCTCATTTCCATGGATTTCTCCTGCAAATGGGGTAGTTTGCATACAGGGGCTGAGTCTGTACAGGACTAGTGCAGGAACGCTGGTGCAAGCCCCTACAGGTTATTTCTGGATCGCACAGCAGACATATTGCCTGCTGGAGCTCCTGCACTAGTCCTGTATGCCATATAGGGCTTGCAGAATCCGAGGGATTATAACATATGCCCCAGGATTCAAGAAGCTCGGCACAAGGACAGTACTCACTACAAAAGGTGCAGCAGCACCATATGAACATGTATGAGGGTGCGCTGCCGCACCCTTGACATGCACAGGAAATGTGTGCGAGTGCAGGGGGCATGTACAAGTGCTCTACAGAGGTGTAAACATACCCTGACAGTATCAAAACCTACTATGCCTACTAGTAGAGCCCGCCTCTAATAGTAAGTCAGTAATTCAGCATCAGTGGATACAGAAATGCATGCTAAGCATACAAGAGTGTCCACGAATAGTGAAATAAAATCGAAGTAGTAAACACACAAGCACATAGTGGAATATTGAGCCCTGTCCCTAGAACTTTCACAATTAGATTCCCCGTGTCCCTATTATGCATTTGAATTGCTGCAATAGCAAAAGTGTAAGCAAAGCACAGCGTGTTTGCATGTTGCTGCCCTCCGCTGAGTGTAGCTTACACATCAAATTCATTCAAATAGAGAAAAACATGCGGAATCAACATAAATGTCAATAGTGTAGTGTTTAGAGCATTCACCTAACGAATAGGCAATCACAGTTCAAGCCCAACAATAGCACATATCATTTTCCATGTGGAATGAATGTTGTTTTGCTGTAAAACTGACATAAGAGTATTGCATGAGATATTTAACTTAAATATCATTCAAGAAAAGTGGTACTGTCATAATGAATATGGCACTAGTAAGCAGGTGTAAGCAAAAATAAGAGCAGTAAACACATAAGTACCAGTAAGCAAGTCTGAGTGCGCTTGCATGGGTCTAAGCAGTGCCCAGCATAGGAAATGTATATAAGTATGTACAGATATATAATATATATATATATATATATATATATATATATATATATATATATATATATATATATGAAGAAAGAATGACGTAACAAGAAAGCATACAAAAGGAAAGAGAAGGGAATCAACAGTATTATATAGCGCTGTCAGCGTATGTCATATCAAGCTGGACAGGAGTGAGCAAAGCAATGCTACTCACACCACAGGCAGGATATTACCAGTGGGAGTAACATTGTTGATCTGCTAAGTCTACTTTACACACAGAGGGTAGTCCCTGATGGGACTACCCAAAAAATGACAGGCTATTTGGCCATCTGACCATTACACAAGCAAGGGCAGGTATGTTCAAGGACTAAATGGCGGGAGAGCCTGAGAATACATGGGTTGGGACAACATACATGTAGGGCTCCTAAGGCTCGTGAGAGGGCAATGTGTGGAGGTGTGTCATGGCTCCAATAACAAGTGGACAATGGATGGTATGCGTGTATGTTGAACACGGGTGGGGTGGAGGAACTATGGGTATGAAATTATGGAGCCAGGCGTGCCAGGATTGGATGGTCTGGTTCTAACTGGACCGCCCCGTGGAGGTCGGCGAGTT
Organism: Protopterus annectens; assembly: GCF_019279795.1. Taxonomy (NCBI): domain Eukaryota; kingdom Metazoa; phylum Chordata; order Ceratodontiformes; family Protopteridae; genus Protopterus; species Protopterus annectens. The sequence goes on along the minus strand of NC_056728.1, from coordinate 1,037,665,885 downwards.
CGTTATAAGTATATATGCATACACACATGCAGACATCAATACGTAGAAGTACATTCTCTGTAACACATTCATTCCATCTGCAGACATAAATAAGATGAATGTGCCCTTACAAACCTCGACAGTAGATAGAATAATAGGTTGTGCATAAGAGGGAAGGGACGAAACTGCTAAAATGCAGAAGTATGTACAATGTCCGAAGCCAGTGCTGTGCTGAAAAAAATCAAATGTGAGGACTTTCCCACACATGAAATCATTCCTTTGATCTGCCTGCTATGGCAACGCTAATTATTAAACTGGTCTATTTGTAAAAGAAATACGCCAAACACATACATATTTAGGCTCTCATATGTAACGTGCGTGTTACCACATAGTCATACTTATTAATTTATTGTAGTGTCATGTTAACGGGAGTAAGGATGTAATGAAGTATAGAGTCAAATCTTGACATAGACACATGCGTGTCCCATATGGACAACACAAAAATTGTGAATAGTATTCTTTTGGTCGCTCATATCACCAATGTGTGTGGACTAAAAGTTTTGGAGTTCTGAGGATATGTGGAGTAAGTCAACCGGTGGGATGGGTCTACAGGACTAGGGAGTGGCCAATGTGTAGTGGTGTGGATACACCGCAAATCCAACTGGAGAATGGATGACTGCAGTGTTAGGGAGGCATTGGGGTGTATGTTTGGGGAACCAGGAGCCATGGATATATGGGTATATATGCAAATGAAGCAGCACAGCAATAGTGTGTTGGTTAGAGCAACCGCCTAATGAAAAGACATTCCCGTACCAAAACCCACTGCATCACATACCATTTACCATTGGTAATCTGTATATGAACATATTTCGACATCTGTCTGTTGTATAACCTGCAAAATAACAATTAAAAGTTACCTGGAGCGAAGTGTCAGTGTCATAATGAATAAGGCACTAGTAAGCAGGTTTAAGCGTATATAAACACCAGTGAGCATGTGTAAGTGCTTTTGTGCAGGGGATGCATTGCTTTACAGACACACACACACACACACACACACATATATATATATATATATATATATATATATATATATATATATATATATATATATATATATATATATATATATATATATATATATATATATATATATATATATATATATGTGTGTGTGTGTGTGTGTGTAGATATACACAGATATACAGCTATGATAGGAAACAACACAGAAGAATGACATATGTTCACAGACTATGCCAATGGAAGTGAGGGGCACAAGCAAGAAACATGAAACACGTAGTATGACCTTCCACCCCCCCAGCCGAACACGGGAAACATACACACAAACAATGTAAAGAGTCCACTGCTCTCCAGATCACAGGCAGGATACAACTGGGGGGGGGGTACGCAGTGCACCCATGAATTCTCATCTTGGAACACAGACAGGAGCGTCCCTCGCGGGACAATCCAAAAATTGGCAATACCAAAAGAAGGTGATAGACGAATATTCTGGCTAGGGTGTATACATACTCAGAGTACAAGGGTGGGAAAGCCTGATGACCCATGGGTTGAGACAAATGAATGAAATGGGTCCTGCAAATTGGAGAGTGGGCAGCATGTAGTGGTGCATCCAGAACCGACCAGGACCCAGAGTAAGGATGGGTGCTGTAGAGGAGGTGCGGGTGGGGGAACTATGGGTAGCTACTTATGGGTCTAGGTGCGCATGTGTTGGCTGATGTGGGTCTATATGGACAGCCCTAGGGATGTAAGCGAATGTGTTCAATGGGCAGAAGTGTCGCTCAACCAGCAGCCACACCCACTATGAGTCCCACTGCAGCAAAGCGTAATCTATATGGCAAGGAATGGAATAACCAAATGTAGACGTACATATGTAGAGGTATGTGTGTGTATATCTACCCACAGCAGCATAGAGATAAACCTCTCCCTCTCCATAGTACAAATGTATACATGCATACATATACAGATATATCTGTATATAGTTGTTGTGTCTTTCGGCTTTTCCCGGTTAGGGGTCACCACAGCGGAACTCCGGTCCACTAATGATTGGCAGTAGATTTTTACATGCCGAGTTGCTGGCCCTGACGCACAACCTTCAATGAATGTATGCCCATTCATGCATGTCTCCACACAGAAGACACTCTAGCTGAGAATCGAACAAGACAATGTCTTATTGTTAGGTGACAATGCTACCGCAGCACCACCACCGCAGTTCTGTATATAGTTTTATATATATATATATATATATATATATATATATATATATATATATATATATATATATATATATATATAGCTAGGATATGATACAGCAGTTATGATTTACATATGTTCACAGGCCGTGCATATGGGGGTGAGGGGGCCAAAAAACAAACGTGTAACAAACATGTAGCATCAACCCCCCCACCTCCCCAGCTATGCCGGTGAGACATACAGACACACAATAAAAGTAAACACACCACTGCTTCCCAGACCACTGGCAGGATACTACCAGTGGGAGAGACCTGCCAGGTCTAATCTTGAAACACAGACATCGATGTCCCTTGTGGGACAGCAAAAATTAATGATCATCGAAGTGGGTCAGCACAATGTATGACATGTTTCCCAACACTGGGAGAGTGGGCAGTGTGTAGTGGTGTGTTTATACCCCACCTGCACCCACAGTAAGGATGAGTGATGTAGAGGAGTGGCAGGTGGGGGGACTATGGGTTTGCAATTATGGGCCTAGGTGTGCAGGTGTTGGCTGGCGCAGTTATATTAGGACTGCTCCGGGGATGCAAGTAATATTCCGAAATGGGCATAGCTGATGCCCATACCTCTCAACCCCTAAGAGCAAATCCACTGGACAGGACATAAACCATTGGGGGAACAAATAGAGACCATAGCTCTGAACTGTCCCCGATTTCCAGGGACGCCCCTGATTTCGACTCAATTTCTAACTCTGTCTCACTTAATTCCTCGTAAAACTAGTGACTTTTGGAGGAAAGGTGGTGAATTACACATAATGAATAATGACAACAATTAAGAGTTATAAACATCATTTACCTCAGAAAATGAATTCATATGCTCTGAGTCTGTCAATGTGTCAGGTTAACAGCACCAATAATTTAAATGTGCCCCTGATGTTGTTATGATGTGTCCCTGATTCTGTTGGTATTTTCCCCAATCGTATGAGAGGTCTGATAGGGACAAAAAGCACATATTCCACTGACAACCTTAGAAAGGTGATAGAATATTAGGTATGCAGTAGCATGACTCAGCTGAAGGATATGGTTTCCAAAACCCGATTACTTGTTTGTATTGAAAAGTGCCAGTTCCCATGTATTAGCCAGGCAGGTGCATATTGTAAGAGGAACACAGCAATAATATGAATCAAACTCTGTACAGGCCGCAGATTCCGTACAGTTGAATGGCATGCTTTCGCCTAATGGGCAGCCATTCCCAATACTGTAGGCATGTAATCCGATGTAATAGGCATCACAAGGTAATAAATTAGTCCTCACTCCCACCCAGGGGTGTGAGTGTCAGATGCAAACACCAAATGCAGTGCATTTGCAAGTGCGGCAGCAAGTGGGTGTAAGCCTATTTGGCTGCCAGTATGCGAGTATTACACAGGTAAAGCAATGTAGAGGCCAACTGAGTGTAAGAAACTGTAACCGTAGGTTAGCATTGCTTAGCTCCACACAAACCCACACACACCTGCTCACAACTGCTTTAATGTGCCTTAATCACTCCATATCCAATGGCCTTGTTTTGCCCAGCAACAAAACAAACAGCCTCTGCAAGGCTAGAAACAAGAACCCTGCACACACAGATATTATCATTTTCCACTAAGCCATGGCAGATATACAGCCATTGGATCTTATCACAAACATATCATCTAGCGCAGACATTCAACAGTATAGGAAATGTATTCCATCATGTATGTGTGAGTGTTTATGTCCAGATATAGATACATATATATATGTCAAGAACATCCCATGTGACAACAAAGCATTACAAAGGAATGAAAAGGGAAACACCAGCAATGCCTGTATTATGTAGTGGTGCTGTCCTATGTAATATCAAGACTCCCTCAGACAGACATGTGTCATTAATACATGCAAACATTTGTACATTGACCAAATACATCACACTATGCATTTTATTTACATTAACACTATAGTTTCTGTCCAATCATTATGTGAGAACAGTACTCTTGCAAGGTGCTGTGTGCGACATCATCATCATGATAAAGGTAAATGGGGTAACCATAGAGGGACCGGTAATGTTGTGTGTACAATGGCTTCATCTGCATCACATGTACCTGGAACCCTTAGGAGTCATGTGCATACCAGGATCGTGTGCCTGAGAGACAGGGGTGAGGACAACTGCAGTATGTTGTGATGCATATTAAAAGGGTTACATGTGTCCAGTGGACACGTGTGTGAAATGGACAGCTATGTATGGGGCAGATGGTGTTCTAGGAACTGATTGGCCTTTTGTTTCTGTAGGGTGAGAGAGGGATATGGGGGAAGGAGAGTAGGTATGCTCATGGAGGATAGGATGGGTAGGATGACAGACAAGACAGCATACAGGGTCGGTATATGACACATGTGGGGGGATACACCTTGGATGAGGAGGGGTGTTCAGCAGTCACAAGCCCATGAGGCCCCAGTTGGAAACAGTGGGACGGTAGTCCCCAGCCATGGGCAGCCATCACTGCACCAAAACAGCCGCAAAGGTGGCAGTGCTGGGGCTGTATAGGAGGGGCATGCTCACCCTGTAAATGTGACACTCTGCCCTTGAGCTGGCGTATCTGGCCTTGAAACGCCTTATTGAACCCCCTATGCACCACATCTGGGACTGTACAACAGCGGACATGTTCCTGTATGGACCTGCTCCTAGGGGGGACAAGCCCCATCCTCAGTGGTGGTTCCACCAGAAGGTGGTGCAGAGCCAACAGAGGTGGAGGTCCAAGGCTGGGCCCCAGATGTGCTGGTGCCTGGTGCCATGACCAGCTGAAGTGGGACAGGAGGTTTTTCCGGGACCTCCAAACCCATACAGCCTATGGTGTTGCAGTTTAAACACAGATATGGCTTAGCAATAGTCAACAGCATTCAGGATTACTTATAACAGCATGCATAGATATGACCATCAACCCAACACAACAGATGGCATACATTTGCAGAGGGAGCACAACACATGCATATATACTGCATGACATCTGTACAAAGTGTAGAAGATTTGTGACTGCATCTATGAACAGTGGCCCATTATTGGCATGTCACTGAGAACCCCAGACAGTGTCTGTCATACCACTGTTTCATGTGACATATGTCCAGTCAGGGTTGCGATGGCAGTAATTCATTACTATCACCATGTACTGACTGCAGTCCTCACACTATGCTCCTGCAGTTCACAGATGTGTGTTTAGTGGGTAACACAAGAAACAAATGGTTCCACACATTGACCAGTCCACAGATGGCCCTACAGATGGGGGTCACTCACAAACAGAGCACCGTCTTGTCAGTTTTAAAACATGCAGAATAGCCATTACCACACATAACTTGTTAAACAGGCAGTAGTCTCAATGAAGCATAGCTACACTTACATGCTGTAGTCATGTCTGGCACATCACCCACCTGTCTTTAGGCTATTTCCCACTGTGTATGTTGTTTGAGGAACATCCAGATATCATCTGTGATGCCGTTTACCAAACACCAGATCCAGGTACCACTCACAGCAACTGTCATGGGCAAACAACATGATGTTCCTAGATATTGTACTGCATTTCCATGCAATTGGCTATGGGAACAGCATCACAGCTGTTCCACATGCAATCAGCTAGAGGTGGACTGCAATAGTTGCAGAGGACATCACCTGGTCATGACCATCACTTACAAAACACAAGCTGCTGCTGAGCAGGTGTACAACTCCACATCCACCAGATAATGTATGGGAGGGACAGTCAAAGGCAAAGTACATCAGAGAAGGGCTTGGAGACTAGGTATTCCACAGTACTGAAAACAAATGGGACAGTCACTTTGTGTACATATGTACAGTACCCTTGAATGTACTGTATTCTGTGAAACAACAAAGACAAGTCTACATCTGTACAACTGTCATAACTACATATGTATATATATATATATATATATATATATATATATATATATATATATATATATATATATATATATATATATATATGCACCTATGGGATGTGTACACATACACACACACACACACACACACACACATATATATATATATATATATATATATATATATATATATATATATATATATATATTATAAATATATATTTATATATGCATATACACAGACACAGCCAAAGCCATATGTGTATATGTATATGTTTGTTTAGATTCCATATGTGTGCAGTGTCTGATGTCTGAAAATGACTGTTGTCTTAGTACATCATGCTGTTTCAGTACAGCCTCAACATTACCAACTGTACATGGTGATAGGCTCTAAGTACAGTAAGCTGTACATGAGGTATGGACAGATGTTTGGACATGACTAATAAGTGTTGGGGCTTCTTTGCAGATGAATGATTACTGAGGACAGCTCACTGGTGTGTTACAACCAGTCCTACAATAACCTGGGTAACTGCCAAGGTCAGGTTTTGTTAATTGAAGTGGAAGAAAGACAATGTAAAATGCTGTAAGGGTGACACTGAAGGCAAACCTCATGACACCTGTAACAGTAATACCTCCACTGTGCATATATTGTACATATATCAGCACAGTTGGCAAAGGAAAGAGTCAGTAAGCATTGCACCGGATGAGATAGTGCTGTACTTCTGTAGTACCTGTCATGAGATAGGCAGGTGCTTGATTCACAGTACTGGCATGTGTGGGTGTGTGTGTCCATATATGTCATGTATGGTTGGGAATACATCCCACATGTTATCACAATCCTGAACACTGTTGTTGACACCAGTACAGAGTGAAGTGTAGAAAGAATGGCATAGGCAGGTGGTTAAACCTCACACATGTAAAGCATCTGTATGTGTGTGACATAGGTGTATATCTTTGTGAATGCCACAGAGTGTGTGTGTGTGTGTGTGTGTGTGTGTGTGTGTGTGTGTGTGTGTGTGTGTGTGTGTGTGTGTGTGTGTGTGTGTGTGTGTGTGTGTGTGTGTGTGTGCTGTCCGGTCCCTGGAGTGAGGCTGTATTTTACCATAGTGAAATGTTAATGCCCCCTACCCCCATCCACTCAATGCAATCTAGCATCCCTGTTGATATCACCAGTTGTAGATGGGCATTCTAACCACTGTTAACATGTACACCCTGGGGTGTGATCTGTTCTTACATAGCCTACTGATGGACCCCCCCTTCCCACATACACTCACTGCACCATAGTATCCCTGTTGATGTCCTCGATCTTAGGCCATTCCAACTACCTGTACATGTGTAATCGCTGTGGTACATCTTGTAATTGCGTAGTACTATAATGATGATATGCACATAGGCAGGGGTTCTCATCCGAACACTGGCAACTGTGTGTCAGAGTGTGTGTTAATGTGTCTATGAATCCCTGAGTGTGTGGGTGTGTCTGTGTTTGCATGATGTCATGGCAGTGAGTATAACTGCTTCCCAGTGAGAAGCCACTATTTGCACTGGCCTTTACCCTTGTCATCCATCATACCACTCTTTTACCTCCTCCGCACTCCAGGTAACTATACCTGTGATGTCACGGCTCTGAACACAGTAGCTTACTACACAGCTATCATGCTCTTGAATCATTAGAACAGTAAACATAATTGAAACATAAGAGAATATATCTGTGATGTGGAAGCTACAAAGTGCATGCAGGTATTGTCATACCGACCTGTGGGTCGTCAACATGTACATATGGGACACTGACAGCAAACACCGACATCCCCCGGCACATGCAACTACATCTAAAAGAAGAAGGCAGAACATCAAGATCAACATGCTGTTAGTGTTGTTACACATGATACATACTGTCAAACATACAAAATGCATTTTAAAACTGTAATACGTGGTATGTCTACTGCCTGTCAACACTACTCAACATTATTAATCTACAATTGTCTACCTAGTATGTTCACCTTGTACATCAGACCATTTGAACATGTCCCTGCACCGATGGTGTGGATGACAGGGATGCAGCACAGGCATCATCATATGCGCAGGGTGATAATGATATCATGTGTGTGTGTTAGGGCCTGTGATATCATTGGCCGTGTGTGGATGTTATGCGTGTGTATGTTGACGTGCCCTACATTTGTTTCCAATGTGTATGTATGCATGCACACAGGTCTGGCATGTGGCCTGCCTACACAGGGGTATTATTGACAGCTGCAGACTGTACAAGGCAAGTTTCACATTTCATAGTGTCTTGCCACGGACACGTGACCTGCGCCTGCCAGGGGTTGCATGGGCACTACCAGGCAGAGGTCCAGATTGGGTACTGTCTGATGACACATGTCCACTGTAATTGTGTCCCTGTTGGGACCATCCAGGATCATGTGCACATGGCCTGCTGTGTCCTGATGTGGACTGCACAGCACCAGCTGCACTGCTGCTGCTACTGCCACTATGGGAGTGGACATGTGCAGTAGTATGTTCACGTAGCCCGTCAACAGGTGATGTAGCTGACCTACATCCAGATGCCCAATGTCTCACTTCCACCAGATGTTCCATCAAAGACATTCCATGCTCGAGGATTGACATGCCACGGTCAAGGGCTTGCACCATGTCACCCAATCATCTAACCAAAACATCTGCAAGATGATGGTGAGCATTTGCAAGTGCCTGGATGTTGTTAGTTAATGAACGGACAGCAGTCCTCTGAAGCCTCAGACCTTCTCTGTTGTGCCATTCAGCATGTGCCTGTGCCTCCATTACAGCCCAAAACATGTGTCTGGTGACTTCAGCTGATGTGCTTTGTCTCGCAGGGGCATGTTGGCAAGTGGTCCTCCTATGAGCAGCGCTGGGCACATGCCTGTGTGGGACATCACCAGTAAGTTGACTGGGATCATGATGTGCAGGCACACCTTCCATAGTCTCCACACTTCCCAGTTCCATGCTACCACCCGCCAACTGTCCTTCCTCTATGGCCAGTGGTAATGCTGTATGTGAAGGCAGGGGAACTGTGTGCAAGGATGAGGGGGAGGCAGGTGGAATGGCAACCAATGGCACAGATTCAGCCCCTGACAACCCTGCCCGTGTCTCAATCATATTATCATCATCACTGCTAGGGTCTGTGCAGACACTAACATCGGGTGGACCGCAGGAGGGCAATGCACCTACATCAACACCTGTGAGGGGAAGACAAGAACTGTACATTACATGTTATACCAGACAGAAAGAGAGACAGAGAGACAGACAGAGACAGACAGAGACAGACACACAGAGACAGACAGACACACACAGAGACAGAGACAGACACACAGAGACACAGAGACACAGGCACACACGCTACAAGCAGGTGATATGGCAGATGCCATTAAGCTTAGACAATTATAGTTTCAGCTTAGACAATTATAGTGGTAGTTATCATATATCCCTGAGCTGCACACAACATCATGCATGTGTTATAGCAGACAGCATGCACCTTACACAATTATAGTGGTGGTTAGCATACATACCTGTATTGCACCATTTGTGTTAGTAGCCTATGCCCCATACCTGTAACACAATGTATGCACTTTGCACCATTGCACTGCACTGCCATGGTGTGTGCAACATACACCATATATTAACAGGCCATCGCAGACCTTTGTACATTTGCCATTCATGCTTTGTGTTGGCCACTGCCCCTATATGTGAGGACATGAGCAGAAGGGTACGTTGACTGCATACTATGTTTGCCTGAGCCCTTGCTTGCATATCTCCCCCAAAGCAGTACATGTCTGTTCAACATTATTCTGCCTACCCCTGAGCTCAGTCTAGACATTGTGCATGTAGCTGAACACACATGTTTGACATGACTGTCCCTACTTTGCAATGGTGCCACAGACCAGTACAGGTTTACAGTACACTGGCCTGCTGTGTGGTGTATGACCTTGCCAATCACATGTAGTATGACATGTCTTCTGCTGACATGTTGAATGACATGCATACATGTGTAACACAATGGTGTCCTTTCCAATCTGCAGTACGGTAATGGTGCCCCAATGCAGGGACATGTTATACTAACATGGACCTTCAGCTGATGCAATGTTGTCTGTCCTCCCTACAAATATGCAGGGACATACTGCACATTGATCTAATGTGCATAGCCATTGCAGGGCATCATGTGACTTCACAATTGCTATACAGTGTGAGCTACTGACATAGTTCATAGCCATGACTATGTTCACATACAATACATATCTAATGTGGAATGTGATCAACACCACTGAGGTGTATACACACTAAACTCTAATGTAGAATGTGTGACACAGGTCACAGAAGTGTATACGGATGACACCCCTGCACATCTGCAACCATATTACTGATGGCTGGCAACTATGCCCACACATGGCTAACTTAGCAGTACTCTATGTCCCACATGCCATCTGTGTACCTCACACACATAAGGAGTAGGCATGACAGTGATGTCTGACACCATCAAGGTGAATGTGCTGTATCTGTGGCTTGATGTAGTTGTATGCATATGTTATTCAACACATGTATGTATTTGTATACTGTATAGGTGAATGCTTCCATGTCGTGACACACTAAAGATGTTCAAGACATGTTATGTGGTGGTTTCATGTTATGACTACACAACCTGTGCACAGGCCTGTATGATGTTTAGTGTTTCACATCTGCAATATCACCATTACACAAAGGCCATAGTTGTATTGTGTCGAGCCAATGTACAACAGGGTGTACACACATGTACATCACTTCTACTGTGTATGTTGCTTCATGTCTCTGGCCATCCTCTATGGCCATGTGTACACATATTCTGTCCAATGGCTGTGATGGCCATTTTATTTCACATGTCAGTATTATCCCATATGACATGCACCCATAGATGTCATATGCTCCACTGAGGACAGGGTTATGCAGACAAAGGGTGGTATGTATGTGATGTGAGACATGTTTTGCTGGATAGTTGAGCAGTGCTGCAGTCAGCCCACTACATGTCATGGACATGTCAGATAGAGCATGACATTGTGTGACATTCATAGCAAGGGTATACTCCACAAGGGTGTATAATGTGGGCCGGTCATACTCCAGCTCCAACACATTTAGAGTGTGTGCACACATATGCTCTCTGTACAGTACTGTTCATATTCCCAACATGTGTAATGCTGATATGTAGTACCTGTCTCTAGCGTGGAGCACACCTCCAGCATTGTATTCACTGTTGTCCACACATCTGGCAATGACAGTTTGGAAGGTTTAGTGTAGGTGTTTCAGATAGACTTCAATTGTTTCACATAGGTAAACACTGTGATGCATTGCAGGACTGACCAGTGTCCATTAACAGGACCACTATACATTATGTGTACATGTGTTATGGCAGATAGCATGCAATTAATATGTTCCATGCATTATCAAGCCTGGTAAATAATAACAATCTCACCTGACACAGGCTGCTGTTGCTGCAAAATGCCAGAGGTACCTAAACAGGAGTGTCACAGCAGTAAGATCATTATCCACACCTATGTGATAGCTACAGGGTGCAATGTCTGTGTTAGCACATAAGCCAGTACAATACACTATACTATGAAGTATGCACATCTGTACATACATAGAGTAGCAGATTATAGTATGTGGCATGTGTGCATACATGCCTTGCATATGATGTTATATTACATATTGTACAGTAACACATGTAACTATGTGAGATATAGTTGTGTTTTATGTGCAGTAGTGACTTACCAGGCAACTCCAGGCTCGGTGGTTGAGAGCCACCCACCTCCACAATACCCGCTAAAGCTTGTGGATGGAGGTCTGCAGGTGTCCCCAGGTTGGCCAGTAGCTCCTCAGTACGTATGAGTGAGGGCTGGGTGAGTGCCCCCCCACCTTTTGCACCTTGTTCTCTGGTGATTGCATTAACATGCTGTTTTGCCCATCTTATGAGGTCAGTGCAGTGTCGGCGCACCTGCTGATAGGTGTGATTGTGACCACAACATCATTTATCCTACTGCAGAGTTCCTCCCACATGGCATCCCTCTGCTGTGCATCCTGTGGCACATGGCTGAAGAGCATTGTGTGGTTTTCGAGGAGGTATGGAATGAGGACCTCCTCCTCCAAGTGGCTGTACACCAGCAGTCTGCTATGTGGCATGCCTGGAAGAGATAATGATGGAGACAGGTCACAGTACCTCACAGAGAAGCAAAGCAGTACAGCTGAACATACATGTGTATGACATTTATTAAGATTACAAATACGTCTTTGCAAATCTACATGACACTAACATCACTGACATGTATAAGTCACACACATTTGACACTTACTGGTGATTTGATATTATCATCATATATGTGTGTGTCATGTGATGACATTGCTCATACACCATGCCTGGATGTGTTCACATTAATGCAATCGACCTTAATGCTATGTATATGTCACATATATAGTCATACATAGCCATTAGGAACACGACCTGTGACCCTGCAGACTTGCAAGCATGTATGTATTTTGCCATATACATCTACATGGCACTGTACAGCTGTGTAGCATCCTGCCATGTATTGCCTGTGTTACACATGTGTAACACATGGGACAATAGCTAGCCTGATGATATTTGCAGGGCTGGATATCAACTATAGCATGTATGGTCATAGTGATCTAGTAGGCTATATGCCCTGGGCCATTTATGAGCCTGGGCAGACAGGTTACCTAGCTGTAGGCAACAGGCAGGTAAGTTTCAGTGGCCAGTTCAAGCAGTGCCACAGAACTGATCCACAGGGTTACTGATATATTTGGCATGTGGTCATCACACCATGTCACAGAGAGGGGCAATGTGCAGCTTCGCTGGACAGGGATGCATAGTATGGCAAGAGTATGTTAAGTGTATGGGACAGAGGTCTGTCAGGCATGTTGTGATCCTTGTGCAAGAAATGTGGATGTCCATGACATATGTGTTTATTTGGGATCAAGGAGTGTTAAGTGTAGCATGTTCAACACCTCTGGGTTGGACATGGCTTTATTCAGGGTAGGCTGCATGCTACATAGTGCAGCTAGGGATTGGGAAGGGCATTGTAGGCCATCTACACATGGGCAATAACCCCTAAAGGAAATATGAGATCTATGTTGGGTCACATGGGTGTTGAGTATGGCTGAGTAAGTATCTCTATATTCCTGGATGGCACCCTATCATGATTAGGGGTGCCACATACCTACCCGTCTGGTGTGATGAAGTAACTATCAAAGGAAAGTACTGTCCAGCTGCATCCCATACACACAGTTGCCATTATGTTGACCATTGCCTAGGTGGTAGTTAATGGGTGCAAAGTTTGTAACATAGGGGATGAAAATGCAGTACTTAGCTGTCAGATTGTGGCCATACGTCACACACCACACATCTGACACACTAAGGTCAACTATTGCTTCTAGTTTATAGTCATTTGCAAACATCAATAGGATGATGCCTTCTGTCTTAGTCTGTGTGGTATAGATAACAAAGAGGGGGAGTACCAGGAATGACCCCTGTATTTCTGTGACTGGCACTGGTTTGATGTGTGTGTATTAGTCAGGAGCCTTCTGTAGTGTTGGTTCTGCCAGCAGTCCAGTTGCCAACCACTCCTGTGACATAGGAATATACACCTAGTTTACTGAGTGTAGCTGGAACACAGTATGGGTGATGGTGTCCTACGACCTGGCAAGGTTATGATATGCAGTGTGAATCAACCCTACTGTCATCTACATCTGTACCAAGTACATCAAATATGTTGATCACGGTTCATGGCCATACAGACCAGACTCAGCAGGGTAGTTGTGCACTATGTCCCATTATCAAAGTTGTCTCCCCCTTTGTGGAGTGTGATAACTGTTATTGTGCACCATTCGGTGTGTACACAGCCTGACATGGAGCTATGATTGAACATGATGTGTATGTGGATAGCTGAATGTTCTTACATTTGTGTAGGATACAACCTGGGATGTTGACAGGTCCCATGAAAGCTGTATGTATGGCTTTAGAGAGTGCAGCTTGTACCTGCATAGTTGTTAGTACAGAGGCTCTGTAGTGTACATGGATATATTACTAAGTGTACCTGTTGGGGGGAGGTGGGATTGGGTTTAGGTTCTCCAAGACCCTATTTGGATGAAAGGTTGCTATTTCTGTAGGTGCAATACTTCCCATACCATAGTGCTGTGCAGCATGGTAGGTCTTGTCGTTGCCATTACAATTAATGACACAGCTATAGAATGCTGTGTGCTTGGCCTCATAATATGTGGCTGATTAGTTTCACAGTAGCTTTGTGTGGTTTTATATGCTGTATCTGCATCTTACTGAGGCTGACCAGGGATCACCTACACTCATGTGTGTTCACTCTTGCAACAATTACTATCTTATGTGGTACAGTTTAAAGCATGGTACCACCAGTTTGCCTTCTTGTTTGTGTTTGGTTGAATCTTGGTTCTGTTTCAATGGCACAATCACTGCACATATGTGACTGCTTAAGGTCTATTTGTGTAGGATTCAGCATTTGCACATGCATTGTCCATCTGCATGGGTGCCATGACAGTCACCACTCTGCTCTTAGGAAACATAACATTGGCATTGGAGACTAAATATGTGTAGCATACTGTTAGCCCTGTTTGTGTGACTACTGTGATCCAGGTCAGTGTGGTCGATGGAATCCAACATGCATTGAGCGCAGGTGTTGGTACATGAGACTTCCCAGTTCATAATGGAATAGTTGAGAGTAGCCACTATTATGATTCTGTCTCAGACCTAATCTTCCCCATTACAGCACATTATGACAGTTGGGAAGTCTGTGGCCTGGTGGGTGATCTGTCTCAAGGTGCATTTTGAATTCCACTTTAGCACAAAAGTAATTGCTCAGCATAATGCATCTGATGTTATGCAAGTGCAGTTAGCGTGGGGGTGTAGATATCCTTCAGGAATATGGACACACCTGCGGCCCCTGTGTTCCAATAAAGGATAATGGGCAAGAGATGAGGTATGTGTTATAACATGGTCATGCAGGTGTGCTCTCCGGAGCGTTGAAACATGTCTCAGCCACTGCACAGATATGTTCTCCATGTTAGGGATTGACATGTGTGTCCATATAGTGTTTCTGACATGTATCATTGTGTAGCGAGACCCGCAGTTTATTGCTTGGCCGTCCCTCTAACAGCAGTGGACATTTACTTGAACTGTGCATGATGAAGGCACTATAGGGGAAGCATGAGCCCTAGGCATTATCCAGATTCCCAGGGGTGACAGGTGCAGACCCTGTCTGGTAAAGCATCATGGTCTGTCAACCCTTTTATCCCAGGCAGACAGATACTGGATACCCTTTGGCTTGCACCACTACAATAGACAATTGAGGAATACAATCCTTTTGTCTCTGTACCGCAGTATCATTCTGGCCAATGGCAGAATGCTACCCAGGCCTTGGGACATACCTGCATGGGCTACAAGACCTGACAGTTCCTACATGTGTTTCCATGCAGTCCAGGCTACTGCATCACAGCTCCTGCACAACATGGAATATGCCAGAGCCATGTGTATAGTTCAAAAGGTGGTCTGAGTGTATGGGTATGTGGCTAATCATGGCAGACAGGCAGCTGACAGTATGTATGCCCTCATATAGGTTGGTGTGTAACATAGTGCTAGAGTTTGCATTCACAAATGAGTACTGTTGGGCATGTTTCCAGTCACGTGTTCTGAGGTGTGGCAAAATTATGCAAACTATGTCATACAGTTTGTGTCTTTCAGTGTGGGTATCTTCCTGCTTGGGGAGTCATTTGTTTGGCCAGATACTTAGAAGCATCTGTGAATTTGTGTGATTTCTGGTAGCGTGTGTGGGTGTCCTTACTGTGTTCTGGTAAGGGTATGTGTTGGTTGTGTTGATGATCTGCAAGTGTTAACCTACACCTCATGACTGTCAAGTCCAGTCATGTAGACTGGGCTGCCTTCCAGCTTACCCCTGTAGCTGTATCCCAAACAATGTGTGGGGTGTGGTGTTTGGCAGTGTACATGGCATAGAGATTATATTCCCCCAGGATGGCCACATACACAAAGCTGACATTAGTAAACACCAGTAGCTGACTAGTGGACATGCCTGTATGAACATTCAGTACTATAAGTACCAAGTACTGTATTTAGTTTATGCATTGCTTATGAAGATATTTTAGACAGTGATGCTCACATGTAAATATTTGTGTTATGGATGTGACAACACTGGCTATTACGGAAACATTGTGGCTACCTTTAGCAGCAATCCTCCTCTGAGGAGCACATCACATCCTGTTAGTTTATTACAGATGATGCAAGTGTCTACAGGTCTGTTTCCTTCTCTGGGTATACACTCACATATCCACCAGGACCATGATCTTTGTTGGACACAGACACCCACTCTCCAAACAGAGACATGTATCAATAGACTCTGATGCCACTATCAACATGATCAGGATATAATCAGATAGTGTGAGCCATCACCTATGAAGCAGCTATTACACATGGGCAGCTGTCTCCTACATCTTACACTCCTACTGTAGATGTTACACTGGAGTTAAAGATGATATGCAACCTGTTTAATTACCAGTGCTGTGTACTACCTTACATACAGTATGTGCAAGTGGCTGTTAGGTTGGCAATGAGAGGTTGGGCTACACAAACATGGTAGTTCAACCAGTGTGTCTGTACTCTCAATATCCACTTTATCTAGGTGTGCACATAGCCATTTGGCCCAGCCCTGTAACAAGGGTCACTAGACATTTGCATAACATGTACACATGTACAGCTGTTATTGCTTGCACGCGACACTAGAGAGGTCCAGCCCTGTAACAAGGGCCACTACACATTTGCATAACATGTACACATGCACAGCTGTTATTGCTTGCAAATGATACTAGAGAGGTCCAGCCCTGTAACAAGGGTCACTACACATTTGTATAACATGTACACATGCACAGCTGTTATTGCTTGCAAACGATATTAGAGAGGTGGATATTACATGTGTTGTGTGCATGGATAGTTACCTGGCTCTTCCAATTATCTTTGCTATCATGCTGCTAAACTGTCAGATGAATACAAATGATATGTATCCTGTCATTGAGTGTTGTATTTGCCAATAGACATAACTACTGTTTGCATAACATAACAGAACTGCTATGTAGAATAGAATACAGATCTGCCTAGAATACTGTACATTACGCAGTTATTGGCACAATATCCCACAATACACACCATATTTGCACGGTAAGCCCACCTTTAACATATTCATATTACTTATACACCCATACATATGTTGACTCTTACAATATATCGACATATACTATCCCCTGTCATAGCACATACTTTTAGGACCAATCCTGACACTGACAGTGGCTGGAAGTGAATTGGTGGGTTCCAAGCCCATATCATCCCTTGTGGTGTATGCAGGGATTGCCGTGTGACCTACAGCAGTACACACATAGAATACTACAAGCATTACTACTGCTTAACAATACATCGCTACAAGATTGCTATTTCCACTATATGCATTGATTACACTGTAATTCTTACAGAACAGGTACTACATACGCAGACATACTACATGTTATACATACCTTCTTAGTAATTGGAGTTATTATTGACTAGTATAATACTCGTTTTCAGTTCGTCTTTCAGTGTTTTGTATTGTCCTACAGGTAGATACAGATGGTTTGAATGTGTGACAAGGCAACCATTTATAGTTACAGATCAGTAACGTGCTATCCCGATAACCAATCGGTGTTCCTAAGTAGCTAATTACATGCACATCAGCTGCGCTGCTGCTGCCTTAGCCAATACCATGGCAACAGTGGAGTATAATTGAGTTCAACACTTGGGCGTTGTCTCTTTGCCTTACTTGTGAGGAAGACAGCGTGGAAGTTTTGCTTGGAATCTATTGCAACAGCTGTATGGAGATGAACAGTAATATATTGTGTGTATTGCCTAAAGGATTTGGTCTAAATGTGAGTACTGCTGCTATATTTCTGAACATTGCTACTTGTGCAGGGTTTGTCTGTACCTAATACTTCTACATATCTTTCAGTTTGGCCAGGTTGTTTGACCAGTTCAAGGCCGCATAGCTATGCATATAATGTTAGGGGGTTTACAGTGTGTTTACCAGACATATTTAGTTTGGTGTTACCGTGTATCATACTGTGCTGATAATCAGTACTCGGTAACACTACCTGGTGTATGAACCTTTCAACCCACTGAAATGGGATTAGTTCATACAAACACTGTTACATCAGCAGCTGTTCAATTGTATAACGGCAACTATTTCACATAGGGCCATGTTAGTGTGTCTGTGTCCAGGTATGTTAAGGTTTCAGCAGATGTTGTAGAGTAGTTGAATAATTGGTTATGGTATGACAGTATGTTTTCATGTAATTATTTTGGTTGTGGGGTAGATTTTGGTGGGTGTACATAGCACATGCAGGTGTGTAGGAACCCCTTTTATACAACATCTATATTTGTGTGGGTGTTCTTTCCCTATGTGAACACCAATCCCTTAGTGGACTAATACTATAGTAATTGCAGGCTGATTCATTAAGGCACTATTAAATGCTTCCTGTATAGCATGCAGGTACTGTTAGTTCATGAATCCTTTTGACAATACATCAGAATGTAATAAAGTTTTGCAAAATGAAAGCTGTCTGTGTATTTCTGTCATGGATATTTGCAGTCATTGCAGTTGTGTTGGTGACTGTGTCCATAGAACATATTTGCAATAGTGGATTGGCAAATACTCTTCTGATGTTATGTTCCTATTGTTTGGGGGGGGGTGGAATGTGTGATTGCTATGGTCCATGTTATACTCAGATATGACCATTTTGGACGCTGTCTACAGACCAGACATATATGTATGTGTGTGTGTATATATATATATATATATATATATATATATATATATATATATATATATATATATATATATATATATATATATATATATATATATATATTATTGCATATGTTTATCTGTACCTCCATAGATGTATAGATGTTTTTAACCTATCTATATATCTACATATATATGTAGACTTGTATATATTGACATGTCTCTATGTATCTCTCTCTTTCTAGATATATATATATATATATATATATATATATATATATATATAAGCATACACCTTTAATTGGGTACATGGCGGGTTGTCCTATTTCAACACATTTCTTCCTTTTTGTGTTTTAACCTGTCTGCAAGATGCTAAAGATAATCACAAGGCCTTCTTCAGTTATGTCAGGAACCTTGGGTGGCAACTCCCAGATATGCTCTGAGATAGTGCAAAATGACAAAAAAATACACTGAACCCACAGCCATTGCCAACATCCTGGTAGACAAGTTCAGTGCAACCCCCCCCCTTCCCCCCCAAAATATCAAATGTCTATCCCAACAGAGTGTAACCGCCCTGACATCACAGATGCACAGGTGAGAGCTGCCCTCTCCAAAGCAAAAAACACAGCATCAGCGGGACTGGACCGTGTCCCGGGCTGCATCTTACATGAGCTCCAAGAAGAACTGAACCCTCACATAAAGTCACTGTTCAATCTCAGCCTTACTACATTATATGTACCCAAGGAATGACATACAGCAACAGTGGTCCCACTCCACAAAGGTGGTGCCACAATGAACCCCGGAAACTATCGCCTTATAAGCCTGACTAGCCTGGTCTGCAAAGCTATGGAGCGTATCATAATGGAACTCATAAACAAAGACATTGGGAACCTCCAAACATTGGATCCTATGCAATTCAGCTTTGTTAAGGGCAGATCTTGCCTCTTGAACCTGGTCGACTTATTTGAAACAGTCACCAAGGCCATAGGTGAAGGGAAGGTAGTCCACACAGCCTACCTGGACCTCGCAAAAGCCTTTGACACAATACCCCATTCGGGCATCATAAATAAGCTCACCAGCTTAAATATCAACCCCTATGTCACAAGATGGGTTGTAAACTGGCTCGGGGATAGAACCCACATGGTCAGAATTGCAGGTGCCATGTCAGACTCTAAACCAGTTACAAGTGGCATCCCACAAGGCTCAGTCCTGGGACCTCTCTTGTTCGGTATATATTTCTCTGAGGTACAGGCTAACACGGGAGGACTATGGCTGACCAAGTTCGCAGATGACTGCAAACTGGGTTCCATAATCGACTCGCCGACTGACACAAGCATCCTCCAAAAGGGTCTCACAGAGACGGATAACTGGTGCCAGAGCCATGGCCTAAAGCTAACTGC
This sequence comes from Protopterus annectens, assembly GCF_019279795.1. Classification (NCBI taxonomy): domain Eukaryota; kingdom Metazoa; phylum Chordata; order Ceratodontiformes; family Protopteridae; genus Protopterus; species Protopterus annectens. Next base: position 1,037,645,527 of record NC_056728.1, on the reverse strand, counting down.
CAAAAAGTGCATAGTCATGCCCTTTGGGAAAAACAAAGTGCCCACAAATTACCACATAGGTGGTAATCCATTAAGTACGTAAGAAGTAATTAGGGATTTGGGGACCCAAGTAGATAGAAATCTCTCCTTTGACAATCACGTTGCCAAAGTGGTTAGAAAGACCTTCTATATAGCCCACCTTATCACGAAAGGGTTCACATCTAGATCAAGAGAGGTCATTGTGCCCCGCTACTCCTCACTCATCAGGCCCATAATTTAATACAATGCCCCATTTGGGATGTACCTTACCCGACACCTGCAGCAACTGGAAAGACCCCAAAAGTACCTCACCAAGAGGATCAAGGGAGTCAAACAGATGCTCTACACAGTTAGGCTAAAGAATCTCCAGCTCTACTCAGTTGCTTACCGCCTACTCAGAGGTGATCAGTGCCTGATGTATAAAGCTATGTCCAAACCAGAATTAATGGACATGCTCCACCTCAGGAAATCCAAATCCCTCAGAGCCACACGCTCCAGGGACTTAAACCTCAGCACAGAAATAAATAGGACATGCTAGAGGGACAGATTCATATCCCAGAGGCTCCCCTCACTCTGGAAGAAAATCCCAATCCATGTTAGGCAGAACCCCTCAATGACCCTCTTCAAGAGAAATCTTGATGAGTGGATGAGAGATCGTAGGTTTACCCCTGGGATCTCTTCTGTGTCCCTACTCGACAGAGGCACAGTAAACTAACCTTAAAAGGGTTATCTTCTGTGACCCACTATACAGAGGCACAGTCAACTAATCTAAAATGGTGGCGAAAGCCAAACACACTTTGGCTAGGCTTATAAATGCTTTAGGGCAGATAGCCTAGTATCAACCTATGAACCAACTGGGATAGGTACATCCCAGGTAGCTTAGTGTTAGGTTACTCTGAGGATGGAGTACATGGTCGCGGGTTCTACTTCTGGAAGGTGTTATTATTTTACCTCTCAGAGTAGGCACTGGTAGGGAAAGTGTGAATAACACACATTTACGCGGTTGTAAGCAGGTTTGCCCATGGTCTGCGTGACGTTAAGCAAAAGTTAAACCTGTGAAGCGCTTCTTCATTTACCGTGTTTCTACATCACTTACTATCGTGCAAACCCGCTTACAATTGCTTACGAGTGCTTTAATCCACCTGCATCCAACAGCCCTTATTTTAGCCCTCAAAATAACCTAACATCTCTTGCAGGTCTTGAACCCGGGACCATGAACAACACAGTCACTGACTTTACCACTAAGGCATCTGAGATATTTACAAACGTTATGGTGTTTAGAATATACATTGTACTATAGACATTCCTCACTACTGAAGACAAATGTGACAGTCAGTTGGTGTACATATGTCTGATACATGTTAATGTTCATATGTTTGTGAAATTAGGTGTTGCAATGTGACATGACAAGGTGTATTATGAATGAGAAAGGTTCTCGCTTTGTGTCCTTTTTATATTGTCTCCATACTCCATGTATACCCCTCCAGTTCACTTATTGGACATCTGACCCAGGCCCTCCTTGATACATGATTGCATTCCTCCTCCACCCAGATCTTCACATACATAACTACCATCCCTTCTATGGAGCATTAGGTTAATGATAATTGTTATAATACCAGAGCTGCATGTGTTTTGTGTACACTCCAATTCCTTTGGAGTGCTTCTGTGTCACGAAGTGTGTTCATAGATGCTTATATATATGGCTATTGATGTAACTGTATAATATATATATATATATATATATATATATATATATATATATATACATGCAGACATCACTGACATGCACATATATATATATATATATATATATATATATATATATATATATATATATCATATTAGTTTGTAACAGTAACACATATGTAGACTGGAATGTGTTGGTTCACAAACTACAGTACATTACAATGTACTGTACATATGTACACAAAGTGACTGTCCCATTTGTGATCACTACAGTGAAATGCATATGGTATAAGGTGTAGTCTCAAGACCATGAAACATGTATACACCTCAGATGGCTTAGTGTTAAGTCCCATGACTATACTTTGCATGGTCCAGGGTTCAACACCTGCAATGCTTTACAAATGTTTTTACTGCAGAATAAGGCTTATTTAAGCAGTTGTAAGAATTTTTAAAAGTGTTTGACATTATAGAAGTGGTTAAACACAGTTAAATAAACTTTGTAATGTATAAGCTGTGCGCGCAAACACAGCAACATCCGCTAACTACTCAGGATATATACATGTCAGTGAAGTAATAACTCACTATGTGCTGACATAACATTACATTCTCTGTTGACTGTACTCTCCAGCACACATGGGTTTATATGGGTATTTCGAATGTTTGTTATACAGACGATTACTACCTATATATGCAAGCTGTGGTTAAGGTATACTTTTGCACATGATAAACATCCCTTCCTTTATTAGGATTGCAACATTGAATGTACAGATACTATGCAGATGCTGTAACCATTACACTGTTTATATTAACGTTGCTTCCACTTATTTCCTATTTAGATGGTTTCTATGTGTAAGCTAGGCTAAGCAAAGAGCGGAGGCCCCCAAACTCACTGAGCTTCACGTACTCTTGAAATAACAACATATAACAAATGTACTGTGAGACAATACATTACATTCCTAAGTACATTAGGCATAGCCCCTCACTGACACACTTCAAGGGAAACCTTGTTGTGTGAATGGGTAACAGAATATACACCCCTGGAATCATGTGTCCCAGAACCATACAGCCAGGGGGTGGGGGAGTCTGTCCAGTTTGATAGCTGTGAGACCTGTTGGGGGAATTGAATGGTGTTGAATTGTCACATTAACATGCCCTCTTTAGATCACTAAGTGCCCCTATAACCCCCCCCCCAATCCCAGTCTTCAACAGCTTCCAGCAACTCTGCCTGGAATTGCTTCATTGGCTAGGCTTGACAGAGGCTCAGTTACTTCATCAATGGTGTGAGGGAAGCCAACACACTGTAGCTATGCCTCTAGTTGCCCTTGGGCAGATAGGTAGTAGGCTATCTGTGAACCTCTAATGTGCAGGCCATCACAGCCATAATATGTGAATAAACAGACCACCATGTAGTCAGGAAACAGTTAAGTACAGCAAGAACATATGTAACATTGATACTTAGTCACTCCAAAAACCTATCTTGTAAGCTAGATGACTTGTATAAGTTTAAGGCTTTCTATTGCTTACCAGTAGGTTACCTACAGGGAAGATGAAAAACAAGCACATATGGGGAACATGCATGCAATGATACCATACCGGCCTATGTGTCAGCCTTAGGCTTTGGAATGCTGGCCAAGGCTATTGGCGCCCCCATGGTACCTTATTTAGGAGAGTCACGAAGGTGAATACCAGCTCCATAAACAGCATGATAGCAGATTCATTGAGGGTTATGCAAATTAACACTAGGGGTTGTGATCACAACATGCATGCACTCACAGCACTCCACAGGATGGACAACATCAACATCTGTGCAGTAAGTGAGACCTGTTTTAAGGCTCTTGAGAGCACACCAGCACTACCAGACTACAACCCATACCACACATTTCAGCCACAGAACATGGACTGACAGACATGGAGGGGCTGTATCTATATTCATCAGGGATACCTACACCTCCAGGTTAGTGGGGCAGCATGACACCTCTGAGATCATCCATGTGTAGCTAACATCAGCCACAACTGCAATGTAAACTGTGGCCTGCTATGGATCACCCTCCATGACCCAGGACCTCCACTCCACCTACCTGGAGACAGTGGAGAACATGACAGTCTTAACGCTCACCCTGGCATTGGTCAATGTCAACTACCATACCATTAACTGGGAAACTTACTCCGGTACTCACATCCAGGCCCAGCGCTTCCTCAAATTTATCACCTGATATGCCCTGTATCAGGTGGTAACCTCCCTAACGTGGGGTGGAAACTACTAGAAGTGGTCATCACCAACATGGGCAAACGGTGCACCACAGCGGAAGTTAACCGGTCACTGGGCTCAGGGTGTTCGTGGTCTGAGTACCTTTGTACCTGTGGGGCCCTTAGCAATGGTAGTGGGCTGTGAGGGCCTTCACCATTCTGTCCCTGCTGCAGCTGTTTCCGCAGTACCATATTGTGTAGCAAGGCACACACTATGAAGATGTGGGCACATGTGCCTGGAGAGTACTGCAAGGCTCCACCAGATATGTCCAAGCAATGGAACCGTGATTTCAGCATCCCAAACACATGCTCTATGATGATTCTGGTTTGTGCCTGTGCCTCATTATGGCATTCCTGCATGGGTGTGTGTGCATTTCTGATGTGAGTCATCATCCACAGTTCCAGTGCATAGCCAGCATCCCCCACCAAGTGGCCATTTGGGATGCCCCCCCTAGCAAATAACCAATACAGCTGTGAGGCATACCAGATGTGAGAGTTGTGATAGCTTCCAGGGCTGCCAGCACACACATCCCTGATAATGCCCTGGGCATTGCACATGATCTGGCAGTTGATGGAGGGGTATCCCTTGTGGTTTATATAGTGCCTACCCCACTCACTGGGTGGTGACTTGATGTGTATGTGCATGCAGTCTATTGCACCGAGTACCTCTGGGTATTCTGCCACATGGTAGAAGAGACACATATTGCTGGCCAACTCCTCCTGCATTTGGGGGACGTATATGTGCTCATTGGCATGTGGTAACATGGCATCCAGGAACTGGTGTAGTACCCTGAATGCTGATGCCTGTGAGATCCCCATGATATCCCCAGTTGGTCTTTGAAAGGTACCCATAGCTAGTATTCTCAGGCTTACACATACCTTCATATTCACTGGGATGGGTTCCCCTCTGTTTGTTCTGGCTCTGAGGTGTGGCCGGCACAGCTCCACATTTTGCAGTAGGATGTCCCTGTCTACCCTGTAACACTCTACTATTTCCAGATCATGTAGCCCCTGGTAGGTTACCCTGGGTCTGAACACTCTCCTCCTCCTCTGGTGCCTGAGGTGGTCATGTGCATCATCCTTCACACCACCTTCAGTCTCCAACACATGCTGGTGGATCAAAGCTCTGGCAGCCCCTAACATGTACATAATAAAAGTTCCCCATCTGTATACGCCACTGGTGCAGAGTGTATGGGAATACACAAATGTGTGTGAGGTGCTTTCACACTTTATAGTATTGTGCTATGGATGCTGCTGATGTCAGTGGGTGTGTATGAGCTATTCCAGCTGCAGCGTGTCTTAGTTATAGGTTTTGCAATGAGTACCGCAAGTGTGGGGCCTTTACTGTTGAGATGTACTTGCCTGCCTTGATTAATCTTTTACCCTTTAATTCACTTTTAGACCTGGATCCCCTCCCATTATCAGGCATGCATCCACCTGCCATCTTTCTTGTTTTGTACTTTCCCTACCCAGTCATGGCAAAATGTGCCTTGTAGCTGATATACTGCATATCGGCTTTGTTCTGCTTTGACAATTTACTGTTTTCTTTTTAGTACAGCCCCTCCCATTCCCTGTTCTGCAGGTAGCTGCTTGCAGCCTTGTTAGCTGTTGTCAATGGCCCACTGTAGGCTCCTAGGTGTTAATTAGTCATTTGTACTCCAATTTCACTGCTGCAGCATTTCCTTATTTCTTTCCTATATCCTTCCTGTTTCTGCTGCAGTGTGCGTTACGCATACCCATTTACCAGGTTTATGTGCATTTTTATCTCCATTCACATGCATACTCAGTTACCTTGTGTACTCTCAGCTAAGCATAGCTATGGCCAATTCAACACACCCCTATCCTGCTGCTTTGCCTAGCTAGGGGCAGACTGGTTTAGCAATGCTCCAATGTGCTTACAGCAATGGTGACACACCCCTCTCTTGATGTCATCTTTATCTCAAGGACACACCTTGGTGTTATAACGCTATGCTGTGAGGTGCATCCTTACACCAGTGGGGAATCTGCGATTCACTATTACTCCTCTCATTTGCATGGCATTGCCTACTAATTCCTAGCTACTGAGCATAAAACTGTCACTGCCCCTTAGCAACCCTTGCACCGTAAGTATGGTGTAAAATGCCTGCCGTTCACTATTATGGGAAAATTGTGATATGTGTTTTAATGCGGTTTTATTCTATATTTTTATAAATTCTTTGCGATCCCCTTTGTGCACTGCTGCCCTGCACTTCCACGTCGCAATAGTGCGACTATATATATTAAATGTTAATTTTATATTTTGTACATTTTTTTTATGCCAGTACCTATATATTTAGCCATTGGCATATATTAACAATATAATACATGTGTTTGGTCGGCTGTCATGGCTCCAATTTTATGTTTGCAAAAATTTAAACCGTTTTATACGGTTTACATTTCTGCATGCTTACATTACACCTGCACCACTTCCTGAATCACTGCATACCTTCATTTGCATGCTACACTGCATACAAGGCTCGGGCGTTGTGCGGGCGTAGCGTACACAGGTAGTGCATGTGGAAACAGCTCATACCTGAATCGCTCCGTGGCCATCTTTGGTGTTAGAATGCCGACGCTACACCTGCACATGGCACAAGCTTCATGAATCCCGGGGATGGTGTTGTATTATATACAAGGAATGTAATTTAATGCAATCAGGAAGGTGATTCAAAGAACACATACATGCATACATAGTCCTAAAAATGTTTGCAAGCAACCTGTGGTTTGAAAACAGCCAAAGGTAATTGTAATCCTCTACTGGCCAGATGCATTTTATTTGAATGTGAGTTTTAATGCCGTTTCAGTGAGTTTCAAGGCAGAGAAGTTTACTGGTCATGCTAAGTCTATTGTCATTGTGAGACTGTATAGTTTATTTAACAAATGTCTCTCAGTGTTTGTGCTACTTTATTTCAATATCTGTAATCACTGTAGAAGTAAATACGAAAGCAGTATGCAACAGGTTTGAACAGTGTTTATGGCAACTGGGGAGAAATAGCCAAGTCATGAACACTGGAAAGGCTAGGACTGCTTTGGAGGGGTAGGGGGTTGCCGAAAGAGGGGCTGGTCTGGGGAGCCCAATGCCAATTGGCAGTTATTGCAGTATACAAACCAATCAAAAGCTGTGTAGTGGAGCCAAAGCTGTTCAAGGCAGAGCAGTGGGTTCATTTATGGTCGATTGTGGAGTGTTCTGAATAATTCAAAACACTTGGCTTCTCTTTTATGTTTTAAATATTTGTAGACTGACTGGTATGATCGGAAAAATCCTCACAAAAGGCATGTTTTATTTTATGGGGAGGTGAGAAGTGGCAAACTCAATGAGTGCACTGGGCGGCACAAATTCTATCTATGCCACTGGGTCCACCTAGGTGCTAATTGGTAAAGTCGACTGTTAGCGATAAATGACTACAATAACTTGAGAAATCCAGCTCAACTTTTTTCAGCTGAAGGGACTGGTTTTCTATATTTAAAAGCAAGTGCAGAGTTGTTTACTGGGGCATTCCCATGCTGCAAATGAGCAACAATTTTTTCTCTTTCAGATGATAAGGTTGTAAGATGTAGTGTCTTTCCTTGTATTTTGTGGTATGCTTTTGTGAAATGTTTGACTTTAGTTCTTGTGCATACTTGGAGACATTACTGTATATATTGCTTGGGTGAAATGTTTCATTTTAGTGCTTTTGCATTTCATGATACATTATACTTTTATTCATTGATATAAAAGTGATGTAAAAGTCACCTTAAGAGAACTTGGGTACAAATGTATTAGAATGTTGAATATTATAATGTTGTGCATTACTATAAAACTCCACTTTTAAATTAATTGAAAATTGAAGTTGTTGAAAATAAGTTGCTTGATCATTTACTGTGTGAGTGTGTTTTCAGTTGCTAATATAACCACAGACAAACTACCCAGCCTCTCTAAGGAGGATTTACGTGATCCCTTTCCTAGGCCAGAGCACTTTTTCAGCAGGAGAACCATTTAGAGACTTACTCATGGTTAATGTGCGGTAAGCACAATTTGAAACAACCTTTAATATAACCATGCAGTATGTTCTGTTATCAAATAATCATTTCATGACCATTATACATTTAAAGACTGTATTTCTTATTGACGTTTTCTTGTTCTTACAGCCCGTGTTTTTTGCCTTAGAATTACCATTAAATGTATGCTTCTCATACACAGGGCTAAGAATCAGACCTGTGTACATCAGGTGCCTCCTCTGGGACCTATGATTTCATCCCCTCTCTTAGCCCTCATCCTTCTTCATCCATCCACCATTCTCCAAAGCCTAAAGACCAGCATAGTATCAACAAAATTGTACAGCTTTTAAGCCTGTAGTATGTCTTATACACAGACACAGAGATGGAGCAGTCGAGAAACATCGTTTTTGAAAAGCAGCGTGCTGGTTCAAGGAAACTACACTCTTTCCAAAGATCTTCACTGTCAATTAATCAGAAATACAGTGACAAGCATAATTTCCATTAAGAGAGCATCTGAGGATGACTTGCAGTACCCATGCAGCCATGAACTCATTGTAATGGCAAAGCATCTCAGAGTACTACCCAATGCTGAGGGACAAATCTGCACCTTGGGATCCATGGCTAGGCTTAAAAAGGCCCTTGTGGTCATTAGCCTAGTAAATAACTATGATCCTAATAGTCTGTTATTCACATTTCCAAATGCAGCACTGTATACTTGCCCACCAAAGTGCAAACATCTGACACAGGTGTTAAAGGTGTTTTATATGTAAATCAGGCCAACATGTGCCTGTATCTATTAATTTCTGGATTTGATTTTATTAAATGTGATTCGTAACACTAACAATTTTGTTTGCCTATTTCTTGTTAGGAATTGGTGAAGAAGCAACTGCTGAAAAGGGTTCAGAATATGAGTACCCCCAAAAAGAAGTAGGGAACAACCCTTCAAGAAAGAGACCACAACGCCTTAGCTTTCAAAATAGCTAGGAAGTGTCCACAGATGAGAATGATGACTCTACCACCTCTGTGATAGAGAGATCACTACAGTGTAGCACCCCAGAGATTGTCCAGTTAGATGGTAAGAACACAAACTAATAGTGTTTTTGTATAAATGCAAATTCTACAAAGAAAACCATTAAATTTCATAGTATGTGTTAATTGCAATTACAGATAGCCTAAAAAACAGGCAAGACATTGTAAAACTCTACAGAAAATGTACAAAAGCAAGGTAAGACCCAACAAGAAGGAGGTTTCACAGCTCCTGGACCTTGAATTCCAAGCAAGACATGCTTTCATTGACTGATGTTACTACGGCGCAGGACAAGCCTACCAATATTCTTCAAACATATCCTTGCTTCAGAGAACTGGATCATGTAAGCAAATGTGCTCATTTTAAGTAGACATATATGTAGCCAAATTCTAAATGACATATAGTGTAGCAGTATCAGCTGAGTCACAATAATGAATGCAGAATGAAAGATGCAAAATATAATGTTTTTGAATACCCTCAAAAATATTAAAACTTTTGATCTTTTCTGGCTAATCCTTACTTACCCAGCTATAACTTTTATATCTGTTTGACATTGCAGTCTTTCTCTATCTCTCTCTCTCTCTCTGGCTGTGTGTGTATGTTAGCTTATGGATGATCTCCAATGGATCCTTGATAGAGGGAACTCCTGTTTAACTGATCTGCAGACCTGCTGGGGGACCTTTTATGAGAAGGCACAGTTTTATGCAGTATTCAGAAAGCTCATGAAGCCATCATTGCTGGATAAAGGTAATTATTAGCTCTTAGTTGATTCCATGTTCTTGTTTGTTTGCTTCTGCAAATGGGGCGTATACCGTCATAGTGTAGGTAACATTCTGAGCATGGATAATAAGTACCTCCTACTAGGGTTGTCAAATGTATGGAAAGTATCAATTTGATCATGTATTTCAATTAATGTTTTCATGGCATCTACTCTACAATATGCACTCCCAGTTCAGTCTTGACTATTCAGACTGGGCTACCACCACACAATAATTACATTAAACCTATCAAAAAATTAAACTCTGCTTAAGTCTCAAAGTGTTTCTTTATCAGTGAAATGAATTTACGGCATGCAAACAAAAATACAGTGTAAATACACTTTGGTTTAGATATACTCATTGAGTATACAAAATGGCATTTAATTTCCATACTTTTATTGGCATTGCATCAAAATTTTAAATTTCCTGTACCACGACATCACAACCTCCTAAGTGTATGCAAAAAATCTGAAGTATCCTGTGGTTTTGAAAACAACTGGCTACAGTAAATCAGATGTCTGTTTTTGTTTTTAATAGTGATGCTCTCAATTGCCTTGATGAAGGCTTTACCAGACATACTCCTATCATCTGTAGCTCCACCCATGAAGTTACATGCAAGTGAGGCTATGCTTCATATCCTTGAGGTAAGAAATTTGTGATTTTTTGATAATTTATATATTATCTCAGCATAAATTACAATTAATTGTTTTTGTGGTCATAATCTTTTTATTTTGTTTTCCTTGTTCTGGTCAGGTTAAAGAAGATCCCAACACCTTTCTTCAGACATGGCTATTCTTCAGCCCTGTCATGATTGTCTGCGAAACCAACTGCTTACTGGCCAATGGAACCATGCCTTTGATGACCTTCCCAAAAGAGGATATTTATGAAAGTATGATGTATCTCATGGCATGTTATTACACCTTTCACCTTGCATATCCTAAGTACATTGCGACACTTCTGTCTCTGTGCTGCAGACTGAAGTACTGTCAGATGCCATCCATGACTATGACATGACCTCTTCATACAGAAAAGCTGTGACTGAGTGGAGAAAGTTCCTTGCTGAGTAGAAATGCATAGAATCTTTTTTCATTCCCGATTATGATTGTGTCCCTTGTAGTTCAAGACATAAACTTCAAATTTGATTTAATCTTTAATTGTTTGGCAGGGTGTTGTTTAGTTTGCTGCTTGTCTATTCATAAGGTCACTACATTAGATATATTGCATATGCTGACATTCTCGTTTTCACAGTGAGCAGTGGCCCTGTTTTTGCATGCTGCTCTGCCGTACATGCCTCTGGATAAAAAATGATTTAAGCAGTCAGTCAATTTGTACCATAGTATATGTTTCTCTGTAAATTCCAGGGTATTTTGTCTTATTTTCAAGACATTTAAACCAGCACTGAATGTTTAATTCAAGCAAAATGTCCTAAAATCTTAGACAAAAGGGCTTATCTTTTGCTTTGCATCTAAAAAAATGCTTCATTTTAGTCTGGTTGCAATGGTTTTAAGATATAATTCCTGAAATATTTCAAGACAATGGCTAGCACTTTCTAAGAATATTGCCATTGTAATATAGTTATTGGAATAAAATTCTTTGTAATGACTTTCTATGAATAGCCTCCTTGTATTGATTCAAAGGACTTCTTAAAGGCTACTAATATGATTACTTGTGGTTATGGAAAGCCCTTTGGGCTAGAAAGTGGAGCAGGAGAAGGTGAAGACGGTCATCAATGGACCTACCCTTAACAAAGCCTGCTTGGTCTGGTGCAGAGGAAACATTGCATTTAGTCTATTAGGCCACATTTTTGCAAATAATTTATGTCTTTATTATGGAGACTGGTCTCTAATTAATTTATTTACTTAAAGGTATCTTTATCTGGCTTTTGGAATAACAGCTATTCAACATTTTTTCATGGCTATTTGCAATTAAAGTTCACCAAAAATGCCTTTAGTGGATATCTGAGGAAAGTTTTTTTTTTTTTTTTTTTTTTTTTTTTTAGTGGGGGAGCCCACCTGCACCCCTCTGATCTTATACATACCAACTATGAGACTGCACAACAGTAGAAAAAATGTTAAACTCCAGTACTGATGAATGTAGTTTTAATATAAGTACTTTGATCATTTCACTTTTGCTGAAACTACCTTCAGCTACATATCAAGTTCCTATTCCAGTTATCTTTATTTTATCCTGACTCCATTTTATTCTAAAAACTACTAATCTATTTGGCTTATCAACTGCTGCCTTTACTTTTAAAGCTAACTTCTAAAGATAGAGGGAAGCTTTGCTGATCTTGGTGTTGTTTAGAGCAGTCTTAGCATTTCTGTACTTTTTTAGAAATTCTTTGTTTTTAAAACAGAACAGTGTCACTAACTATAGAAATCCAGATTCCATCTTTCTTGTGCATGATGACTTCTTTGTTTAATCTTTCTAGGAGTAATGCCTTGGCTACTGAGCTGATGCCCCTCAAGTTCCACTTAAAGGACTCCCACCAGACTGAATGGCATGGAATTTAACAGATTGAGCTCTACATAATTATCAACTTCATGCACAAGGAACTTTCTCAGCTCATTGTCCATTAGAACTGCATTGGCAGGAGGTGAGGTCTTACTCATTAAGCTAATGTTCATATTTACCCTACAGTTATTCATATTTGCATGCTGTATAACTCACGTGTCTAGGTCGGGACTTAGCAGACCTGGAAAGGTTAGAAAATAATCATTTCTACTGCTGTATCCCCTTTTTAGGTGGAAAGTATTACACCATGTGTCCTCTGCTCATTGGACATGTCAGATATTAATTAATAGCATTATTTGTATCTCATGACATACCACTTCCATTGATCTTATATCATGCTCAGCTTTAGGGTCCATTCTATCAAGAATGGGGTCTATTATGGTGTTAAAATCCCCTTCTAATTATAGCAACAGGGATATGTCATTGCTAAACTCATTTACTTCTGCAAAGAAGGTAGGATAAGCTGTATTTCCTCTATAATCTGCCCCAAGACATATTTTTTTCACAGGTGAGGACATAGCCTAGTATATACCCATTAACTTATGAGCCTAACAACCACTGAAGTCTTTTTAAGCCTAATCATGCATCATAAAGGCTTCCCACAGTTTTGTTTTTCTTTTTTGCCTTAGAGGTTATTTTAAGGTTATTTTAAAAGATTTATATAAGGGGTATATGTAAGTGAGGGCATGACATCTAGGTTGCCTCTATCAACTAGGGACATAGATGCTAGTCCAGAGGTCCACTGGTCCAGGTTATGCTTGAACTGGATTAGGGGAAGCTCTGCTTCACATTGATGTGAAGCCTATTCCACAAAAGGGGAATTCTCTGAGACACAAACCTATCCTTCTAACATGTGCTATTTATGTAGCAAGCAATGTTTAGGTCTCTAGATCAAGTAGTTATGATGATGTTAGTCTTGCAGACATGCAAAAGGTCCATAAGAGTGGGAATCAGTGATGCCCTGAATGCCAGGCATAGATCTCCTGTTAGCAGTCTGTAGGATGCAGAGTGTAGAGTCTGCATGAGATATGTTGTTAATTGTTTTTGTGAGTCATCCTCTGTGGACTTTCCAGTTACTGCATGTGCCTGGTCAACTTCATACTGAAGGGGGTGTTGTAGTGAATAATTGACTTGATGAGGGCCGAATATAGAAGAATGATGACCTCCCTGGAACCTAGATGTCATGCCCTTGCTTATTAGTTGGGCAAATAAGAATGATTTCTTTACTGCCTTAGACACATGTTGGTCAAAAGCCAGGTTATGATCAAGTCAAGTGACCAGTCAAGATATGTCCCCAATCCCTGAATACTGGGTACACTCTTAGGGGTTTATCATCAGTGAAGCAATTGTCTAGGGGGCTGACTTCTCAAAGGGTACTATTACACTTTCCCGAAGTAAAGGTCTAAGCCATGGTTTTGGCACCAGTCATTTGTGTTGGTTGTGTAAATTTGTGTCAGTGCCTTGGTGGGATCCTATCACTGCTCCTATTTTGCAATCATCCGCAAACTTCATCAGCTAAAGGCCCAGGACATTGGCCTCAACTTCTGTGATGTAATTGCCAAAAAAGAGAGTATGCATCACAGAGCTCTGAGGTACTGTGCTAGTGACCGACATCTTAGTTGAAAGTGCTTCCCCCTTCCTAACTTCCTGGGTCCTGTCTGAGAGCCAGCTTGCTATGCAGCCCATAACTTAATGGCTTATGTCTAATTTCTTGAGTTTGTTTACAATAAAATGCCATAGCCCGACCAAGATAGGCAGTATGCACCATTTTGCCATCATGCAATGTCTTAGTGACTTTCTCAAAGAAGTCAACCAGGTTGAGTAAATATGATCTGCCTTTGATGAAGCCAGACTGAGTTGGAGCCAGTGTCTGTAAATTTCCTATGTTGTTATTAATCACTTCCATGATAATTCTTTCCACGGTTTTGCATAAGATACTAGTCAGACTAATGGGCCTATAGTTCCCAGGATCCATTGACAGATCACCCTTCAACAGAGGGATGACTGTTGCAGTCCTCCATTTGCATGGCCTATAACCTGTCTGGAGGCTATGGTTGAAATGTGACACCTGTAGTCCTGACTGGTCATGCTTAAGGCTATTTAAGAGACATCCAAAGATATTGTTGGGTGCCTACAGATATGGAGTTCTTGGCCTTGGACAGCGCATTTAGGACCTGCTTCCTAATGAAAGTTGTGGGGATTATGTTTGATTGTATAACCTGGGTTGACCGGGAAAGAGAGTGGGGTAAAATTAGAGATGAATTTGTCAGCCAGCAGAATTGCTATGTCTTCTTGTTCAGTGTATGTGGCTACATTTACAATCAGTTCTGCATACTGTTGTGTACTGCCTTTGAGATATTGGACATAGAAAAAGAAAAACTTGTGGTTGTCTTTTGCCTGGAAGGCTACCTTTACCTCAAACTTCACTTTGGTAGCCTTAATATGCCCACTTAACTGTCTGGCTTGATATCAGTCTTTTTATCCTGCTGGGTTTTGTACTTAATTTTATCTATGGATTTTTCCTTTTGCTGTTTAACCTGTTTATGTTAAGATTTTACCGGGGTGGTTTATTTATTGAGTTTGTACTGGTCTTGTTTCTGGTAGGTACAGCTGTCTTGATGCATCTATTAATGTGATTGTGTAGGGTTTCAATGATCATCTCCACATTGATAACTGTGTTCTCAGGATTTGAAGAGATGTACGATTTCAGCAGATTACTGTTTAATAAAAGGAAAGTTATACTTGGAGTAGTTCTTAACTGTTGAATGATTTGCAGGGGGTTACCTCTTTGATTTTTATCTTGAAGGAAAGCACTTCATGGTTTGCTCTTACCAAAGAGGCTACCAGACTTGGGGGGGGGGGTTCAGTGTTCTTCCATGTTTGTCAGAACTAGGTCCACTATGTTAGCACCCATACTAGGCGTATGAACTCTCTGGTCCAGGTTGTTCATGATAACAAAGTCCAGGAATCTCTGAGCCTGCAAGTTTGGAGTCATGTAGGATTCCAAATATGAATTATGGGCTTTTTGGGTCACAGAGGGTGGCCCGTAGCTTGCAAGGATATGATATTGTACTTTACCTATGATAATTTGCAGATGGAGAAACTCAAGCACATCATCCTATTTGACCTGCTTTGAAGTATGTTCATGTTGATGTAGATCAAGACAATTTTAGCTTTAGTCCTTGCTCGTGCAGTATCTAGTCCACCTATGTGGAAGACATTGCAGCCTAATGCTATCAGGGTGCTCTTTGTGGCTTTAAACCATGTCTTGGTAACTGCACAGCATGTCTGTTTTCTCCAAGAGGAGTAGAGATTAGAGGGAGTAAAGTTTCTTGTTTAGGTTCCTGGCATTGAGCAATATCACCTGTAGATTCCCTAGGGTTGATGCTGTTATGCAGGAAAATTTATCAGCTTGATGTTACCTAAAAAAAGGACATTATGGGGGTGGAAAATGTTTTAGCTAATATTTGAAAGCCTAGCAGGGACAGGTTCAGACCATCTTTGGTAAAGCAATATAGGCTGTTGACCATATAGTCCCTTGCTGACATATATTGTACCCCCTTTGAATAACACCAGAAACTAAGCTAATTTTTAAGGACAATCATCTTCTGTTTATATTGCAGTATCATCCTTCATGAAGGTAGAATGCTGCTGAAAGGTAGGGTGACACCACCCTGGAATGCAGAGACCAAGAGCTCCATAATGTTTCTCTTCATATAGTCTAGGAAGGTATGTTTCAGGTCATTCACAACCATATGGACTGTGCCTGAGTCATACTGGCACTTGTGGTCCACTGATCTGAGTGCATATATGACTTGGCTGATCCTGGCCCCTGATAGGTAACTAACTGTAATTTTCTCCTTGCTAAGACTGATGAGTGGTGCATCTGTATGCCTGACAATGGAGTTTCCTATGACTGGAGTATAGGGTAGTGTGTTAGCTTGCCTTAAAGGCTTGGTAGTTGGGGCCCCATGGAGTATGACTGTGTGTGTAGATTTGGGTGTTGTTTTGTTAGACTGCTTTTTTGCTGGCTTTGCTGAGGATAATTTCTGCAGATGAAGTATTTAGGAGGTCTTTGGGGTTTAGGAAGATTGTTTTAAGTTCATCAGCATATGTTGGTCTATATGTCAGGTGCATATTATGTGTGCTGGGTGTATTGTGTATGTTGTTGGCAACCTGATTGTCATTAGTTTGAGTGCTTGCATGCTCTCTCTCATACTACATCACTTTCTTTAAGGATTAGTTGTTTGTTGGCAATCGCTACATTGTTTCATGATTCCAATATATTCCAGACTGGCAGCATAGACATTTGAAAAGTGCATATCCATGCCTGGTCCCTTTAGGTAAAGTATACAAGGATGTCATACAAGAGGGGTTAATAGCGGGCTAGCTAGAGTGCTTTTGAGACTGGAAGCAGAAATAGGCTATGTAAGAGTAAATTATTGTGGCATTACTCCTCAGAGGTAAGCACATTGCTCTTTGCACAGCTGAGTGACTGAGTATAGTTTTAGAGTTTGTTATACAGGGAAATTTTAGTTTTGAGCTGCTACTACTGCAATTTGATCAGCTGTGAACAAACATGCCAAATTTATAGAAGCACGGAAACCTGTTTAAACTGACTAAATACCCTTATGGCCAATAAAATGCCAACTTTCCTCTGTGTTTATCAACTCAGACAGACCTTGCTACCCTCTGCTACCACTAGGTGAGTAAACCAAGATGTTTTAATGTAAAAACACAAAAAAGTTAGGTGAAAGTGCACAAGTTAACCTGGAATAATTCAAGCAGTAGCTAAGAACAACTCAAGTCAATTTTCAAGAAATGAATCCAACAGCAAACCAAAGCAGAAATCAAAAGCATTTTACATTCCTAAAATGCAGTTTAATGCAAAGAAATGGCTCCAAAAAACAACAGCAACAAATTTAAATTAATTATCAAATTGCAATTTTTCAAATCCCAAATTCTTATCTCCTCCTGGCTGGCTCTACATGAAACTAAGTTTCTCTGAATAAACAGGAGAGGGTGTAAGGTATTGCTAAGCTCTATAAGAATGAGCCAAGTGTTTCACAAATGCACCAAATATAAAGAAGCACTGAAACCTGATTAAAAATATCATCAATAATGGTGTGTCAGATTTTGAAAATTCAACCGCTTGAAAAGTTTTTTATTGCAGTTAGATGCCAAAGAACAAGGGCTATGGGACTGTACCTTCCTTTAGCTGCTGTGTAAACAGCTAAACCAATTGCATGAGATTCCCATCCAATGAAAAACATTGCATAGTCACCACTTCTAAATGGAAAACATTATTTTTGTCACTATTGATGTGATAGATTTGTTTCCTATAATCCCTCATACTACTGGTTTGGAATATTTTTTAGAAATTGTGTCTACATTTAAATTTTTAAACAACACTGAGACTCACTTAAAGTTTATTTATTTTGAGAGAGAGCATTTTAAACAAAATAATGGTGTAGCAATGGGAGCTATTTGTGGCCCCCTACCTGTGCTAATTTGGTTATGTTATTTTTTAACTCAGAATTTCAGAAATATTGTAATTGCTATGTATGGTTCCTTGATGATATTTTTATATTACGAATGAGTACTATTGATATTTTGGATGACTTCTTTAGATATATTAACATGCCTACTGAATTTCCAAGATTTACCTACCATTATTCTTGTTATAATATCAATTATTTGGATGTATGAATTAATAAAATAGATGCTATGTTTATATCCAATATATGTAGGAAACCTACATTTTCAAATTCATACTTACATTTTGGTAGCTGCCTCCCCTTAACACAGAAGAAAGTCAAGGGGTAGTTTGTAAGACTGGCAAGGATGATTTCTGATGATGATGATTTTCAAAAAGAATGTAAGATTTTAAGTGGAATGTTTACAGAGAGGAAGTACCCTGTAAAGATGGTCAATGAAATAAGAAGTGAAGTTAAACAGGATAGACACTGTAGGTTTAAAACGTCATTAGGTGAAATCTTTATCTAGATGTTGATCTTGATATGCTGGGTGGTAGGGGGAGTGAAGAAATATATTTTAATTCAGTATTGATTTTAAAATATTTCCCTGATTGTTCTGATTGCCCTCATTTTTTTTGAAAGGGGGCAAAACCTTAAACCATTTTTGAGAACAAGAGAATCAATTCCCATGCATTAACGGCATGCAATGATTTTAATATGAAAAAGTGTGGACACTGTAGTTGATGTGAACATATATTTGTGGGTAATGTGATTATCAGTCTTCCTGTGAATTGTAATTGTTCAATTAAGGGGTTAGTCTACATTGCAATCTGTGGGAAATGTAAAGCCTTTATGTGGGCAAAACTGACAGAACACTTGCAAAAATAATTTTTTAGCTTTTTTATGACATCAAAATATGCAGTATGAACAAGAATTTGTTTAAGCATTTGAATTGATTCCCAGATCATGAAAGCTTTAAATTTGCTGTTCTAGAGCACGTCCCTGTAAAGCCGGGGAAGGGGGACCATGGGAAACATTAATTGAATACAGGGAGCTTCAGTGACAATTTATTAAATGTGGCTTACCTCCAGAATTAAAAGAAAATATTTTTGTCAACAGTGTTTTAAATCAGCTAAGTTATATTTGTGCCCTTTTTGTCCTTTTATAATATATGGAAATTGTTTACCAACAGGAAAAAACAATGTTGCAGTTTATTTAATAGTGTATCTTATATTGTATTTTATTCATTTGTAAAGTATGTTTATATCTACAACTTAAATGTTTATTTTATATGGCCTTCTAATACACAATGTTTTCATTGATATGGTTTTGATTTTATAATTGTAATTTTGTAGCATGGTTTAACTTGTTGGGTCTAAATCAGATTGGTAATTGTTTCTTTAACTAATTGGAAGTTAGTTCAGTTATTTATT
Source organism: Protopterus annectens (assembly GCF_019279795.1). Lineage (NCBI taxonomy): Eukaryota > Metazoa > Chordata > Ceratodontiformes > Protopteridae > Protopterus > Protopterus annectens. The sequence goes on along the minus strand of NC_056728.1, from coordinate 1,037,626,371 downwards.
TATTCAATTAAGTTGTTTAATTTTCTAGTGTATATAAGAGTGTTTTTAGGTTAACTAACAGGTTCTACAATAATGTAATATAAAAGATGAAAGTACTTGACCTGGTTTCGTTGTGGTTTAATAAAATAAGAATAAAGCAGTCCTGTGTATTGAATATTCTTCATGGAGTTTTACCTAAATGGCACAGTTGGTGCTAGTTTTATTTGTTTATTTCTGTGCCTTGCTGGCTTTTGGTGTTCTTGGTTGACTGTGTAAATTCACAAAGATAAAGAATGGTGAACGCAATGTTACCTTAGGGCTATACCGTGTAGTACATGGTCAACATACACTGTGCATCAGAAATTACTCCACACACCGTGGTTAATATGGTCACAGCCATCAACATTTGCCCAGTTGTTAGTCGAGAGAGGCAGAAGTGCAAGGAATACCAGAAAGGGAGGGGTGGAGAACTGCAGGGATGAGAAGCAGAGAATATGAACATACAATAGCTTTTTCTACAGATATAGGCTTAAGAAGTAATGGCATGGTAATGTCCTAATGAAGTTGCTATGCATTGTTATTCTGATGTTAATGTACTTGCAAATAGGTATTTTATGACATTTTTGATGACATTTCTTTTCAATTTCTTCTCTGTAGTTATTGACAGCAATTATTTATTTTTAATACTTACAGGTAGGGGTAAATGTTTTTATTACTCATCACATATGACATATATTGGGTTATGTTTCCTTAGATTTGTTGTTGAGTGGAGTAATTCCTTCCATTAGTGTGTGAGGATGGTGTTGAGTGATTATGTGTCATAACATGTGGAAATGTGCATGACTGTCAAATTGGTATTATGTCACACACAAAGTCCCCTAATGATAGCACTAGGAATGTCCCTAATCAACATGAGCTTGATACAAAATTGATATGATGGCAAGACCTACCAGACACTGGTGATGCCCTCGAATGTGACCAAGCAATGACACCTAGACCTTGACTGAAAGGTCCTGCTACATGAAGTGGAAGCCCAGTGGCACCTAACAAGCTAAGTCATACAGAATCTACATCCCTATGTGCTGCAATTGCATGTGAAATCTGTAGTGCATGACTCACAAAGACATCATGCATGTGAACCTGACTTTAGCCACATACACCAGTTCATAAGCGTGTATCTCAGAAGTCCTCACTAGTATGTGGATAGAGTCTGATCTGGATGACATGTGTGCATCCATGTTCTGCATGATAAATGCAATATTAAGATAACTTGGCATTGTGCCTGGCCTCTGCCATTCCCATGTTCTGGTGAATTTGTTCACATGTACCCTGCAGCATCCTAACATTCTCCACCTGACTGTGCAGACAATGTCTTATGTGTCTTTGGAGCCAGCTGTGATTACTCCCTTTGCCTGGCACCCTGTAGACTGTGCTAACTGAGCCTGTGACACTTTCATGTTTCTTTCAGGTGTTCAGCATGCCTACCAGAAAGAGGTCTTGAGCTGTTAAGAAATACAGCCCCTTCTGGTAATGGCATCTGCCCATAGTGTACTATGTGTGAGTCTTCCTCACTAATTCTGGAGTTATTAATCTGTCTCTGGAAGGGGACCCTTCCAGTACCACTGTTCTCAGACAGGAATGGCATCATCATCAACATTCATCTAACTGTCCCCATCAGTCTGCTATGGAGCATGGTGCACCACAGCCTATTACTGATTTTTAATATGGTGCCATACCTGTGAACAAATAATAAGTGCTTTGGGTGCTGACTTGTCTAAGCATGGGCTAAACACTTGGCTAGGCTTATAAAGGCCTCAGGGCCAATATCCTAGTAACTTCCTATGATCCTATGAAGTGTTTTAATACAGTATGGCTCATTAATCCCACCAATTAGTAACAGTGGAAATTAAGGAAATCCATATCTACCATCTGCTGTGTCTGCTTATACTGCAAATGCTGTCCTCTTATCAATGCTGAAGTACCTGAAGGGGAAACATTACAAATCCGGCATGCAGTCATGCAGTCCATCAATAAATAATACAAAATTAAGGCATACCGTGTGGCAGCACTGATCTTCTTTAGCACCTGTGTGTGTACTTATGAAGACATACCAACCTGCTGGTATCCACACCACCTTGAACTGCATCAATTGCATCATCATCTGCATCATTGTAGCCCCTCGTAGCTAATACTCCTCATCAGGTGTCAGGCTTTGGACAATGAGAAGGCTACCATGTGTGGTATTATGAGCAATTGCATTCTACTGTGCTTTACTCCAGGCATGATATCCTCAGCTTTCTTCCTGCACTGTGTTAGTGTATGATTTCATTCCGTATAGCATTTGTCTGCCAGTATTTGCTTTCACACCTTAGCTTACTCTGCTGTCTACCTTCTCTTTCAGAAAGACATTTTCCATACATCTTAAATGCATCCATGTGCATATGGTACTCCACAGAAATAATCTCTTCTGTGTCTTGCTCCCTGATTTTGCAAAATCTTGTCCCTAGAAGTAACAAAGGCAATATCACTTACTGTAACCTTGTCATGAGTCAAATAAAATATAAGCAGTACGGGTCTATATTATAAGCACGAAAACCTTAAACCGCAAATGCTCACATAAGCGTAAATGCCGGTTATCGAACTTGCTATTGTGGAGGGCTGTGCCCCCCCCCCCGCTAATTATATATTCTAACTCTGAGGTCGCACTACAGTGAGGAAAGGACAAATATCCCACTCCTCACTGTAACATGACCCCACAATCACACTTTCGATTCCCCGCATTTTCGCTCATGTGAGTGTTTGCAGTTTAGTCTTTTTGTGATTCTGATATAGACCCAAGCACTACACCTTCCTGCATGACTTATGTCAAACTCTGCAATGTGAATCTGATCCTTAATCAACAGTGACAGTGTGTGTCTGATTGTTTGTTTATGTCTCTGTGTATACAAAATGACATGCCTGAGAGACTGAAAGAGACAAGTGACCGTAACATAGGCATGGTATTGTAAGTGGGTGGGGAAAAGTCTATGGCCTACAAGATGGTTATTTTATTTCATGAAATTCTATATAGTCTGAGTAAAATGGTCCAGTGCATTGCTATTGCTAAGTGCCACTAGCTGTGACAAACATAGAAAAGTGCTAACTGGAGTATTTACTACAACATTAAGTACTTTTAATGTGGCTGACCTTGATAAATTGCCATTTACAGTATTAAAACTCTTATGTCTCACTTCCCAGTACCTAGATAGCACTTCCTACACTACTTTTCTAGTCTATTCAACCTCTTACGCCCTTCAGTGCAGTTTTCACAAACAGTTGGCTTTAATTTTAGTTGTCTGATTAATCTTTACAAAATGTGGCAATTAGTGCACAAAATGGTGATGCTCATAACATTTTAACAAATGTTCTTTGGTTTTCAAAGTTCTTATGTAAATGAGGCTTGTAGGCACTCCACTCTATGAATTGCATTATTGTACACATGTGCAGCTGTAGCAAATGTTGTGCAGGTTTGCATGACTGTGGATGCACAATGGCAATTCTGTGAATGCCCACCTATCCTACTTGTGCATGCTGTCTTCTGGACATACCTGTAAAATCTGTTAGGCACCTGAGCTGCTTACAGTCATGTTACATTACACGTGGTTCATATGCCAAGAGTCTTGATTTCACTCAGTAGACACTATTTTGCTTTTTACACTGGCAATAAAATCATGTCTTCTATGAAAGCTCAGATCAGAGTTCTAATCTGAAATATCAAGGAAGTGAAGATCTTCCATTATCGTTAGTGAATCAATAAAGTTAGGTGCAGCAAACTGCCACAGGATGACGGTTCAAAAAGATCAATGTTTGAATCCGTGTAGCCTATCAGTTGAGCAAACTAACTAGAATGCCACATACAGCTGAGCAATGCCACCACCATTACAATGACATGTAACAATGGCCACTAAACAGCTTGTCCAGTGGTTGATAGAAATGGTGGAGGAGTGACCAAAGTCATTCAGTATTTCTTCAGTGCTATTACAGTAATAACATTCTTTAAGAATGTGATCACTATGAGTCATTACTGCTGAACTAATTGCAGCTTTGCATCCTGTCTATTTAAAATGTTTAGTACATTGAACTCATAGGTTCATAGGTTCATAGGTGTGTACTAGGCTAAAAACTACGTAAAGCGAAACTGTAGTGTTTTATATGGTTATATATATATTACATATATATTTTTTAGAATTTTATAGATAGAACATTAATATAATATGGTTGAAAGAATGTTTTTTAACAGTGAAAGATGTGTCTGGAAGTATTTTGGTATTAATGTATTGCTTTTTGTAAGTATATGGCTTGTTAAATATTTTGCAATGCAAAAATGTGGGTGAGGGTTTTAACATTTGTTTTTTAAAGGAATTCAATTGAAGTAATTCTGACTGATTAATTAACTTAAATTGAAGCAATTAAAAAAACACCATGTGACCGATGGTTATTGTATTTAAGGGCATTACTTTTTTATGTTTGTATCTTGATAAAGCCTGGTAGGAACCAGGTGAAAGCGCTTGAGATATTCAATGTTTTTTGGGTTTTAAAGGTTATTAAAAGACTTCAAACTACAGTTTGCTGCAGCCTGTTGTTTCTCTGCTGTGGACTTTGCTGTTGGTACAAACTAATGTACACCTGGAAAATCCTGTTTACCCCCCTAGCATACTGGGGCAAAAACAGATTAGAGAACAGAGTAAAAAAAATTACTATGCAAATCATAATATTAATATGACTTTAATAAATGACCAGTTGCATATACCTTGAAACTTAGCTGGAGATTCATGAAAAGGTCTAGTGGAAGCCACACCCTGCTCCCACAAAGAGCTAATTTGAGATTGGGAGACTTGTTAGCCGCAATGAGGTAAGACCGCATGATTGGCTAATTTACATGCCGTGAATCTCAGTTATGAAATTGCTGACCTGTATGTCACAGTAATAAACTGCTGCTCATGTAGGCCTTGGCCTCCCTCCACACACACACACACACACACACACACACACACACACACACACACACACACACACACACACACACACACACACACACACACACACACACACACACACGCACACACTCTCACATACATGTGACTGTCTCTGTACTTTTCCCTGACCTGCCTGCCTTCCTGTGGTTCCCCCCTCCACCAATCACAATAATAAAGTGCCATTATGGCACATTTGCAGAATTTATGCTGTTCGTAGTGATATCTGGGCCATGAAGGTACTTTAGTTATTTGTATCACTGGAGGCTAGTGTCATGCGCCCCCCCCCTCAATTCCTATACTGATGGCTGTGTTGTGAAGGCACTTTAGTTACTTGTATATATGATGCCTAGTGTTCCTCCGCACTCTGATCCTTTTACTGATCTCCATGCCATGAAAGCACTTTAGTTATTTATATCCCTGGTGTCTACTGTTTCCTCCCATCTCCCAATCTCCTTAGTGATGCTATGAAGGCACTTTAATATTTGTATTCTTAGTGGATAGTGTTTCTGCCCACCTCCGATACCCATACTGATGTTATAGGTTCATAGCTAAGTACTAGGCCAATTGCTCTTGCGAGCCATTTTAAGCCTAACCAGTTTGCCCTTTTTGTGCTCAAAATAACCTACAACATTTGCTTTTAGATTGACTTTACCCATCCCATGATCGAAAATTATTTAATACCCCTAATGAGAATAACTGGGATCATACCATATAATTTGATGGGACCCATGCATGGCATAAAGCATTTAGGAGTTGTCCATTAGTAGTAGAACAGGCAGTCTTGGGGTAAATTTTCTTTTTATCATCCATAGAGCTAAGTTGCACTTGAATATGGACAGGGATTAACTTTGTTGTGGATAGGAAGTCTGTTCTACATCAAATGTATCCTATGTGAAATATACCTGTTTCTCTAAACCATTCTGTTGATGTTGCAGAAGATATTTAGATCCCTAGACCAGATATTTCTGATGTCATTTGGCTTGCTGATGTACCATAAATTCATCAGTACTGGGTTGGAGGATGCCTTATATGCCAGAAACATAATACCTCTTAACAGTCTGTGGGATACTGTGTATAGTGACTGGGCTTTGAGCCGGTATGAAGGACATGATGTTTTGGCCTTGTATCATAGGTTCATAGGTTCATAGGTTCATACTAGGCTATCTGCCCGAGGGCATTTACAAGCCTAGCCCATAGTTTTGTGGCTTACACCACCCCTTTAGTATGGGGAACTATACCCATTATTTTGCTGTGCCTCTGTTGAGCAGTGACACTGAGGTAATCCCTGGGGTATATCTGCGATCTCCCATCCATTGGTCAAGATTTCTCTTGAACAAGGCCAGCAAGGTGCTCTGCCTCACATATACTGGGATTTTATTCCACAGCATAGGGAGTCTTTGGGTGATGAATCTATCCCTCCAGCACGTCCTATTAATAGCCGTGTCGAGGTTTAAGTCTCCCGCCCTTGTGGCTCTGGCGGATCTAGATTTTTTGAGGTGAAGCATATTCATCAAATCTGGGTTTGACATGGCCTTGTATGTTAGGCAAAGGTCACCTCTGAGCAAGCGGTGGCGACTGAATAGAGCTGGAGTTCTTTCAGTCGGGCAGCATAGGACAGATGTTTGAGACCCTTTATCCTTTTGGTGAGGAACTTTTGTGGCCTCTCCAGCTGCTGCAAGTGTCGGGTCAGATACATTCCGAATGGGGCATTGTACTCAATCATTGGTCTGATGAGTGATGAGTATAGGGAGACTATGACCTCCCTTGATCTAGATGAGAATCCCTTCATGATAAGGTGGGCAATGTAGAAGGTCTTCCTAACTACTTTAGCTACATGGGTGTCGAATGACAGACTACTATCAACCTGGGTCCCCAGGTCCCTGATAACTTCTTCTGTGCTCAGTGGATTGCCACCTATTTGGTAGCTAGGGGTAACCTTGTTTTTCCCGAAGGGTATGACTATGCATTTTGGCATTTAACTTTAGGCCATGGCTCTGGCACCAGTTATCCGTTTCTGTGAGACCCTTCTGAAGGATATCTGTGTCAGATGTGTTTTCTACTATGGCCCAGTTTGCAGTCATCTGCAAACTTTGTCAACCATAACCCTCCTGTGTTTGCTTGTACTTGGAAAAGTAGATGCCAAACAAGAGTGGGCCCAGGACTGAGCCCTGTGGTACACCACTTGTGACAGGCTTTGAGTCTGACATGGCGCCAGCAACTCTGACCCTGTGGGTTCTGTCACTCAGCCAGTTTGCAACCCATCTTGTGATGTATGGGTTAACATTTAAGCTGATGAGTTTTCAATGATACCCGAGTGGGGTATTGTATCGGCCTTCGCCAGATCGAGGTAGGCTGTATGGACTGCCTTTCCCTCATCAATGGCTTTGGTGACTGTTTCAAAAAGTCAACCAAGTTTAGAAGGCATGATCTGCCTTTGACAAAGCCAAACTGGGATGGATCCAAAGTCTGCAAATTCCCTATGTCTTTATTTATGAGGTCCATTATGATCCTCTCCATGGCTTTGCAGATAAGGCTTGTCAAGCTAATGGGCCGGTAATTTCCAGGGTCAGTGGAGGCACCGCCTTTGTGAAGTGGGACCACAGTTGCAGTGCGCCACTCCTGGGTACCTAGCCAGAGGTAAGTCTATGTTTAAACAGCTATCCTAGCTGTGTGTTTAACTCCACGTTGAGTTCGTGGAGCACTCAGCCGGGACACCATCAGGTCCCATGGATGCTGTGTTTTTGCTTTGGAGAGAGCAGTTCTCACTTGGGCGTTGGAGATGTTTGGGGGCTGCAATCGCTATAGATATCTCTCCTTTTGGGGAGGGGAGAAGTTTGCACTGAACCTGTCAGCCAGTATGTTGGCAATGTCTGTAGGATCAGTAATCTTCACATCATTTTGAACTAGTTCTGAGCATATCTGGGAGTTTCCTCCCAGGTTTCTAACATAGCTAAAGAAGGCCTTATGATTGTCTTTTGAGTCTTTAGCTATTTTTCTCTCAAAATTTGCTTTGGATGATTTTATGAGAGCTCTTAGTTTTTACTTATAGTGATCAAGGGTGTCTTACCTTCTAAGGATTTTGCTCTATCTTGTAGTAGCTTCCTCCTTTTGTTGTAGAGTTTGTTTATGGCTGGGGTCCACCAGACTGGATGCTTGCCTTTGGTACAAAGAGTCTTTGTTTTGCTTGGGATTGCCTTATCCATGCAGTCCTGCAGGTGCTGGTAGAAGGCATTTGTAAGTGATTCAGCGGCTTGAGTACTGTTTTCCACTGCTCGGGGCCTTAAAGGAGACCACACTAGTCTTTAGAAGTGTGAAGTCGGCTTTGAGAAGTTCTTTACTGTGGTCTTTTTATTTCAGGTGGGGTGGGATGAGGACCTCCAGCGAGATTAGTTTGTGATCTGATCTCACCAGTGAGGGGTATACTTCGGTGTTGAACATTGTGCTCCCATGTTCGTGATGATGAGATCAAGTATGTTTTCTCCTCTTGTGGGGATGGTGACTAGTTGTTCCATGGCATTTGAGTTTATGAATTCCAGGAACTTTTGGGCTAGGGTGTTTGGGCTTGAGTAGTGTTCCCAGTCTATATTAGGGTAATTGAAGTCACCTAGTATGATGGTGTTTGGTGATACATTTATCCCCTCTAGTGTTTTCAGGAAGGCCATGTGAGGTTCCTGAGTTTGTGAGGGTGGCCTGTAACATGCTACAATTTGCAGAGCAGTCTTGCCTATGGTTAATTGCACCTGGATGGTCTCCGATGCATCGTGCGTTGCCACCAGTCTTGAGGTGTGGGTGTCTTTGATGAATATGGATACCCCCCCTCCTTTCTTGGTATTCTCCGGATTTTGGGGCCGGAACGCATGATAAGAGGTAAAACCTGATAGTGCTGGGGTGCTCTCAGGAGCCTTGAACCAGGTTTCTGTCACTGCACAGACATCGATGTTCTCCATACTGAGAAGGGCCTCGAGTGCGTGCATTTTGAGATTTAGACTTCTGGCATTGAGCAGCATTACCCTTAGTTTTTTCCTTTTTGTGTTCTAGGGTGGTAGGTTTAGAATTTGAGCCTTGCCTAAAAAGGCACTATGGGGGTGGCAAGAGCCTTTGCCAATATCCAGAATCCCAGGGGTGACAGGTGCAAGCCGTCCCTTGCAAAGCAGCGTGGCTTGTCCAACATGTCATCCCAGGCAGACAGACATTGGATCCCCTTTGAATGGCACCAGAGTTTAAGCCAATTGTTAAAGCTGATCATCTTATCTCTGTATTGTGGCATCATTCTTGGTGAAGGTAGGATACTGCTCAAGGTCAGGGTCATACCTGCCTGGGCTACATAATCAGAGAGCTCCTCAATGTCTCTTTTCATGTAGTCCAAGGAGGTACGTCTCAGGTCGTTTACACCAGCGTGGACAATGACTGAGTCGTATTTGTACCTGCTGTTGAGAGACCTGAGTGCTTGCGTTATGTGGCGGATTCTAGCGCCCGACAGGCAGCTTACTGTGACCTTCTCCTTACTCAGTCTGGTGAGCGGACGCCAATGTGTCTGACTATGGAGTCACCAATGACTAGTGTGTCTGGCATTGTGTTTGGCCTTAAGGGCTGTGACTGTTTGACACTCTGACTGTGAGGTCTATGTGTTGCAGGTGTTGTGTTCTGAGGTGGTGGTTGTTTGGGTGTCTGCTTTGGTGGCCTCTGCTGTTTTGGTAGATTTTTGATCAGAGCCGCTGAGTATGTCTTTGTGTGTTTATGTGTATGATTTGAGGTTGTGATGGTACTATGTGAGACTGGGTCTATAGTGTGTGTGGTAACCTTCTCCTCCTGACTGGTCTTGCCAGTCCTATGTTGAGAGAGCTCAGCCTCCAGTTTGGCCGTATAGTTGCATCTCTCGCATGTATTTGTGTTTTGTGGGAGGAGGAGAGGGTTGTCTGTGTACATGAGGCAATTGTAACATTGCCTCAATATTCCCAGGTTCACCAGCTGAGCAGGAGAGGACACTAGCAACTGATCCCTCGACATGCTAGAAGGACTAGACAAAAAACTTTAAAAGAGATTCCGGGATGTGGGTGACCGAGAAATGGGGGTTTGCCTTTTGGGGTGCTATCTATAAGAGTGCCGTATCAAGGTAATAAGTACTGTAGGAGCAAGTGCTAGGTTTAACAGATAGAGAAAAGTCTACTTGGAGTCAAGTAGAGATGATCTTTTAGGTATTAGAGAAAGTGCTAGTAACAGGGATGCTTAAAGGTAAGATTGAAAAGAATGCACTCTGCAGTGTGCACTAGAGAAGTTAGATATGAAAGTAGGTAACTTGAGTTTTACCTGTTTAAAAAGTTAAGGTTTAGTGGAGAGTTACTATTTTTAAAACAGCAAGATGGACTGAAAGGGGTGGTTACTTTTGTATTTTGGTACTATGAAATACTGTAGGATGGCCAATAAATTTAAATAATTGAAGGGGTGGGATTTCAAAAGTGATGGTTTTGTGATTACTCACATAAGCCAGTGAAAGTAGAGAGAAATGAGATATATGGTCAGATTAACATAAGAGGCGGGCAACTAGAAAGACAGTGGTATTTAACAAGACAACTTAAATGGGTGGGAGGGAGGGAAAAAATTCTGCCTGACTCAGAACAGAGAGAGCTGTGGTCTCTTTTGAAGTTTTAATATGCTGTTAAAACAGAATGCAAGCAAAACACAAGATAAAGAAAACAAACTACAGTATTCAAAATATAGAAAGGCAATACAGAAATACAAAAAATAACAGCAAACTTTTATTAAGGTATCTCTGAGGGAGCTCTAGTTGTATGTCTGGACAGATACATGTCAAAGGGGCAGTATATTTTAATTACTGGCCTAATGAGGGATGAGTTAAGGGAGACAATGACATCACTAGATCTAGACACAATCCCTTTGTTTAAAAGCTGTGCAATATAGAAGGACCTTCTTACAACAATGAATGTATGTTGGTCAAAAGTTAAGTCATTGTCCACACAAGTTCCCAAATTCTAAACAACTTGGTCAACTTTTAGGGGATTAGTGTTTGTACCTGGTAACTGATGGCTCCCCCAGTACTCATAGCTGGCCTTAGGCATAGGCCAACTAGGTGGCAGCCTAGGGTGCTACTCTAGCAGGGGCACTTTTGCAGTATTTATTTGCTTATTTTTATTTTGTTTTAAAGAAATGGTTTCTTTAAAATGTGTTGAATGAAAACAAGAAAACCTAAAGAGTAAGATAACCTGTGAGAAAAATTAAGAAAAAAGTAATTTGGATGGTGTAGGGAGACCAATGTGGGGGGACCAGGTAGTGTGGGAAGGGTGCTGTGGAGCCCTTTTGCCTAGGTCACAGTTGCCCCAAGGCCAGCCCTGCCAGCACTGATACCCATACTGATGTTATCCCTGGTACCTATTGGTCATGGCAGGTATTTAAACACAATCTTTTGGTCATATTCAATACAGCAACATGGTGGGGCTGGCCATCCTGATCTACATGCCCAAGAGATTTCTTGACTCGCTTGGTGTGTAGATGCCTTCTTGGAGGTAGTTCTAGGGGAGAGAACACATGGCTAATTAGCATATATCTCCTCCGTGGACTGCCACATTAACAGCCAGCACAGCCAGGGGGCCAGCACTACATGATGCTACGTATCTGTGTGCTACAGCAGCATGCAGCACTGTGTTTGGGCAGTTGGTAAACCCCCGAAATGTGCTATGATGTGTACATGGAGATGTATTCAACACTGTGCCCTCATGAATCCTGACCCTAAAGTCCATAAACTTGTGGGTCATGGATTACCTCTGGCTACTGGGATTGATGCAGAGCCTCTGATTTTAAACCAAAAGACCATTACAGATCTAGACAAGTTATCTTAAAACTAGTGGATCACAGAGAATGTCAAGGTGTTCTTTAGCTGTTCTTTAGACACGCTAATGTTTTTCTGCAGTTTGATGGCTAACATTACTCCCATTATTACAAAGAGCACACCTCTCAAATGTGAAGAATATCACAAACATGCTGCGATTTCTGCCTCATATTCTTGGAGTGTTCCTCATGCAATTTGTAGTTTTCTGGTGGATCACTGAAAGGTGAAGTTAATAAGAGGCATTTACATTTCAGACCTCATATCCTTCAGCAAATGGATGCTACAGAAAAACACGTTATTCTGTCAACATTTTGAGCTTATAAGAAAAATATTTACAAACTGTTTCTGATTTTTGGCCTTTTCTTCCCCTGTTATTTTTTAGCTTAGTCCAGATTTTGTGCTATGAAATTGAAAGGTAATAAGCCAATAAGACTGTGGAAAAGATGAAAGCTTTGGCAAAAAGTATAAATGATCTATTTTAGAAAGTTATAAAAATATTCTGAAACGTGAATGCTGTGTACTTAAAATAATGGAAGGTCAACAACAGTATTAGTGATGCTCAAGTTGGAACCCTTTTACTGGCAAACCTTCCCCAGGCTGCTTAGCAACCTTACCTATCACACAATGCACTGAAGTGTTAAGACTCAACAACTATTTAATGTGTATGTTGAATGTGAAATGGGATATAAAGAAGAAAATATAGATTGGTTAGAGGTTTGCAAAGATGGATGGCAGGCCTACTCTTACAGATCTTTCATTATGATAAGAACTTAATATTCTTATCTGATAAGAGCAGCTTCACCCTCAGTAACAGAAGGAGTATGTCCCAAGGAAATCCTCCTTGGTGGACATTCCTTTGAGAATATTCCTTGGATTACGGTAGCCATAAAGGAAAATCTGGACTTGGGCATTACATCCAACTTATGGTATCTTGTGACAGTGTTGATGGAAGAACAGATGGCTATTTTAAAACTGTTGAAAGAGCTGTACTTCTAAAAAAGTCTGCAGATGTAGCAACTACTCTATCAGACAGGACTTTGTGTACTGAAAAGAAAAGCTTCTCATATGTATTGTAATAAAAAATGGATGCAGACAGCCATTCAGAAAAATATATGCTTAGATACTTTCTGCTACACTCCCCTTTTTAAAACATACAGAAAATTAACTGTCATTGCAGATAACCTTGCACATGCATATGACACATCAGATACTCTGACTAGAGTAGTAAGACAAGAAGGCAAGTAAATGGATCACTTCAGATTTGTCTCCATGGTTACACTATGCAACAAAGAGGACAAGATGTCAAATGCTTTGGCCACTTCAAGGTATGTTGTATGAACAGCATAACCACTGTCAATAGCCTGTGTTACCCTTTCAAAGAAGTTAACCAGATTCATTAGACAGGTTGTACCCTTGGCATATAAATATAAATATATATATAAATATAAATTCCAAACTTTTAGAACACCCTAGGATAGTGTATAGAAAGGGGAAAAACATTAAAAACATTTTGGAGACAAACATAGTAAATGGTTTTACTAATAGAAATGGTATGACTAACTGTGGTAGCTGTAATATGTGTAGATTTATGTCTTGCAGTGAACATGTTATTATTAATAACATAAAATACAAAATTAAATATAAGTTAAACTGTAACTCAAACTTATAGTGTATGTTGCTACATGCACTCTCTGTTCAGCTTTCTATATAGGAAAGACTGAACGTCAACTAAAAGAGAGAGTGTACGAGCACACATACGTAATACTTAATGGCAAGACAGACAATGCTTTATTTAAACACATTGCAGCTAACCCAGGACACAACTTTAAGTTCACCGCCTTTGACCAAATTCACACTGACATTAGAGGGGGTCCATATAATTTGTTACTGGAAGACCGTGAACTATCATGGCAATGGAGAACAAACGCCTTTGTCAAACCAGGCTTAAATGAACACTGTTAACATAAACATCTGTTTTGTTGAGCTGTAACCAGCTAAAAAGCTGAAGGTGCAGATAAGGCTGTTCTGCAGTTGAAGATCCCAGCACTGGAGGGGCATGTACAGCATCAGAAAGCACTGTGGCAGTGAAGTAGCTTGGCTTAATGCTAGAGATAAAGTTGGCAATTCAGCAGGTAATAAGGTCGAGTATGCTGGGTTCCAGTATTGTGGTGCTGACACTGATACTGAAAAGCCAGCTTCAACATTGGCTCTGAGAATTTGATGACTAGTAGCAATACTGAGAATATACTCGGTATCAACAGAAAGGATGCCAACTGAATCAACATATTAAGCACCATCATTGTTAGAACTGGTGATTATGAAATTTGATAATGTAGTTGCATCGTCAGATTGCACCTGATGCTAATACTGACACCATGGGTGATGTGGCTGACCATGGGGGGCAGGACAGAACCAGCTAAAAAATGTGGTAAAAATGATTGAACTCTTGGAGTTATAAGGTGGTATAAAGTGAGTTTATGCATTCTATACATGAAACAAGGAAGGAGCACCATAACACTTACTCCGAGTCGTCAACATGACCATTGCCAATCTTCCATAGTCAATGACAGGAAAGATAGAAGACTTGACAGATCTGGGCCTAGCTGGACTAGAATTTTTAAACCTCACTGAAACTACCCCAAATGACTACACTACCACTAGTGAAGGATGTTTAACAGCTTTCTTTATGACTCAGCATCTTTATCTGCCATTACTGATGCAGTTTTTTTCTCTACAGGGAAAAGAATGAGGAGATGTCAGGCAAGTAATGGATTCAGGAATAGAAGGCAAACATTTCACTTAGGTTTAGTGTGGGATGGGGTTGGGGGGTCCTAGAGCTATAGAATGGCTTAATGAATTGTCTGGTTTCTCTAGCTGAAAGAGATTCTTCAGTTTTGTTCAGTTATATAGAGTCTTAACAGGTGTTTTCAGCTTTTTAAAGTAGCCTTTGTACATTACTTATCAATGGAACAAATACCTGTAGGGGTTGTGGGTATCCCTGAAACAATTGTAGCAGTTGGTGTACCTGTCATTAGGAGAAATATTCCTTCTGTATGCCAACTTATAGAACACAAGTCCCATGATGTGTTTTGTAAGAGTTTGGCAGAGGCCCAAAATGAAGGTAAATATTTTGGCAAAAAAGCTAATGAAATGAATAAGGCAAGTGGAAGGGAGGAATAAGAAAAATAATTAAAACTTTAGGATTAAATTAATATAGTGATATAACACTTCAATAACACCCCAGGCAACTGGAGTTTGAAAAGTGACTCAGGTGGCTGATGTCACAGGAATAAAGGAAATGATTCCTTTTTTCTAGGTGCACAATGATTCCATTAATTAAAACTATCATTGAATGTCAGTTTCTCTTATAACATGCATGTGTGAAAATTCTAATAAATTACACTATCACTGAATGTGAAAGTCACCTTGCCATGCTTGAGGCCTACTGTGATAGAATATGAGACCCTCTACACTAAATCCCTAGGTGAACCAATACGAGAAGTGTGGCAACATTGGCAACAGGATAGTTATACAATAATCATGCAGACTTTGATCTATAGTGAAAGCTTGTTTTAGGTGAGGCATAAATAAAAAAGTATGTGGCTGCAGAGTATACATAACAATGGACCCTATAATCACATATTATGATTCATGTATGAGTTTGGAGGGCAAGATCAGATGTTGGCGGTAAGGATGAAGAGTAAGAAGCAGGGGGGTATAAAGGAAAGGCAACTTGTGAAGGAATGGTTAAGTTGTATTAGATTTGGATGATAAGCTGCAGTAACAGAATTCTTGGGAGAGGAAAATGCAGTTACACATGCCAAACAAGACACTAGAGGTAAATAACTTAGCTAAAAGAAGGCGATAGATGATGGGAAAAATTAGTTTAATGTTAAGGTAAACTTGGGAAGAGAGATGGGCAGTATGGTTGTAAGTTCAAAAAAATAAAAAAAACTGCTTTTGTTGTATTGACATTAAAGGCCTTTAAAAAAATTATTGCCTAGGAGCTGCTGGTGGACATACAATATTTTATTAGTTCCCAAACAGTGCAGAAGCACCTCTCACTAGTTTTAGCTAGTTGGTGCAAGTGAAAATGTGGATACTAAGAAGGCAGCAGCAGTATAAAAGTGATTTGAACTTCTTTACATAAAACACTGACAGGGCAGTATATCAATGTGGTACAGATGATTAGGAAAGAAGGGAAAGAAACTGACAAAAGGGAAGTGATCAGGAAATATGCATAAGCGCAATCCTGCATACTGAGGACTGAAAGATGGGGTTACATAAGTTTCCATTCTGTGTAGTTACACAGCTGTCTGAGTTGTTTGTACAGTATGTAGCAAAGATGTTTAGTCTGTTTTGTGATTTGTACATGCTGTTAGAAAAACAAAGGTTAATTTTAATGGTGTTATTTCACATATAGAGTTGGGGTTCCACAATCAATCTAGAAACTTTGGCCTGTTGCTCTTACCTTCTGTGATAAGGTGATGTAAATAAGTCTGCATTGTAGACCATTTTATTTTTCTCAAAGTCATTGACCTGGTATGTAGCAAATGACATGTTCACATCTACTACAGTGTGTACAAGTGAAATGTCATTTAGCTGAATTATTTTATCACAGAGGAGATAGACCATAACACATCTACTGGATTCAACTATCAGTAAGATCATTGATGGAGTGCAACATTAGAAGCCAATGAAAAAAATTGGGTCTATATTAGAAGATCGAAGACTGTCTTCATCACATGCTTAAATGCAGATGCATAGAGAACAAATGCTGGAAACCATGAATGGCCACTTCCGCATATTTTTTCCCAGTGAAAAAATGTGCTTGGCCGTTATTAGGAATTGCCTTTTTCTCCAGTGTAGAGCAATCTCAGAGTTGGTATATTTAGTTAGGGGGCTATGGGGGCACAGGCCCCAACATCAGGGAGTGTGTGGGGTGAAGACCCCACTGGATTAGGGTTTTAAAGTTTGTTTTTATGTTTACAGCCAAGTGAATTTTTTGACTAGGAAAAAATTTGCAGAAATGGCCATTCGCGGTTTAAAGCTTTCACTCTTTATGTGTCACTGTTTATGTGTTCAAAGAAAAGCTTCTTCGAGCATATAATATAGACCCAAAAAATCTTAGAGGTGCAAGCTGAGAACAAAAACAGATAGATAGATAGATAGATAGATAGATAGATAGATAGATAGATAGATAGATAGACAGATAGATAGACAGATAGATAGATAGACAGAAAGGATCATAAAAAAGTGAATAAAAAAGATCAGCCAACTGAGAAATCAATAAAAAAGTGAGTTGCAGCATTGTACAGAATTAGGATCGTTTCTGTTTAGCAGGTATGTTATCAAGTAAAATAAAGGGATTATAAGGCATGATGTCTGTTTGCTGATGATTTCTGTTTGCTGATGATGCCAGATCAGTGGTTCATCAGAACCGTGTTAAATCTTCAATGACATCTAATAACAGTATCCTGGAGAGCAAATAAATATTGGGTAAAATTTACAATGAATTTATAGCAAGGAAGGACAGCTGATTAATATCAGGTAAAATGTAGAGCAGCTTTACAGTATGGAAGGTACACAATTCTATAGTTCACTTAAAGGAACCTAGAATGACCAAAACACAGATAAGAGTTAGTCAATTTAAAAAGTGCTGAGAAGGAAAAACATTTAGAGGGGTTTGCTACATCTAAATTTAGTCAAGCAACATAGTAGGGATGGGTTCCTGTAAAGACAAGTAGAATATTGGGGTTAGAATAAAATGAAAAATAAGGAGGTGTGCTCTGTAGGCACTAACGCCCAGAATATGACCTACATTTTGCAGGTCTCACAGACAATATGATAAAGAGACAAGCTTCTAAGATAAACATTGCCCTGGAGGTCTGAAGCATGAGTAAATAATAAACAGGCAAATTATGTGGGAGGAAGAGAAAGAAGCTGTAGATCATTATATGGCCTCACAATGTAATTACACTATAAGCTGTAATGGTGTTAAGAGAGAAAGTGAAAGAAAGGGGGTAATGTAAAACAAAGGGTTCAGTTACAATTTCAGAAACAGAGAAAGTGGTATGCCATGGAATGGGTTTTAGGTGAGTAACTAAGCTTTGGATGAAATAAAGGGATAAGAAAGGGACTGGGTAAAACAGCTGTTGAAGTAACTGCAGCAAACGGGTAACTTAATGGGTCACTAATCCCCTTCTACAACTTTTCTTATGTTTGCATACAATCAATATTTGATTTCACGCACTAACTAGATAATGTTGCACACTAACTCAGAATTCCTTCTATCATACTACTACCTGGTTCCTGCAGTTCAGAGAATGGCAACTAAACACCTAACCCTATCTCACGTCAGTGCTGGGACACAGGTTGGATACAGGTTGGTTCCAACTACAGACAACTACTGCACATGTAGGTCAATAAAGAAAATACATAGCCTGCTTTTATTCCTGCCATGCGTTATGCTTGATGCTACATAATGTGAATTCTGGAGCTCTAGAGAATTCCAGAATTTTGCTGCAGGGCTGTGGGTACTGTAACGCACTTTTTAAAAGAAATATTGGAATGTCCATGCAAGTACTACTTGTCTCTCTTAGTCCATCCCTCACTGTCTCACCAAAAGATCTTCATGTAGTGACTGTTTATATCAATGTCAACAAAACCAGATGAATCTGCCTTATACGGTTATGCCAGGCTTGTCACAGTACTCCTAGCTATGATTGCAAATCCCATCCCAAGGAAATACTAAATGAAGGGATAAAAGTGAGTTGTGCTAATATGGGGTCAGGTAACAGAACATGAGTATTGCCCTATGGAAGAGCATGAATATGCAATAAACTGCAACAACATGCTGAAGTAGATCAGTTTCATTAGCTTTTTCTACACCAGAAGCTAGCTCTGTGATCTAGAGATATAAAGCCCTGGCTACCACCCAGCTGATCCTGGATCATATAGTGTCCTGGGTACTGGGAGAATTCTGTAGGGAGAAAAAGAAAAATGATTGGGTACACCCTACTCACCTCTCCCTTGGGAAAGGGTTGAAGGGTATATAATGAGGGTGCAAAATCAATATAGAATTCCTTGTGGAAACCAGTGATGACTATAAGTGCTTTGCCTTTAAGGACTGGGGACTTTTGAGGGAGGGAATACCTCTATCAGATGTGGGAGACATGACTCTTGTGTATGCCCATTGCATGCCAGTCCACCTTGAGGCATAACAGACATATGCAAGAGAACTAGTAGAGCCATAGATTACCCCCCATTCCATAAGGAAAGATGTGGACATTACTCCCACCACATGACTTTACCTCTAGAAGGAATGCATGGACTGCAAGGATTTTACTTCTGCTGGGAGGAAACAGTCCACTACAGTGTGTAGGAATAAAGTGTGATGGTCTCTGGGGACTGTGAACTAAAAGAAAAATATGATCATATATAAATAAATACTTCCACACCATACAATACAAAGGCTTTTCAGGAGAGCTAAACTGTAGAATTCAGAAGGAATAGCTATTACCTGATAAAATAAGGTGAAGTCAGTGCGACAGTATGTGCTTACAAAGTAAGCCCATTGCACTGAAAAGTGTACCATAGGTTCGTTTTAAGGAGACCACTGTGCTCCTTACCTCAGAGGCCATGTCAGATTGTACACAAATGGGAAAGTCCATTGAACATGTGGGAAAAACAGACAAATGTAGGTTTTGTAAAACAGAATTGGTAACAGTTGCATACCTCGCTGTTGGTTGTGACATGCAAATAACAGAAGGACTGTATACTGAAAGGCATAATGATTTGGCAAGACTGTTGCACTGGAGTTTGTGCAAACATTATGGTATTGAAGTTGCTGAAAAACACTGGAAACATGAACCACAAAGCATCATATAAAATGATGAAGTTTACATCACATGGGATCACCCATTATCAACAATTCAAAAGACAGATGCTAGAAAACCAGATATAGTAGTCCAAGAGAAGAAGACAAAAGTAGCATTGATCATTGAAATCGCTACACCAATAGCAGTAGGAGCAATGGGTCCTACTCCTCAGGCATCCTCTCACTTTCTAAAATTTCATTAAACAATCTGATTAAAAACTTCACTGCCATCTTTCCTAAACACCTCCATGCTTCTACAGGTATGTCATCTGGACCAATAGCCATTCTAGTCTTCACCTTCTTCATAGCTGTCCTTACTTCCTCCTTGCTAATCTATTGCACTTCCTGATTCACTATCCCATGAGTATACTCTGTAAAGAAATATGGGCCTGGTCACCTCAGTAATCATCAACTGTGAAAAAACAAGGGTTTTTGTATTGTACTTTGCACACAGATTGAACAGTAGAAAGGCTTACTGTTAGTTAAAATAATGCCCTTATTCTTCATCAAAATGGTGCATTTTCTTGTGCTGAGGATATAATAAACAGAGCATTATATCTTTCAAGGTCAAAATCTATTCTTGAAATTGAGGCAGTGTCTCAGAGTGATGGAGGCACTGTAACAGGATTGATGAGGTAGTATCACTGATTGATGGAGGCAGTGTCACAGAGAGATGATGTAGTATAACAGACCGATGAGATAGTATCACAAGTGATGGAAGTAGTGTCACAGAGTGATGGAGGTTGTATCACAGAGGGATAGAGACAGTATCACAGGGTGATGAAGTAGTATCAGAGAGTGATGAGGTAGTATCACAGGTGATGGAGGCAATGTAGCAAGATTGATGAGGTAATATCGATAGTTGATGGAGGCAATGCCACAGAGTAAAGCTGTAGTATCACATGTGATACTGGCAGTGTCACAGAATGATGGAAGCAGTGTAACAAGATTGATTAGGTAGTATCACTGATTGATGGAGGCAGTGCATACCTCTCAACTGTACAGATTTTCGCAGAATGTCCAGATTTTTGCCTTATATTTTTGGTCTGTTCCTCATAAAAAATTGTGGTTTTCTGGCAAATCACTTGGATGATCAGAGGATTGAAGTCATTAAATAATGACATACATTTGACTTTATATGCTTTAGATAAACACAACTTTCTAAGTTTATAAGAGCAATATTTAAAATCTGTCCCTATTTTTGGGCCTTTGTCCCCCATTCTGTGAGGCTTTGTCCAGATGTATGCTAAGAGGTTGAAAGGTATAAGGCAGTATAACAGACCGATGAGGTAGTATCACAAGTGATGGAGGCAGTGTCACAGAGTGAAGGAGCTAATATCACAGAGTGATAGAGGCAGCATCACAGGGGATGAAGAAGTGTCAGAGAGTGATGCGGTAGTACCATAAGTGATGGACACAGTGTAATAAGATTGATGAGGTAATATCAATGATTGATGGAGGCAATGTTGCAGAATGATGATGTAATGTTATATCTGATGGAGGCAGTGTCACAGAATCATGGAAGCAGTGTAACACAACTGATGAGGTAGTATCACTGAGTGATGGAGGCAGTGTCACAGAGTGATGTGGTAGTATCACAGAGTGATAGAGGCAACATCACAGTGTGATGAAGTAGTGTCACAGAATGACAAGACAGTATAAGTGATGGAAGCAGTATAACAAGATTGATGAGGTACTATCACTGACTGATGGAGGAAGTGCCAAAGAGTGATGAGGTAGGATCACTGAGTGATGCGGTACTATCACAAGTGATGGAGGCAGTGTCATAGAGTGGTGAGGTAGTATCACAAGTGATGGAGTTAGTGTCACACAGTGCTTGAGGTAGCATCACAGAGTGACAGAGGCAGCATCACAGGGTGATGAAGTAGTGCCAAACAGTGATAAGGTAGTATCACAGAGTAAAGGAGGCAGTGTCACAGAGTGATAGGGTAATACCACAGAGGGATGATGTAATATCACAAAGTAAATGATAGGGGCAGTAGCACACAGCGATGCATGCAGTGTCACAGGGTGATGGAGGCAATGCATTTGAGTGGTTACCCAGTGATAATGCATCAGTCACTTTAATGAGCCCTTGCTCCACTGAACGCTTACTATGTTCATCATTTATGCAATTCAACTCAGTGATGCCGCTGACAAAGAAAGAATCAAACCAAAATGATGGCAGAAGTCTGTAGATTTTTTTTGTCAGTTTTTAAGTTTACACAAAAAGGATGCATAATTTTGCAAGTCTGGCCATTGTTCCTGCTGCACTGATAATTTTCTGAAATGTGTGCTGTTATAGTAGCTAATTTAATAGAGCAGGGGGAAACAGGGAAAATGTGCTGGCAGCCCAACTCTAACAAATTATCCCATAAACACACAAAATTATCTTTCTTTTATTGGCAAATTTATATATAATACATGCATAATGTGCACATTTACTGAGACAAAAACATTAAATTTGCATTCCTACTGTTTTATTATCAACAGCAACAGTTGCTTCTGTTGTTGAGAGCTCGTAGTACACAATATTTCTTGTGCCATTTCAGTGCTGTTATGTTTTTGTTCCTATATTTGTCAGCCATTCTATTTTAGATACTGGCATTATTCATTTCTATCTTATTACTTAGCTAGTGGAACACTAGTATGAAACTAAAGAGTATGCCAGCATCCTTATTCAGCATTTTTCCAGGTTTAATTAACAAACACCTCTTAGCAATTTATTCTGTGTACATATACGTGTGTGTGTGTATTTGTGTGTGGAGAGAGGGAGGGAGGGAGGGAAGGTGCTACTGCTTTGGTTCAGCAGAAACTGAGTGAAAGTTAATTATCTCCAGCTGAGAATTCTTATTTTTCATTTAGCCATTCGATAGTATGTTTTTGAAGACAATCAATGGTGCTGCTGTCATCTAGCTTGCATTCAGTGTTTTTCCAAGTCTCAAGTGTAATTAGAGTCTCTTCAGACCATCATTAATAGACTAACTGCTTGTAGGCTGTTAACATTTGATGACTTGCACTTGTCTCTGTCTTTTATTATAATTATATTACTAATGTGAAACACCCGCAATACAGACTATGTCTCAGAGAGCCTCACTTCAAAGGTCAATTCTCTCTCTCTCTCTCTCTATCTCTTTTTTTTTTTTTTTTTTTTAAAGCAGACTTCCAACATTTTTTTATTCTGCCCCAAATAAGAATTATGTAGTAAAGTGCTTACTGATTTGGGTACATTTTTATTTTAGTCTTTTTTTCTCTCCACTCTCACTCTACCATGTCATTACTAAAGGAAGATGACTGGAGACAAACTTTTAACAGGTCTCCATGTTTCCACTAGCAAAGTCACTTTTGCATTTCAAATGTTCTCCACCTCCATTTTTCTATCAATGTTTCATTGTTTGGCTTGTTGTATATCTTATTCCATATAGTCTAGTCAGCTCTGCAGCCTTTATTCTTGTAGCCATTCTTTTCATTTTCCATGTATGTCCACAGTTGCACACTGAAGTGTGTCTGACTTCTATTGCTGCTTCTTCACTGCTCCTTTTCAGTGCTTACTCACCAGTACTCACCAGTACTCACCAGACCTGTCTGCCCGTTATTACTGTTCTGTGCCATGTTGGCATCCTGCATTCCATATTTTGATAGCAACTGATTTCAAACTGCCAGTGCACTGAGGCACTTTTCAGGCTTGTTTCTGTCCTAGCAGATCTGTACTAGCAGACAAGTTTAGCTTAAACTTCTATTATCTAATATTCTCTGATAACATACCCACCCTGAAATCCCACAAGAACAAGTTATCAAGGCACTATTTAAGGCCAAGAACACCATGTATATGTGGCAAGATAACATATAAGGCTTCCTGCTGGTCAGCCTGATCCATAACATGTCTGATTCCCTAAGGACTCCAATCAATATCACACTCATAACAGGCTTTGTGCCAGAAGAATGCAGGACAGCAACAGTCATTCCCTTACACAAAGGTCGTGGTTCAATGGACCTGAGTAATTAAAGACACATAGGCCTGAGCAATCTCATCTGTAAGGCTCTGGAAAGGATCATTGTAGAAATAATAAATAAGGATATAGGTAACCCACAGACTCTCAACCATCAAGGGCAGATCCTTCCTACTCAATCTGTTCAACTTCATTAAAAATGTTATTGACACAATGGATGAGGGCAAAACTGCGCACACTGCATATCTAGATCTTACAATAGCAATCGACATCATCCCACATTTAGGTATCATAGATAAACAATCTCAGCCAAACGTCAGTTCCCATGTGTCTCACTGGATAGCAAACGATCAAAAAATAAAACCAAGAAAGTTTGAATGTGCAGCTCTGACTCCTCCAAAAGGCCTGTCACTAGAGGTGTACCACATAGTTCAGTTCTTGGGGCATTCATCTTCAGAATTTATTTCTTGGAGGGCAAAACTAATGTTCAGGGTTTGCACTTGACCAAGTTTGCAGTTGACCACTCACATGTTGCCATCATAAACTCCCCACTGGACTGCAAGATCCTCAAGAGGGTCTGTCCTTATCAAATAGCTGGTGTCAAAACAATGGACTAAAACTATGTACCAAGAAGTGTATAATCATATTCTTCAGCAAGCATGTCTCCCCTTGTAACTATCACACTGAAAACACACCCCTGAAAATTGATCACATAGTTAAGCATCTGGGAACTATTCTTTGATCATTCCACTGAACAAGGCACTCATTAGGACAATAATTAAGTATAATGCTCCTTTGGGTAGGTACCTGTCCAAACACTTGTCGCATCTGGAACAACTATAATGCTTTTTCACAAAAAAAAATAAAATAAATAATCAAGAGCCTAAATCATAAATACAAGGAAGAATATCTCAAAGGCTTACCCCTCTTCTTGGCACTATACAGGCTACAGAGAAGCGACTGGTGTCTTAGACACACATCAACAGACTCTATTTTGTCAGATCTATTACACATTTGCAATCCAGTGGTATAATAAACCTTCAATCAGAGGATTTCAATCACTTCTGCAAAATAAATAGAAGATGTTGGAGGGATAGATATGTATTACAGATAATACTTCTTCTATAGAATCATTTTCCACTCCACATAACACAAATTACTTCCCTTATGCTATTCAATTCTTATTTGGATGACAATATGGGTAACTATAAATTCACCCTCAGTTTTGCTCCCTGACCCTTATGGATAGGAGAAATATGTAAGTTTACCAACATATCCTTGCTCAGCCAATCTCTGGGTTATTTATATGCAAAATATAAGGACTAAAAACTATCTTGGGAATGTAAGGCTAGGCTTCTTAAAACCCTTACAGGTCAACAGCCTATTAAATACCTATGAACTTCTGAACCAATGAATCTGAGTAAGAGTGTACATAATATGTGCTCCATTTGCTACTCCCATATTGTACAGCAGCTAGATGACATGTCCAATCACATATTTTAAGACACTAAGGTCAAACACCTTTGTTTTTCCGTCATTATAGGTTTAATGCCTCAGCAACGGATCATAGGATCATTGGAAGTTACTAGGCTAATGGTCCTATGGCCCTTACAAGCCTAGCCAAGTTCTGCCCTTATTTCCACGATCAGCACCTATTGCCCCTGTCCAAGAGAGACACAGGTGGAACTCCTGCGGTGAATTTACGGTTACCCATCCAATCACCCAGATTGCGTTTGAAGAGGGCCAATGAGGTGCTCTGTTTGTCGTGAAGTGCAAGTCTGTTCTAAACATGTGGTAACCTCTGGGAGACAAATCTGTCCCTCCTGCAGGTTCTATTAATGTTACATACCAGGTTAAGGTCTTTAGAGTGAGTTACACGTGTACCATTTGATTTTCGGATATGAAGCATTCCCAATAACACAGGGTCAGAAATTGCCTAATATGCAAGGCAGTGATCACCTCTGAGTAGTATGTATGAAACAGAATAAAGTAACAATGATTGTAGATGATTCACATAGGACAGATGCAGAAGACCTTGAATTTTCTTTATTTGGAACCTTTGCGGTCTCTCTAATTGTTGCATGTGCTTGGAAAGGTACATACCAAAAGGGGTGTTGTACTCAGTTATTGGCCTGATGAGGAAGGAGTACAGGGAGGTTATAACTTTTTTTTCTGGAGGCAATGCCCCTGCTTATGAGATGAGCAATATAGAATGCCCTTCTTACCACTGTGGAGAAACGGTGATCAAAGGTAAGGTTGCTGTCAACCTGTGTGCCCAGGTCTCCCACCACTGAGTGCGTACTTAGGGTGTTGCTATTGATGTGGTAGTTAGCAGGAATATCACCGAAAGGGATGATAATACATTTTTTACATTGAGTTTAAGGCCATGACTTTGGCACCAATCATTTGTTTGTGTAAGACCCTCTTGTAGGATGTTAACATCATTTGTGGATTCTATGACTGCTCCCAGTTTTCAGTCATGAGCAGACTTTGTCAGCCACAGACCTTCAGTTTTTGTTTGTACTTCAGAGAAATAGATTCCAAACAGTAGAGGTCCCAGGACTGATCCCTGTGGAACACTATTAGTTACAGGTCTGCTGTTGAAGGTGGATTCCCCTATTTTGACTATATGTGTTCTATCAGTCAGCCAGTTGCTGGGTGAGTTTGTCAATGATGCCTGAGTGGGGGGTAGTGTCAAAAGCTTGGTTAAGTCTAGGTAGGCTGTATGCACAGATTTCCCCTCATCCAGGGTCTTGGTGACTGTCTTGAAGAAGTCCACTAGGTTTAACAGGCATGATCTTCATTTGAAAAAACAAACTGGGTAGGGTCAAGTGTTTGGAAATTACCTATATCTTTGTTGATAAGGTCCATGATGATTTGCTCCATGGTCTTGCATATAGGCTAAAAGATCTATAGTTCCCAGGGTCAGCGGAAGTACCACCTTTGTGCCAGGGTATAATGGTGGCCATTTTCCATTCAGCTG
This sequence comes from Protopterus annectens, assembly GCF_019279795.1. NCBI lineage: Eukaryota > Metazoa > Chordata > Ceratodontiformes > Protopteridae > Protopterus > Protopterus annectens. The sequence goes on along the minus strand of NC_056728.1, from coordinate 1,037,599,721 downwards.
GGACAAAGATGATGCTTAGACTATGATTGAAAAGAGTACCCAGTGAAGTTGCTAATTCTTGTTGGAGCCCATGTAGGATGCAGCACGAGTGACCTAATTCTTTTCTGGTTCACAGCTTCTGTATCAACAAAAAAATAATAATAATCATCTGGTTTCTTGGACCAAGAAGGGTATGAGTATTGTCCATGTTATTATGTTAAGTTTGAAATAAGTTTGCAGAAACTGGAACAGCTGAATATGAAGAGTTTTGAAATTTAAAAAAAATGGGTCAGGCATATACTACTAGCTCTGTAAGAACTGTATACCCCTCCCTGTAAGTCATCATCATCATTGTCATTGTCAACCCTCTTTTTCCCATTTTATATGAGGTTGGGGTGTCACTTCAATATTATTAGATATGACAGAATCACCTAGAGTCAATGTTTTCATCACTGGCTGGTGAGCCTTGACATATGAAATGGAAATTACACTGGATGCATGGAGAACATTTAAAATAAATAAAATGAAGTCATGTAAAATGAATGTCATTGGGGATACTGAGCCCTTTTGTCACTGCAAAGATTTTCTGTGCTGGGTATACATGTGAAACTACAGTGGGTACTGGGGCCTTATTCTGTGTGTACTATAATGTACATTTCCAGCCTAACAAAATAAATACATGCACAAATAAAGGTGCCTCCAGGCTTAACACATCTGCAATGGCATAATTAGCAATTAACTTAACCATTTACATTTGGCTTCTGTGAAATATGATCACTTTTACATAGCAGTTCTTAGATGATCAGGAAGCAGTGCAAAGTATGGCTTTGCCTGACGAATGCAAAATGCATTAAATGAATAATCGATAAAGATATAAACGTGATTTAGCATTCATATTTTGAAACTCTCAAAACTGCATTAATGTGTCCTGCACCCTGGCTCAAAGGCAGAACAAGCTCAGCCCACTAGAAGGAGGTTGTCCGGGGGTGTGGCCTGAAGTAGTTACTTGTCAGCTGTCCTATCTCAGGGGTGAGGTTATAGATTACTCTTCTGCTGTTGCTGTCACCTCTGCTGAAGGCTAATGCATCCTGCAGATGTTGTGATAAAATAGGAGAGAAGAGAAAGGGCATAGAATGCAAAGCGCACCCCATGCATGCTTGCTGTTACTGCATGTTGCAGCCTGTGGGGTAGGGATCATTGCCAGTAGCCATGGAATCATAGCTCACAGTCTCCATCTATCTGTCTCCTGTCAGTCCCCACTCCCTATGTTAAAAAATGCCATGTGTGTCCGGCTACCTGTTGAAGTATTATGTCCATAATCACTGATAAGGTGCTACTGCAGGTACTCATGGTAAAAGTACAGGCCTTGGGTTGACAGCCAGAGAATTACAGTGGCAGGATGACTAAGAGAGTGACATAACAATGCATTCATATACTTAATGTAAAATGGGTGCAACACAAAAAAAGGCTATTCACTGTGTTTAATACGAATAGAAATTAAGGTGACAGAGTATCTGACAAACCAAAAGCAAAGATGAACAAGTCAATCAGTGAGAACATATTACCTTAGTGAAACTCTAGAATTTTGCACTCTAACTTCCAGTTTCCACATTCTGAGGATTTGCACAAAATAAACTGATATCTGCATGTTTCAATTTTTTTTTTTATCTCCAAAACCATAAGTGTTATTAATGGGGTGCAAACTGCACTGTTTTGCATCAACTTGTCTTTTAATAGTAGCATTCATTAGATTCTCTGTGTTAAAATTACATTTTATAGCTGATAATAAACAAATCATTTAGCAGTATTTTAAGCAACTTCTAGTAACTCAGTAACAAGTCAATCAGTCCGTATACCATTAACAGCATTTTGTTCATTCAGCTGTGAGTTTTCACATGAGGATACACAATTATGTCTGTATTTTTGGTTCTGCAACTACTTACAGAAATATAAAAATTATGACAGTGTGATTGATTAGTATATGAACAATACAATGTCTCATTTAATTACACTAGATGGAGGTCAGTTGCTTTTCCTATCATGTAATCTCAAAAATTAAATCTTTCAATAACTTCTATGTATCGTGGTTTGCAGTTATTAATATAAATATGATTAGGTGATAGTATATGCCTAAACGCATCAATCTTCAAATTCTTGAGAAACACCTGGAGGTATTAAAACAAGGGCATAATGGAAAAAAAAATTGAAGAAAGGGAATCCTTCACATTGTGGAAATGAAGAAATAAAATTGTTAGCCACTAAAATATTTTATTTTAAGAATGAGAGCCTACAAGCAAATATTGTAATGACCAGCAGATGATAAAGAAAAGAAATAATGACAATATATAAGAAAAGACAGGAAACTCTTTAAGTGCTGAGTTAATGGTCATGCTATTTGTAAGTCATCTGTTATTATGAGAGGAAATGGCAAAGATCAGTCCACCTAATGCAAAATATTTACAGAAACACTCAAAATGTTATCCATCCCAGGGAAGGTACAATCATCTAAATGAGTATTTAAGAAACTGAATTGCTTTTATTAATATATAGCATCCCACGTTCAGGGTACATATCCTCTTAGGAAGAATTGCAATAAATAGAAAAATCAGCATAGCTTTTTACTGAAAGGTGTTTTAAATACTTTGTGATTAGATTTAAATCAATATATATATATATATATATATATATATATATATATATATATATATATATATAGATCTAGGAGTTTGCTCGACTGAGCAAACAACCAAAATCCAAAAGGCCGGGCATACTTACGCAAAAGTGCTTTTCACCGAAGAGGGACTTTTGCGTAAGTACGCCTGTTGCTGAGGCTGTACTACGGTGGGGGTAAGGGAATATTCCCTTTTCTCCACTATAGTGCGGTCCCGGAGGGAGAATATTAAAGTGGGGGGTGTGGGGGGCAAAAGCGAAGCCCCCTGACAAAATGTTAATGTAATGTAAATGTAGTGGGTTTTTTTTTGTCACACGCTTTAACGAAAGTGCTTTTTCGATAAAAGCGCTTTCATTAAAGTGTGTTTGGGTTTTATAGATTCGGACGTTTGCTCAGTCAAGCAAACGTCCTAGATCTATATATAGATATATATATATATATATATATATATATATATATATATATTTGCATAAATATGCACACACACACATACACACACGTACATATATGTATACATATATCTATGACTATATCATCTATAATATATATATATATATATATATATATATATATATATATATATATATATATATATATATATATCCATATACATACACATACATCTATATATATGTATATCAAGCTATATATATATATATATATATATATATAAAACTATATATATATATATATATATATATATATATATATATAAAATAAATATATCATATATATTATATATGAGGGTTTACTTCAAAATATAGAATCATCAAGATGACAATATCAAAACCACTTATCCAAGAACCATTAAAGCATTGAAAACATTTACTGGGAAAGGAACCACTTGGCTACCAGGGCAAAATATACACAAAGAAGCAAGTAAAACCCACCATAGTGAAGGCTTTACCCACCCCCCCAACTAAATATACTAATTCTAAGATCGCACTGTAGTGAGAAAAAGGGCAAACTTCCTCATGGTGGCCAGGTGGTTCCTTTCCTGGTGAATGTTTTTAATGGTATGACGGTTCATGGATATGTGGTTTCGATATTGCCATCTTGATGATTTGGGATTTGAGTAAGTGGTCTTTCGACATTTTGAAGTAGACCCATATAGATATAGATACCCATATAGATCATATATATATATATATATATATATATATATACATACATATATATATATATATATATATATGTATGAGTGAAACCCTCTTGCAGGATGCCCACATCACTAGGGGAATTGAATTGATGACAGTACCAAGCTTGCAGTCATCTGCAAACCTGGTCAGCCATAGTCCACTGGTTTTGGCCGCCACCTCAGAAAAGTAAATCCCAAATAACAGTGGCCCCAAGACCATACCCTGGGGTGCACCACTTGTTTACAGAGCTACTGCTTGTGGTGAATTCCCCTATTTTGACTAAGTGAGTTCTATTAGTGAACAAGTTTACTACCCATCTGGTAACATACAGATCGATGCCTAGTTGATAGAGTTTATCTATTATGCGAGAGTGAGGAATAGTATTGAACATTTTGGCCACGTCAAGGTAGGCGGTGCGCACCGTCTCCCTCATCCATAGCTTTGGTGACTGTCTCAAAGAAGTCGACCAAATTTAACAGACATGACCTCCCCTTGATGAAGCTGAACTATGTGGGATCGAGTGTTTGGAGGATGCCAATGTCCTTGTTAATTAGGTCCATTATAATCCGTTCCATGGCTTTGCAGATAAGGCTAGTTAGGCTGATGGGTCCATAATTTCCCAGATCAGTGGACACTCCATCTTTGTGCAAAGGGATGACAGTGGCTGTCCTCCACTCAGGCTTTGGTTGAATAGGTGCCTAAAACTGCTACAAGTTTCTGACTGAGTTCATGTAAGATGCAGCCTGGGATGTTATTGGGTCTCATGGAGGCTGTATTTTTTGCCTTTGAGAGAGCAGTGATGACTTTTTCCCTAAATATAAGGGGAAGGGGGTAGGTACTGGGGATGTCGTAATTTACTTATGGGGGGGCAGAGGGGTGAAGTTTTCAGTGAATCTGTCAGCCAGCAAGTTTGCAATGTCTACAGCATTTGTATATGTGGTATCCTTGACCACCAGTTCTGAATAGAAGTGGGTGCTTCGTTTGAGGTTGTGGACATATGTGAAGAAGGCCTTATGATTGTCTCTAGTAGATGCGACCAATTTGGACTCTTATTTGCTTGTTCAGTCTAAGGAGAGATTGCTTTCAATTGGGCATCTGCTCCTTCTTAGTCCTGCACATCAATTTTTTTCCTTTTGTTGTAGAGTTTATTTATTGCAGATGTCCACAAAGCAGGTTTACTCTTGCTTGCGGATGATGATTTAGTCCTGTTGGGTATTCCTGATTCCATGCATCTATATAAATGCTTGTATAGTACTTTGGTGTAGTTCTGGATATTGGTGCCATTTCCTACAGAGGGGGAGGGGGCTGTGAAGCTGTTTATACCATCCCTCAGGAGGCTGTAATCAGCTTTGGAGAAGTTTTTTTTTTGTTTGACCCTAGCTAGAGGGGGGTCAGGGGAGATGGTGACTTTGAAAGTGACTGCTTTATGGTCAGATCTTACCAGGGAGGATGATACTGTAGGGATGCTGCAGTCGTTACTCATGTTGGTTAATACCAAGTCCAAGATACTATCATGTCTTGTAGGGATATCAACTAGCTGTTCCAAGGTGTTTGGATTGAAAACATTGAGAAATCTCTGGGCATTTGTGTTCTGGCTTGAGAAGTTCTTTCAGTCTACATTTGGGTAGTTAAAGTCATTCAGCATCAGGGTAAAGGGTTAAATCTTGATAGGTTTGAAGAGATTCAGATAGGCGGATTGGGCATCTTGATTCAGATTTGCAGGCTAGTAGCTAGCTATGATTTGAATAGGGGTCTTGTCAATAGTTAACTGCACCTAGACTGTCTCTTGTGCATCATACTGTTTGACCAGGCTGGAGGTGTGTATGTATTTAACATATATATTGAAACTCCACCTCCTTTGACTTTACTGCTCACAGTTTGGGGTCTGAATGTATGATAGGATGAGTAACCAGGTAAAGCTGGAGTGCTTTCAACAGCTTTGAACGAGGTTTCTTTAACTGTGTAGATGTCAGCATATTCCATGGTTAAAAATGCTTTCAATGAGTGCAGTTTCATGTTTAGACTCCTAGCATTTAGCATCATGACCTTTAATTTGTGTTTTGTTGAATATTTATGTTGGTAGTTTTAACCTCATTACTTTTCCTAAAAAAGGCACTATGGAGGAGGCAAGAACCTTTGCCAGAAGCCTGAAGCCCAGTTGAGACAGATGCAAGTCATCTCTGACAAAGCATTGTGGTCTGTTGATCATATCTTTCCAGGCTGTCAGGTTGTGGACCCTCCTCGAATGACACCAGAAACTAAGCCAATTGTTAAAGTCAATCATTTTCTGTTTGTATTGAGGCATCATTCTGGGTGATGGTAGAATGCTGCTTAAGGCTAGGGACATACCTGCCTGGGACACATATTCAGTGAGCTCAATCATGTCTCTTTTCATATAGTCCAGGGAGGTACATCTCCTGTTATTCACGCCAACATGGACTATGACAGAGTCATGACAGTACCTGTTGTTGGGAGACTTGAGTGCATATGTGATATGGCAGAATCTGGTCCCTGACAGACAACTAACCCTGACTTTTTCCTTATCAAGCCTGGTGAGAGGCACATCTGTGTGTCTCACAATGAAGTCTCCTATGACCAATATGTTGGGTTTATGGTTAAACCTTAGTGGTTGTGAGACAAAGGTGTGTGAAATATGTGTGGTATGAGTTGTGGAGGGCTGTGGAGATTGTGTGTGTTTGTGCCTCAGAGGTCTCCTTTGTTTGGGTATGTTTTTGTTGAGGACCTCTGCATATGTGGGTGTGTGGTGTGTAGGAGTGAGTGGTGTTTGAGGTGTAGTGATTGTGTTGATAACCTTTTTGGTGCCAGATATACTGGCTTGAGGGGGTGAGAGCATGGACTCTAGGTTCCTAATGTAATTGTATCTCTCACAAATTGTGTTCCTTGGTGGTAGTTGTAGAATCGTGTCTTTGTACATGAGGCAGTTGCTACACTGTCTAAGGATGCCCATATCAACCAGAATGGCAGAAGAAACTGTAGGAAAACTGTCCATCTGTATTTGTTAGAATCTGAGGTAGAAATTCCAGGGAGAGCTAAGGGGTAGGCCTAAAGCCCAAGCATTTAAACCAAAACTAAGGCTTAGAATAGCACATTTTAAACTAGCTATAAGCAAGCAAGCAATAATAAATGCAACAGGAAAGATGCAATTGAGCACTTTGAAGAACAAACAGCAAGTAGCAGAAAAAGCAAGATGAAGTAATACAGTAGTTGTAGGAGACACAGATACAGTAAAAGCAGCTGAATAAAGTAGTATTTTTTTTTAGTAAAGTGGAAAGGGAGAGGGAAGGAACAGATGATAATTCAAGGTTAAGGGACTAAGGGGTTTAGTCTTCCCAAATGATCTCTGTTTTAGGTAGAATGAGCTATTGAGATGGGACTGGCAGGAGTGTCCCATATCAAATTTATAGTAGGTGCGGACAAATGCAAAAGCCACCAACTTTAAGAACACAACAGCAGTTGGGTGGGAGGGTGGAAGAAAAAATTCAAAAAAAGCCAGAGGTCATCAAATATACAAGTGTAAACACAGATAAGTAAATAATTCAGTCAAGAAAATAAATAAAAACAGTGCAGTACTGTTAAGAAACACTGAACAGTTAAAGTTAAAATATATACTTATATCAACTCTATATTTAGAGATTGTTTAAGGAGCACTCTCAAGCAGACACAATGGAGCTTCTAGCAAGATAAGCAGAAATTCACACAAAAGTAATATTTTATATTAGCAAGATAAAAGACCCTTCCAAAATGAAGCCTTGAGGCAATCAGATAACACAAAAGCTGTTTGACCAGTGTTACCACTGTTAATGTTATACTACACTATTCAGGTAGTCTGTACCTTTACTTAATGAAGACACTGAGACAGTTCTGCTATTATGACATTCATTTACTGCATATAGGGTTAACATCTAGCTTAACAATGGATGGTATATACATCAAAAACGTACTTCAGGTTACAGCTTTAGGTCTGCAAGAATAGAATAATCAAAGTCTGTGATACAAAAGAAAAAGGCCCAATCTTTATAGTCCCCCGGATTTACTAATCTTCCATGTAAGACTAGATTAGTCTTGCACGGAAGTGCCAGTGTAAGATTATGATGGCAGCATGCCATGCATATTAATGAGGGCACGTTGCCCCAACTATAAAGCTTACATGGATCGTGGACGAGTTTAAGGGGTGTGTCGGACTGCCGAGCAGTCCAAATATCCACACCTCTGCAATGAAGAAATGCTGCAACTTCACATTTAAATGAGCAAGTCCACTCATATGTGTACAATGTAACAGTACACTCCCCCATATGTTCAACAACTAACAGAATAAAAAATAAAAATATTTTTTTTTATCTTCCGATATAGCTGCGCGTAGTTGCATGGGTTTGCCCATTGCTTAGCAACAGTTACAGCAGATTAGACACCAGAAGAGGATAACAAGAAAAATATATGCAAATTAAGCAACATAGCAATAGCATAGTGGTTAGAGCTTTCGCACAAAGAGGAGGCATTCCCAGTTCAAGTCCCACTACTGCACGTTCCATTTTCTGTGGGAAATCTGTATACAAAAACATTTCCTGACATTTTTTTATGTATAAGTTTGTAAAAAATGTTTATGCATTCTGAGGCATGAGTAAGTTATTTTAAGCAATATAAAGCACTGCTAACCACATGTTATCAGTACTGAGCATATTTAAATACATTTGCGTGTATCTGCGCAATGCTAAGGAGGAGTAACACAGGTTCACCGCACGTTACTGCTGATTACCTTCACGCAACTCGGCATTACCCAGTCGGGCAAAGTCGGGTAAACAGGCTCACACCTGCTTTACTGTTTGTTAGAAAAATGTGTATTTGAATATATGAGAAATGCTAGTTTAAAAGCAAAGTAGTATATAATGCTACTAATTGAGATAGGTGGGAAAGTGTAACAGTGAACAAAGATGTGTATTAAAAGACTGAATCTGCTATTGTATTCGAACTGATATGAAACCTTGAAGAAGTAACTTTACAGAAAGACATTATGTCTGACCAGGTGGATAGCAAGGCCGTATTGTTACCAAAGGAAAACTTTTTTAAAATATACAGCATCAGCAGTTTTTATGAATAGAGGACTGTAAGCTAAAGTGATGTAGATGCCCTGTGACATACCACGTCAGTAAGGTGGGCACAGCTTGAATGTTAAACCTATATAAAATTGTGTGCTTCCTGTTTCATGTTAGACAAAATTCTGTACTTGTACGTTTTTTGCCTCCTGGTGTACACTAGTAAACCTTTGAATCTGAACCTCCTGTGTATTGAATTCTTAATTTTATTTAACAGTTTGGTCCTTCTTAGCCGGAATTCCCTCGGACAACTGCAGATCAGAGTCTACCGGTGGTCGAATACTGCGCAGGAGAAGTTACCGAAACAGTTCTTCTTGGGTGAAAAGACCTCCGACTGAATTGTCGTTTAAAGAGGCTGGCCACTTTCTGATCTGTGGCCGAAGAGCGGATATTGGACGATTCAATACCGGAGGCTCAGGTAGGAAGAATTTGCCTTTTTTCTGTTTTAAGATCAGGGACTAGGTCACAGTATATTGTCAAGATTTGTTTTGCAGATCAGGGACAAAAGGAAGTACTGTATATTTGGTCATAGATCAGGGTAACAGAATAAGGTAGGCAGTTATTCTAGATAAACTGTGAACAGGAACTGAGAACTTGATATCACGTGATAAAAAAAAGGGTTACGTAACATTTTCTTTGCCATGGGAAATCAGTGCACTAAAACATTGCGAGATCCGCCCCTAACCGAAGACGCAAAATACATGCAATTACAACATTCTGATAACGTTAGGTATTATACAAAATGGGTTAACAAATATGAATTTGATGGTAAACTAGATAAAACGTCACTAGTTAAACTCCTTAAACAGCTTAAATCTGATGTGGGAGGTCAGGCAAAAAAGCAACAACAATTTGGCATTCCTCAGGCACACAGGTGGATTGAGAAAGCAAATCGTAGAGAACAGAAGCTGAAAAATTCAAAAACATTATTTTTAGACAAAGAAGATAATAACTTGGTAATAGCAACAGCTCCTCCTCCTCCTCCCTTGCCCCCTCCCTTACCCTTTTCAGGATATGAAGCGAGTGGACAGGTTGGTCCGCCTCCGCGTTATCCTGAAGTTTCAGCAAGACCACAACCATTTGTTAGAGATCCTATTGAAACTAGGTCCCAAACACGTAAAATACATAGGGACACAGAATCATATCAAATAGAGAGAAACCTACAGGATGAGAGTGAGGAAGAAATATGCCCACTTATAGAAGTTCCAAATCCTCAGGCAGGACAGGAAGGGCAAAACCCAACACTCTTAGTATATAGACCATGGACACCGGAAGATATCCGGAAAGCTACTGAGGAATCCCCATCCGAAAGTTAATTTTACGAAATTTTTGGAAGATTTACAAGGCATGAGGTTGAGTTACCACTTGAATGGGGAAGAAGTAGAAAAGTAGTAAGACAAATTATAGGTCCAGATTGGCACATGATTTGTGGCACCTGGAATCCTCGTAATGCAGAGCTTAACCCCCTCCCACATAGTGACACAGAGTTAGACAACAGAGTGAAAGGTCTTACAGACCGAATCTCTGAGAAATGGAAACCTAGAGCAGACTGGACTTGCATTAATCAATGCATACAACAGGAAAATGAGACAATAGATGGGTACTATTCTAGATTATTAGAATGTTTTAATAATCATAGCGGTATGTCGGTTCCTGAGAACCAAACGAATGATTCCCCATATGAACAACAATTGAAAAATGCATTTTTGAAAGGTTGCATTGCACCTATTAGTAGCTTCATTACGAAGCATATGATAGACCATCGAACAGGGAGGCTACAAGCCTTACTTGAATACGTTAGACATGCTGAAAGACATTTTAATAGTAAAAAAAAAAAGAAGGCGCAGGTCTTCACTGCTGAAGACGAAGCTGAAGAATTTGTGTTACAGTCAGGTAAAAAGGGCAAGAAGAATGCTCAGAGAAACAAACAGTCTGACAAATGATCAGAAGATTTTGAAGAGAGGAAAAAGAGAGGTGAATGCTTCAAGTGCGGGAAAAGGGACATCTAGCAAGGGATTGTAAGCAGAACAAAAAGGTAATTTCAGAAGATAAGGGAGATGAGGACTGACTATATGATAGTGAAGATACATCATGTGAAAGTCAGAAATCATCAGGAAAAGTTAATAAACAAAAAACAAATGTAAATGTGATAGAAGGAGTAGAGGAAGTGCAAGTAGATATGGAGGATGAAGAAAGTGAAATTTTGGACTTAGCATTATTGAGCTTAGAGCTCTACTTAGCAGATACGAAACGGAAGTTACACTTCTGGTGGAGGGAAGGAAGTCAAATTCCTGTGTGACTCAGGAGCATCACGGACTTTGATACATCCCTCCAAGTTACCAGAACATTCCGAATCACCTGATTATATACTAGTAAAAGCAGCAAATGGACAGCTATACAGGGAACCACTTTCCCATGATATAGCAATAACTGACCCTGTTTCAGGTATGACCCAGAGAAGTAAAATTGTTGTTTCTGCAAAGTGTCCAGTAAACCTATTGGGCAGGGACCTTATGCAGATATTTGGCATAGCAGTAGTTCCAACTGTACAAGGTATGGAGGCACAGAGACAAATGGATGCCTTTGTAGTGCGATCGGAGGGTGAAACATTTTACTGGTACAGCCAGGACCTAGTCACGACTGGTCCAGGGGCAGTAACCAAAGAACTGATGAACGTAGCCATCAGTAAAGCCCCCTCCCTTGACACTGATCAACAGCATTTGTTACACTGTACTCTATACTACTGTACTACACCAGGACCTGATAGAGAGTATGAGCAAGAATTGTTCAGAAATCGTGCAACTAGACTAGTATTGCGTACTTTGTACTGGGATACTGAGGAGAACAGTGTAGTTAGCTGTTCATTACCTCAAGAATTCCTTGCATTATATAGATCAAATCGATTACCACATGTCAGCTTGACAAAGAACAAAAGTGTAAAATGGGCAGACTTAGGAGAAAAAGTAACAAGATGGGAGAAACAGACTGATTTAGAACTATCAGAACAAGGGATACAAAAACAAAAACTGAATTGGTTGACACAGACACATCAAGCTGTACATTTGCAATCTAGCGAGGACAGCTGATTAGCATTTTTATTAGAAGAAGAAGAAAAGGCCTTATGTGAAATTCCAACAACTCTTTGGTCAACAGGCAAGTCAGATGTAGGACTTATTCGAACAGCAGGACCAGTTACAATTACCCCAAAGTCAGCTTTTAGACCACAGAAAAGACAATACCCTTTGAGAAAGGATGCAGGAATAGGAATTAAGCCTATAATAGCAGCATTACTCAAAGAAGGAGTACTGGTAGAATCTCCTGATTCACCATGTAATACACCCCTATTTCCTGTTAAAAAAGCAAACAGGGAATGGTGGATGGTACAAGATTTACAAGCTGTAAATAATGCAGTAATACCTAGAGCACCTACGGTGCCAGACCCACATACTTTGTTAAATGATTTGGAACCACAACAGAAGTATTTCTCTGTGGTAGATATCAGCAATGCTTTCTTCTCGATACCTATACATCCTGATAGTCAATATTGGTTTGCATTTACATTTCAGGGTAAAAGGTATACATATACTCGACTACCACAGGGATATTGTGAGAGCCCAACAATATTTGCACAAGAAATGGCTAGCAACCTGGCAGGGTTTACCCCACCGGGAGGTAGTCAAATTCTACTTTATGTAGATGACATCTTGCTAGCAGCCCCCACCCAGCAACAATGCAGGGAGGATACTGTAGCGTTATTGAAATTTTTAGCAATACAAGGACACAAAGTAAACAAAAGTAAGTTACAACTTTGGAGAAAACAAGTTAGATACCTAGGATATGTAATATCCAATGAAGGTAGAATATTAGACGAGAGAAAAACAGCAATCTTGCAAGCACCCAAACCAGCAACCAAGAAGGAAATGATGTCTTTCTTGGGTACAACTAATTTCTGTCGGAGCTGGATACCAAATTATGTTTTGGAATCTGCTCCACTGACTGACTTGATATATAAGACACCAATGGCAACACAAGATATCTTACAATGGACACCCAAAGCAGAAATGGCTTTCTGCAGGTTGAAGCAGTTGATAGCTTCTTCATTAGTTTTAGGACTTCCGAATTATCACAAACGTTTTTTCAGACCGTAGATTGCAAGCAAGGATATATGACGTCAGTATTGATGCAACAACATGGGGACAAGCAACGCCCCATAGCCTACTATTCATCGCAGTTAGACTCAGTGGTGCGATCTTTGCCACACTGTGTACAAGCAGTAGTTGCAGCTGCAATGACAGTACAGGCTTCGGCCTCAGTGGTGTTATTTCACCCTCTCACATTGAGAGTGCCTCATGCAGTTGCAATAATTTTTATGCAAGAAAAAGTGGCATATCTTTCTCCTGCTAGACACCTTTCATGTATGACTATACTGCTGAGCCAACCTCATATGACAATTGAACGATGTACGACATTAAATCCATCAACATTACTTCCAACTCCTGAGGATGGCACACCACACAGCTGCCTGCAGGAAATTGAACAGTTAGCTTTGCCTAGACAAGATCTCACAGATATGCCCTTGGATAATGCTGAGGTGACATATTACGTGGACGGCTCATGCAGAAGGGGTCCTACAGGAAAGAATCTGGTAGGGTATGCAGTAGTTACAGACACTGAAATTTTAGAAGCCCAATCCTTACCACATAACTTATCTGCACAAGCAGCAGAATTGATAGCGTTGACACGGGCATGTACTTTAGCAAAAAACAAGTGTGTAAACATATATACTGATAGTCAGTATGCTTTTTCTACAGTACATGTATTTGCGCAACAATGGAAAAATAGAGGAATGATAACATCTAGTGGAAAACCTATTAATCATGCGCAATTTATTTTGGAGTTATTAGAATCTATTCAGTTACCTACCAAAGTAGCTATTTGTAAATGTGTAGCTCATACAAAACAACAGGATAAGATTTCGAAAGGCAATGCATGAGCTGATGCAGCTGCAAAACAAGCAGCCTCAGACTCAGAAACTTTACTTTTGAATGAGGAATTACAACCCTCTGAGATTTTAGATTTAGACATGTTAAAAACAATGCAGACACTTACTACAAAAGCAGAAAAACAAAAATAGGTAAAACGAGGTGCAATTCTTGAGAATGGACTGTACATTTCCAAAGAGAGAAAACCGATTTGCCGTCTAATTTATTTAGATATGCAGCTTTGTTGAGCCATGGGCAGTGCCATGTCTCAACAGGGGGGATGGTACAGTTAGTAAACCGAATATTCCAAACATACGGATTCACAAATTACACACAAAAATTTTGTGCAGCTTGTCATACTTGTAACAAGCACCATGCACAAGGGGCATTTAAAACCAAGCAAGGAAGTTTTCCTATACCACCATATCCGTTCCATACTATTTGTATGGATTTCATAGAATTGAGTAAGTGTGAAGGGAAGAAATACTGTTTAGTTATTGTAGATATATTTTCCAAATGGGTAGAAGCTTTTCCAACCAAAAACCCGGATGCAGCAACAGTGGTGAAAGCCCTGATAAAAGAAGTAATCCCTAGATTTGGCATTCCGGAAAGGATTTATAGTGACAACGGCACACATTTCGTGAACCAGACAATTCAGCAACTTGGGAAATTTTTTGGTATCTCCTTAAAGAACTATTGTGCCTACCACCCACAGTCAGCAGGACTGGTGGAAAGGTACAATGGTACCCTCAAAAATAAACTTAGGAAGTTAGTTGAGGAAACCCAAAAGAATTGGATACACTGTCTGCCTTTAGCACTGCTGAGTATGAGAATGGTTCCAAATGTAAAGGGTTTGACTCCCTTTGAAATGGTTTTTGGGAGAGCATATTATGTGCCTCAGTGGAAAGCTCTCATACCTGCAGAGCAAGAGGCTGATAGTTCATTAGCTAGTTATATGAGGAAACTGTTAACAAATAAATCTGTTTTGCAGTTTAACTCTTTTTCAGATAAGGAACAGACCAGACCGGTGGAAGCAGTCTTGGCCCCAGGGTCGTGGGTGTGGCTGAAAGTGACGAAAAGGAATAATTGGGTGAGTCCAAAGTGGGAAGGACCGTACCAGGTTCTGTTGGCAATCCCTACTGCAGTTAGAGTGGCCGAGAGGATGTCCTAGGTTCATTTGACACACTGCAAACTGGTAAAGAACTTTCAACTTGATAAAAACTTTGTGACTGATACACAACCAGACCGAGATGGCCAAAAACAAAGCGAATAGAAATTTAGATCAACCCCAGAGATGTTGCATAATCATTTTGTTGAGTATACATTTATTGACTGTAATTGTGACAATTTTCCTCTTGTTGTGGTTTATCCTACACACAACCACACAAGTGAAAGTAGGAAGGCGTGACGAAACGTCTATAGACTGGCATCCAAATTTTATCACATACCTAGCCATGAAACGTGTATATGCAGAGACAATGAACATTTCAAATTGCTGGGTTTGTACAGCTATACCAACAGCATATGGAGGACTGATAATGTCCGCTGTCCCTTTGGGGATAAATGAGACTTGGGAGAATTTACTCTTCGATACAGGAACTGTGAGATCACAGGACAAAATAGCTTTATTTTTACCTGTCACACAAAAAGGAATTGTATGTTTTTATAAAAATGATACTCTCCAGGTGGGCTGGAGCAATTGTAATATAACCATATCTTACCGATGTTATATTAAGAATAGTAATGGCAATACTTTTTGCAATACTAATTATGACTCGTATTTGAACTCATTGAAAACAACCATGAATGACATTCGCAAGAATCCAGTTTTGTTTAAACAATTGTCAGTTATAGATCAGAAAATGTTTCATGCAGGGTTAATGCGTATTAGTACTAAAGCTGAAAACTGTTATTTTATTTGTGGGAAAAAGGCATATAAATGGTTACCTGAGAATTGGTCCGGCAGTTGTTTTTTGGGTTATTTGGTTCCGCCAATAAGACATACTGCAGAATTACCTTTGGGTAAGATACGAAACGTGAGAGAAGCAGCCCGAAAACCCGAAGGTCCAGTTGAAAAACCTGTGAATCCAGTTGGAAAGATCGAAGCTGGCTGGAAAGACCATAATACCATGAAAGACAAAAGCAAATTGACTCATATGGACTTGAGTGACAGTGTTATATCTTGGGCAGGAATATTCCCAGCCTATGGAGCAGTCAAATCGATCTGGGAGCTGAGGAAGTTGTCAAAACTTCTCGAAGTAATGAGTAATGCAACTTTTTCTGCCCTAGAACTGGTGACTGATGAACTAAATGCAATGAGAACTGTTGTGCTACAAAATCGAATAGCTCTTGACTTCACCCTAGCGGCGAGAGGTGGTACGTGCACGCTTATCAAAGAAGAATGCTGTGCGTATATACCAGATAACAGGCATGAAATTAATAATCACCTAGAGGTAATTCAGCAAGTATCAGCCATGAATGAACCAGGCCCAAACCCACTGACGGACTTTTTCCAGAATCTATTTGGGGGGTGGGGTTCCATCCTAATGAATATTCTGATTGCCATTTGTGTGGGTATACTCCTAATAGGAGCATGTGTTTGCTGTGGAATTCCCTACATGAAAAGATTAATCAAAGATTTTATTGATGTATCTGTTACTGAAACTTTGTATCAAGATATTGAGATTGAAAAATTGATCTCAGATGACATTTTTTTCTGAAGTATAGACTGAATGACTCACCTAGCTGAAAATCCTAAGTGGAAGAAGTTGGGAGATGAAAAGACACTATGCATACTTCAAAATAGAATAAAAAGTATTAATGGGGGGAAAATGTTAGAAAAATGTGTATCTGAATATATGAAAAATGCTAGTTTAAAAGCAAAGTAGTATATAATGCATTTTATTCTATTAATCATATAACAGAAAGGATTAATTAATGTTTAAATGTAAGTAGTTTTGAAACTGCAGTGTGGCTTGAAGCAAGCTGACCTTCGACACAGGCAGATGCTAGCTTAGCAAGTTTTAATGTTTATGCTTTTCACAAATGATTATCTGCTGGGTCAGGAAATTGAATGTCTGAAATAATGAAATCTTCTGCTCTTTCCTGCTGGGATGATTTGGCCTTGTATATGTGTTACTGAGATAGCATGCAGCTGGTGGGAAAGTGTAACAGTGAACAAAGATGTGTATTATTTATTTATTTTATTTATTTATTTTACATTTGTTGACCGGGCTAGTCTAACTGGATACATGTCCATTTTCAGTAGAGGCCCGAGGAGAAAAGCTCCACTGTAACAGTCTATGGTAACAAACTTAAGAAAAAAATATGTACAAGAGTTTAACTAAAACTACTAAGCAGGAGTTAGTAACTAATTAGAATACAGAACAACAGAAAAGCAATTAGTGTAACAAAAACACACAGCAATACGAGCAGTATTATAATACAGAATAAATTTTTTTTTTTTTTTTTTTTAAAACATAAGCAAAGTAAGTAGTTGTAATAGGAGGTAAAATCATAAGAAAGAGGAAGTCACAAGCTGAATAGAATCAAGGGAAAAAAGAAATTGAAGTGGTGGGAGGAGTGGTATCAGCTAGATGGAGACAAGGCAGAGTGAGAGAAGGAGAAGTACTACTTATCTATATGATGGGTTTGTACAGTGCAGATAGAGGTGTTTGGAAAAGAGGTGGAAAGATGTGGAAGTAGAGAACGAGAGTCAGTCAGGGGAAGACCAAGGGCAGAGCCAATGTGATTTGAGGTGGGTCTTTAAATGTTTCTTGAAGAGGGGTGTTGAGGTCAAGGTAGTAAGTTCACTAGTGAGCTTGTTCCAGTGTGTACCCACAGCATTTGAGAAAAGGCTGTCACCTACTTGGTTCTGAGTTTTACATATGGCTACTAGAAGTTTATTAGCTGAGCGTAGGTTAGAGAGATTTTATAGGGGGAAATAAGAGTACTAAGAATAGGTGTATTAGAAGGGAAGTGGAGTATCCTGTGGGTAATAGTCAGTTGTTGGAGTAGAATGAGATTTTGCAGTTCAAGCCAACCTAGCTGTCTGAGATTTAAGCAATGATGAGTCTGATATGGGGCACCTGTAGCAAACCTGACAATGTTGTGGTAGGATGAGGCTAGTTTTGATAGGTTTGTTTTTGATAGGTTAATAAAGGTTGGAGAGGCATACAGTAGTGTTGAGATGAGATGTGTTTGAGCTAAAGATATCCTAGTCTCTGATGTGAGAAATTGTTTAAGTCTATAGAGTGCACCTATTTTTTTGTTAACTGTTTTTATAGTTAAATTGATGTGAGCATCAAAGTTTAGTTGATTATCTATTGTCACACCAAGCAGTTTTGTAGTGCTGTCGGGTGATATAATTGTGCCATTGTTAGAGACAATAGTAAAGGAAATTGGGATGGACTTATAAGTTGGAGTAATCAATAGTAACTTAGTCTTTTTAGGATTAAGGAGGAGACAGATGTGTTTGAACCAATTTTCTGCTGCAGTAAAAACATTTTGGGTACATAAATGTAGTTCAGCAGGAGACATTGCAGTGCAGATGAGTGTAGAGTCATCTGCATACTGAATGCAAGTGGAGGATGGGAGGGAGGTATTCAGATTATTAATAAAGATGGAGAAGAGGAGGGACCTAGAATAGAGCCTTGTGGGACTCCAATGGAGACTGGGAGCTGGGAGGATAAATGACCATCCCAGAGTACTGCTTGTTGTCTATTTGACAGGTAGGAGTTGAACCACAGAATAGCCATTGTGTCAAGAGAAAGGGATTTAAGCATATCAATCAGGAGATGGTGATTTACCATATCGAATGCTTTTGAGAGGTCAAGAAATAATGCAGATGAATATAGATTATTGTTGCGATTTTTGTTGATGGTGTCTGTAAAGGAGAGAAGGGCAGTGGTGGTACTATGGAATGGTCTAAAGCCGTGCTGTGAGTCAGCAAGTAGGTTATTATGGAGAAGGTGTTCTAGAAGTTGTTGGTGGACACATCGCTCCATGATTTTAGCTAGAGGAGAGAGTAGGGCTATAGGACGGTAGTTTGAAAGTTCAGTTGTATTTCCTTTATGTAAGGGGATGATATGGGAGATTTTCCAGAGAGATGGAATAGTGGATTCGTTATGGTTCTGTTTATTAAGATGGAGACTGGGAATGCTAGTACCTTTGCAGCTAGCTGCAGATACTCTGCTGGCAGTTTGTCTGCTGAGGGGGTACAAGGTTTAAGTTTTTGGAGTTGGTTGTGAATGAAGGCTGCGGATACTGTGTTCAACTTTAAAGAGGGTATTTTATTATTAGGAGGGTTGAGTTCAAGGGTTGTTGGTGGAGTTAAGGTGTTGGCAAGAGAGGTGACTGTTTCTGAGAAGAAGTTATTTATGATGTCAGCAATTTTATTAGGAGGGGTCTGAGTTAGGTTGGCAGGGGTGGGTGTTTTGGAGTTTCCAGGGTATAGGAGTTTCTTGATTCCAGACCAACATTTTTGAGGGTTCTGTTGGGGGTTTTGTTGAAATTTAAAGTTGAAGTTTTTTTTGTCAAGGAGTATAAGTTTCTTTGTGGTATTTGAAATGTTGGTGGTCAGTGGGGTTTTTTGTGGTTCTCCATTTTGCCCAAAGTTTGTTTCTTAGTATCATTTTTTGCTTGGTTTCTTTGGAAAGCCATGGAGCTGCTTTGGACCTTATTTTAATTTGGTGAGATGGGGCATGGCTGTCCAGAATTTGGAGGAATTTATTATTGAAATAAGTGACTGCCTCTTCAAGAGGAAGGTCTTTGAGAGGTGCCCAGTTGCAAGCTTTGAGTTCTAGGAGGAAGTTGGGAAGGCTAAAGTTTTTCTTACTGCATATAGTTTGATATATTGACTGCATAGGACTACTATATTTTTGTTTGGAAATGTATGTAGGGAGGTAGTCACTAATATTGTCAGGGAGTATACCTGTTTTATATGCATGGGGATTGTTATTAACAAGTATCCAATCAAGAATACTCTGCTTCTTGGTAGGTTTATGTATTCTTGTAGGGAAGTTTATGATTTGTTGGAACATGTAGAGGTTTATGAGAGAGGTGGGTTTAGTGGAACAGCAGGGGTTCCAGTCAATATTGAGATCACCTAAGAAGATAATTTCTTGTGGGATGGTAGAAGAGAGCCAGCTAAGGATATTTTCAAGTGTATTTATATTTTTCCCGGGAGGGATGTAGCAACACATAATATACATTGCTTTGTTCTTATTAATCTGAAGTTTGGAGCAAAGGAGTTCAGCATTTGTAGGAGAGGGAGGTCGGTAGTCTATCAGGCTAATTTGTAATTCAGATTTATAAAGTATGGCAACTCCCCCACCTTTTTTGTTTGGTCGATCGAGTCTTAAGATACTGTAACCACTGTACAGTATTAAAAGACTGAATCTGCTATTGTATTCGAACTGATATGAAACCTTGAAGAAGTAACTTTACAGAAAGACATTATGTCTGACCAGGTGGATAGCAAGGCCGTATTGTTACCAGATGAAAACCTTTTTAAAATATACAGCATCAGCAGTTTTTATGAATAGAGGACTGTAAGCTAAAGTGATGTAGATGCCCTGTGACATACCACGTCAGTAAGGTGGGCACAGCTTGAATGTTAAACCTATATAAAATTGTGTGCTTCCTGTTTCATGTTAGACAAAATTCTGTACTTGTACGTTTTTTGCCTCCTGGTGTACACTAATAAACTTTTGAATCTGAACCTCCTGTGTATTGAATTCTTAATTTTATTTAACACTGTTCCTTAACCAGTCAGTTCTGGCCAGCAGGAAAAGTGACAAGTCTCGAACTCAGGATACCATGCACTATAGTCACAGTACTTAACCACTAAGCCAGGATAGCATTTTACAAACATACACTTTCAACAGAGACATATCTATTAAAGGGATTTTAAACAATGCCAACATCAGCTAAGTAGGCATGCTCACAGCTAAGCTTTTCCAAAACTGGCCAATCACAAATAAGTGCAGGAAATGAGGCATACTTAATCTCCACAGGTGGGAATACTTGCTATAACTGGTTGTAGCTTCCTTCTGCAGTCAGCATGGCTGGTGTAGGTGAGGGCACTCGGTTTAGAGCACATTGCTGGGGCATCCAGGAGTCCAAAATTATGGTTTTGCTCCTCATTCACAAACATGAGAAAAGACTCCTGCAAGGCCAGTATCAGGGTACCCAGTATAAAATGGAGGCCTGGAACAGTCTTGCCCGTGATCTCACCATTGCCATGGGTGTTCCTTGGACTGGTGAGCAGGTTAGGCACCATTATTCTGACCTGAAGCAGCGTAGGGGGGATGAACTGGACCGGTGGATCCAGGAATCCAGTAGGATGCCTAATGCTCCAGTACTGAGTAATTAGCCATTGTATTAAGTAGTTAAGAATTGCCATGCTTGTCTATAATATGGATAGATATGTCTCAATATCACTGCATTTACTTCACAGCTGCAGATGACTGGGCTATGAATCTGCAAGCCCATGAAGACAGGCTGCAAGGGCTGCATCATGAGGCAGGTTAGTAATTATTCTGCATGTACTGTTATATAAAATAAATGAGAGAGCCTTCAAAAAGTGTTTTAACCCAATAAATAAAGGTGTAATAATCCTTTAATAAATGTATAATTCCTGGAGTCCGTCTGTGTTATTTTCTTTGATATGTTGTTGTACTGTTGCATTCTACAAATAGTAGTGTTGTATTAAGCAGTGTCAACCCACACTTGGGTAGGCCCATATAATGTGGATGAAGGGAGTGTCAGTAGCTTTTATGCATATTTACAGCCCTCAACTGTTGGTTCAAGCCCAGCATGTACAGGTTAATCTGGCACATGAGTAGCTTGGTATTGTGTTCCCCAGAAATGTCAGTGTGCTGCCAGAAATGTAGGGAGCTGTTAACATATAACTGATACTTTCACCTGAACATATCTAGATAATTATATGAAAGTAGAGCTGTCAGTGTACCATCTTAGCAGTAGTGTGTGTGAGCAATTCTCAAAATATGTTGCAGTAACATCTGCATCTTGGACAGTTTGTATGTAAGATACAGCTCATGCATATAATGATCTAGCAAAATCCAATTACACAATATAAGGACATTGGGTAGTGTAATAATACATGTAAGGGACATTTAACTGCAGTTAATATGAATGTAGTGAAAATTAGAAGGATATATAAGTTGTTAATTGAGCTATCTTTTTCCACCCTACTGTATGTGCACAAAAAATGCAATTCCACACCTCAATCGGTATGTCTAATCTCAAAACATTTGTTGGAACATATGTCCTATTGGTTTATAAATATTTGCATTTATTTCTATGCATGTGCCCTGTTAAAATACCACAATATTGGTGGTATGTTGCCATCAATTAAACCTGTTGTAATGTCCACTATTGTTCTATATATGCATGTGTTATGCTTGCTTTTCAACTGTTGAAAATCTGGTGTGTTGGGTTAATAGGAATACTTCTGCATGCTGTTATAACTAATTGCGAATGCTGTTGACTGTTACTAACCCATATCTTTATTAAACTCTCCAAAACATAGTTCGTATGGGAAGGCCGGTCCCAGTGGACCCACCTGTCCAACCTCAGCTGGCCATGGCACCTGGCACCAGCAGATCCGGTGCCCAGCCTGGGACCTCCTCCTCCATTGGCCCTGTGCCACCTGTGGGTGGAAGCACTGCAGGGGATGGGGCTTGGCCTCCCCATGCAAGCATGGGTGGAGAGGCACCTATCACCCTTCATACGGTCCGGGCTGTGGTGCATAGAGAGATTGAACGTTCTGTTGCAGAACCTCTACGCCAGCTTGAGGCTCAAGTGGCTCAACTCACAGGTTAGCCTGCCCTTCCTACACAGCCCCCAAGCACAGCAACCTTCTGGGCTGTGAAGGTGCAGTGGTGACTGCCCATGGGTGGGGACCTCAGTCCCACAGTTTCCATCTGGGGGCTCATGGGCTTGCGATTTCCAAACATCCCGCCCCGTCAAAGGTGTTCACCTACCACATGTGTCATATACTGCCCCTGTATGCATCTTGTTTGTCTTGTCTGTTTACCTCCCCAACCTACCTCCCCAAATATACCTACTTCCCCTACACCACATTCCACTCTCACCTGAAAAAAAAAAAGGGTAATCTGTTCCCAAAAAAAATTTACGCCACATGCATAGCTGCCTATTTTTCACACATGTCCACTGGACACATGAAAGGTTGTTTAATTGGCATTACAACATACTTTGTTGTCCTCACCCCTCTCTCAGGGGTTGAAGGGTTCATATCTGCCTCCAAATTTATTGCATATGCACAGCTGTTGCTGTTGAAGAAATGGGCACCTATGGTCCATCCCTACACCCATCCTGCACATCTTGAGCTATTTTCCATACTGTCTTTTCCTCTTTGTGCCCCTTTTTCACCACTTTCCTATCTCCCCATTTTTCTTTTCTTTCAAAGAAATTAGCGCAGGGGTGAGCGGGAGTAAGCACTGTTAAGCAGTAGTGAGTGGGTTTGCGCGGGTTTACGCTTGGCTAAGCAATGCGAGGCAATGCGCAAACCCACGTAAACCTGCTCACAACTGCTTAAAAGTGCCTTAGTCACTCTGTATGTGTGGGCCCTTGTTCTGCTCAGGAACAAAAAAAAACCCCACCTCTGTAAGTCTTGAACCCTGGACCTTGCACGCACTACACAACATGAAGTACCCCTAAGCCACGTTAGATATACATTAAGTTGGTGCTTAAATAATTATATCATGCATCAGAATGAGTGAATGTAAAGGAAAATTAGGAAAACCATACCAGACAACTTGTTCTGTGGATGTTAACCAACAGTTGTTGTGGAATTACATTACATGACTGTGATAAGAGAAGCAGCCATTCTAGCAGGAAATAATGTTACACCATCACCTTACAACCCCACACAGTATCACAGCATTACAAACACGGGTATATCTGTTTAGGCAGAGGCCAGAAACACAGAGGCATATTAGCCTTTCTGCTGTTACACACTGTGCAAATAGCTTTGGAAGGAGTTTTGGAAAGATAGTCTTATGTAGGAATAAAACACTGAAATACAAATGGATGTAACCATGTACTGGTAGCAACCAACTGTAAGAATGCCATTGTTCTATTGGTGAAAAGACCTGTATGGTGCACAGACAAAAAATAACAGGCTATTCTTTGGCTATCATGTGGATAAGTCCACAGTTGGGAGTTACGCAGACAGACTACATTCCTTGATAAAGTAACATGTACACAGCAACCCTGTAAGTTCAGCAAGATAAAATGCACACAATACTACTTATGCTCTCTGTACTTATGCAGCCCTACCCAAATGTAGAATATACCTGTGTGTGCAGGGTCTACCAAGGATGCAGGTAAGCATACTCACAGTACTGAAATGTGTCCAGTTTTTCTGAGCAGCTCGTGCTAATGTCAACACTAAAAAAGCACAAACTGTTTAGAACTGTGTAAATGAATATTCACAGTATAGCAGTTCACAAACAATTCTTGTGCCAAAGGAATACATCTCTATAACTAGCTTTGTATGGCAGCTAATTGTAACAGTTGAAAAGAAAGTACATCTTTCCATGTATCTTGGGGTAACATTTGAGGGGTGAGTACATTTTTACACTGACAAGTGGGTACTGGAAGCAGCAACATTAGGTCTGAGTACAAAATGTAAATCTCTGGCTACACCCCTGGCTTCTGATATAAGAACTATTCCAACCTTCTGTCTTAAACAATGATGTCCACACCAAACAAGGATGATCTCCATCTTAGAAAGCTGAAAGGGCCATGCCTACATGAGTCAGCAGTTTATAGTTCTGGGTTGCTATGACAGTGATTACTTCAATTACTACACAGCAGGCTGCATGCAGTTAGCAAATGGTGGGCACTAACTGGTACAGAGGTCATCACATGCACATGTGCAATTCCTACAAAAGCAGGCTGCAATCTATCCCAACAAACTCAATCACTCTATTGCAGAGACTGACAGAGAGAGAGAGACAAAGAGAGAGAGAGGAAAAGGAAAAATAAATATTACCAAATTATACAAAGAAAAGGTATGTGACACATATGTATTTACTGGCATGTAGTAGATGTTATTGAAGAATAGTCTACATAATGTGAACCATTCATATGTGGCAGCAGTGCTTCTTTCTGCACAGATGTTCAGCTTATCTACTGCTATGGACAATACTGTGTGTACCTGTGGCAGTGGGACATACCTGCGAAATGTGTAGCTCAGCATTAAATGTCAAAGATCTAATCCATGTTATCTGCGTTCTGTACAGTAGTGTGGCCAATGGCTGTTGGGGGGATTAGCGCTGGCATTATATAAACATGGGTGTGACAGAACTACACATGCATGATAGTCATATTAAAATGTAGCTTAGCATTGGCAAGTGCTGTAGCAGTCTAGTATGCTTATCTAGCATTTGTTGCCATATATACCTCCATAATGTTAGTCTGTGTTCATATGTGACACCTGTTTGTGTTGCAGCAAAGCCCAACAGTTCAACTGTGAGGTCCAGGGACTTACAACAGTGTGGACCATGTGTGTGTATGCCCCACAGATACGAGAAATATATATGTGTCATATATATTCACATCTGTATATGTGCATACAGCAGGGGACATATTGCAACTGTTTGTGAAGGGGGGGATATATATGTTGGTGAAGGTTAGTATGCACATATTTGTATGTAGGTTTTAGTGTGTGACAAACAAGACAGCATACAGTGCTGGTATTTGACATGTGGTGGTTAAACATTGTGGGTGGTTCATTCAGTTTTCAATGTTGAAGCCAGTAAGGCCTGTTAAAGCTACCTGGGCTGTGAACACCTTCAATGTATTTATCCCAAGACTGTACAATGTTATGACATTACTGTACACCTTACATCCTTTGTATAATTGATATTCTCACTATGAAAGGTGAATTGTATATGTGCCTATACATATATATATATGTATATATATATATATATATATATATATATATATATATATATATATATATATATATATATATGTAGAAAGAGAGACAAATGGATGTGTGTATGTATATATATATATATATATATATATATATATATATATATATATATATATATATACACTCATACACACCTACATCTACTTGTTGCAATAGATTCTCTGTACTGTTGACTGACTGTAATGGTCAATATGTTTGTGAATACGTCAAATATATGTGTCTGTGGGATAGTTTAATGGGAAACTGTTTATTTTATGGTATTCTGGGTCCTTGCTTTGATCCTAGCAAAAGCTGTGTATTCTGTTGCTTGGCAGAACAAGTGCTATTGCATACAGTGTGATTAAGTCCCTTGGTTTTAACTAGGGTGTGTCATTGGAGGCTAAGCACTACATCTATGATTATTGATTGCTACCGATCTTGAAAGCAAATCCTGTGTGTACTGTAGTACTAATTGAAGCTCTGGGCCTGTACAGCAAAGTATGGTGTATGTCCACATTGCTTGCATCTACTGTTTTGTGCGGTCCCTGTATTCATCACAGATTACATTTCTCAAGATTAAGATTGTGTAAGTACTGACACACATTACTGTATAGTACACACTGAAAGCTTATCTGGATTGTCATACCTTTGTGTCCTGTAATTATGTCTGACCTGTATGTGGGTATGTCTGTAACATGTCCTTTGACAAATGTGTGGTAATACATATAACTGTGTATCTAGCAACATTCATAGTGTACTACAGCAGTATGTGACCTATATTCCCAATTGTGCACATATTTTGGCCACGGGTTTGTCATTAACAAGTTGTGTGGTATAATATTAATACATTTACTGGACCTTACTCTGATTGTGATGGATGATATATTTCTTTACACATCAGCTTGATGTATATCTGCTGTGGCTAGGTGGTGCATTGTGTTGCATACGGTGTGCCAGGTACTCTTTTATAGTCGTATATAGTGATGTTATTTTGTTGCTGTGCAGAACATGGTTCATTGGATAGAGAGTGAGCAAGGCACTTTCAAGCAGTTGTGGGATGAGCAGTGATAAGTGGCAGTTACACTGTTTCACTCTCGGTTAGCTTATAGGTTGCTAAACTTTTATAAGCTGTGGTTACCCTTCTGAAAACCAACTTGCAAATGCTGAAATGTGCCTTATTCCATCTGTAGACCCTGACCTTTGTTTTGGCTAGTAACAAAATAAAAAGCATTTACTAGGAAAAAACCCACAACAGCATAAGTGATTTGCCACTAAGCCATCTCAGATATACATATCCTTTATGTAGTCACAAACATAACATGCAGTACAATCATACAACACTACAGAAAATGTATCCAACATGTAGATGTATGTGTATGAGTAATTATTGTAATCTGTGCTCAGGTACAACATATTGTATTATGTATGTAAGTATACATATATATATATATATATATATATGTATATATATATATATATATATATATATATATATATATATATATATATTTATGGCAGTTCAGTGATATCTGTACTGTATAATGTTAAATGTGCCAGGTGACTTGCTCAGACATATTTTTGTATTTATGTCTTCCAGGGATCATGGCCCACCACAGGAACCAATCCTACAGTAGGGCTGAAGATGATATCATCATTAGCATTATGATTCAGCACTACCATTTACTCTTTTCACGAACCAGCCAGGACCAACAGGAGCATACTGCACTGTGGCAAGATCTTGTCCACATGGTCAATGAGGCAGTCCTGCATAGCTGCACATATGAGCAGGTACGACACCACTGCAGTGATCTTCTCTGACATGTCCATCAGTGTGCCGCTGTTGTGCGTATGGAACAGCTTGCAATGGGGGGTGGTTTTAGCATCCCCCCACCAGAGTGGAGGAGCTGCTCATGAGCCTCGTGGCACCTGCCCAACAACAACAGCAGCAGACATACACTATGATGGAGGTTGGAGCCACCCAGCAAGCACACATGGAGCATGCAGGTAACATGGTATATCTGTAGACTACTGTTATCTGTATTGGTAGATCATGAATATGTGAGATGTGGAGTGTGTCATTCAAAGATGTGGAGCCTGTTGTGCAATACTGATCATCTGGAACATAGTCTGTAGCCCTATGAATGTAAACTGTTGTTGTACTGTAAGATTGCAAACACAGAGTAGCAATGCCACACTTGTGGCCACTGACAAACTGACTCATCTCTATGTAGGTACCTCTGGGGTGACGTCAAGGCAGCGGGCAGATGCTGGTGAGTGTGTTCTACATTTATTATTGGAATTAAAAAGTGTATGTCATAGTTAAGGTGTAGGTCATGTACACAGGTAACACACCTTCCCATAATGCATGCTGTGCATGTTTGGTGTAAGAGCACGCACATCTCACTAATGTGATTAGCAGCCTCAAACACATGCAATACCCAGACCATCTCAAACAAAGGTGGCTAGACTGTAGTGACCATTGGATAGGCACAGTTGATACTCAACATCTACATAACATACACATCTATGTCATACACTGAGCATTTTAACATGCTACACATAAAGAAATCCCAAACCCTCTGTAAAGACACATTTTAGTATCCAAAATCTCATCTACACATTACACAGAATATACCTGAGGGGTAGAGGCCTGTCCTGGGGCATTTAAACACTCTGCAACAGACTACACATTCATGTCAGGGAATGCTTCTTATTGGCCTCCTTACAAAATCACGTAACAACTGGTTGTGAAATGGTGAATTTAGCCAAGGTAGTACAGCATGATTTGTGCTGGTTTGTCAAATATCTGTAGCCTTGAGTGACCACCTGATGCCTCATGATGATGGCCTATGGTACTATACCCCATCCAGTTATTGTAGCCACAGTACTACATATAGCTGTCATTGCTACACACCATAATGATGCGTGTGTGCACACATATGCACCTCTAAACAGTACGCATACCAATCTCCATTTTCACAACTGACACATATATGTCTTGTGATGCTATTGAGTGGCTAGGTCATATGACACATATTGGGTATGTGTAGTGTTTAAATATGCAGTCATGTTTTAGCATGCCATGTCATGGATGAGACTGGCATGTCCACAATATGATCTACACTCACCATAAGTATCGTAAATTGGGTATGTGGCTGAATGGTATTCTATCAGTTATCTATGCACCACTGATGATGTTGTGTGAATACTCATCATGCATGTGCTAAAATCGTGTCCACAATTATTTGTTAAAGACATAGAGGCTGTAATCAGCATTGGATACCTATCTGACACACAGATACACATCCAGCAATGGTATGTACACCTGTGAGTTATGGTGCAAAGTACATCACAGGATTATGAATACCTGCACAGCAATGTTGTGTCCATGTATGCATTGTGTTCAGGGGGGGGCATCACCTAATAACAAAACACATGCATCAAAGCCATGTATACTGTTCGTAACAAGGATTGACTACACTTGCACTGCATGCTGTTGAGCAGCACATGTTCTGCATGCTGACAGGTGTGATATGACTGTTTTGCTTGTGATACTGTACTCCACCATCACCTGCTGTTGTGTATGTTCTGTGATTGCTGGTGTTGTATGTGTCTGCTTTCGGGAGGAGTGTAGTTTTGTGTGTGTGCATGTGTGCATGTGCGCATGTGGTCTTAAGTCATGTTCAGGTCTTAAAGTGTGTTTTCTGTTTTCCTCTCACAGGTAACGAGGTGGGGCTGGTACAGTACAGCAGGGAACCTGATGTCACTGCGACAGACAGTGATGATGAGGATAGGTGTGTTGAGGCACAGGCAGGTTTGTCAGGGTCTGTTGTTGGGCCACCAATTGACAGTACACAAGTCTCCACCCCATCCATGCACACAGTCATACTGCCTGTACATCCATCATCACCATTGCCCTTAGCTGAGGGACAGTATACGGTTGCCACTGGCCAGGACAGATGTCTGGAATGGTACCACAAAGGCAGATGGTCAGGGGTTCTCATCAGAGCACTGCTGGTCATCATGCCCCTGGCAGACATGCCACAGCTCTTTCTACCACATGCATGTTTCAGGCTGTCATGGAGGCACATACACAAATGGAGAGGTACACCAGACAGGGGCTAAGGGCACAGAGGGCTCATTACACCTCTGTAAATGACAGTATCTGTGACCTAACAGGTGCCATACGTAACTACACTGAGGTCATTGATAGACGTTGGGGTGAGACATTGGATGTCCTCCACAATGTCATGTCCATGTGTCAGGACAGTGCAGTATGGTTGAGACAGAGGTCACCGTGGATGTCCAGCAAGTCACAGCCACTCCTGTAGTGCCAGTACTCAGCCCCAGCAATGTTGGGGGGGTCTGTCCATAGACCGTCCTAGCAGACCACGTGCACCTGGCTCTGGCCAGTCCCAGCAGGGACCTGGATCCAGTGGATAGTCCCCAATCTGGATTAGTACCTGATACTTTCTGTAGCACCCCTGCCTGGCACAGGTTCCATATCCATGGCCAGAGATGGTGATCTGTAAAGCCTGCCGGGTACAGTCAGTAGCTGTCTCACAAATCCCCATATATGGCAGCCACATGGTGGAACTGTGTGCATGCAGGCACACACACATAAACCAGAAACCTAGGGCAAACACATACCTGCACACATGACATCAACATTGGCCCATAACAGTACTCATGGCCCTCACACACACACTCACACACACATGTTGATTTTATGGCTCAGTGTAGGCCTCTGGCAAACCAACAACACACCCTGTGCATATGATGAAACCTGTCCCACCTCCTGTCATCTGTAACATTGATGCAGAAACAGGCTAACATGGTGGTGATGCATAGGGTGACTTTAATAAAGTATAGCAATGGCTGGATGTGTAGCATGTTGTCAGCAGTAAAGTGTAATGATATCCTTGACAGTGTAGCTGAGCAGGCATGATGCATTAAAGCTGTAATTAGCAATGTTGTATTGTTTTCACCATTGTTTATTCCAATTGTGTTCTGTTTGCCCATGTACCACTTGGCTGATGTGTGCAGTTGTGTCAGCATGCGTTATACAGTGGACAGTAAGTGTGGGGTGTGTGCAACACAGGTTTGCAGGTGTCCATTTGTGAACATGGTGGAGGTGCACTGTCTGCATGTATTTGCATATTGGACACATGGGCAGGGTGACATGCCCTGTATTGGCCAGTGTTAGCACTCCATAGTTTCTATCGGTGGCCAGTATGCATTGTACTACACACATTTTGGAACTTTAGTACGCATGTGTGTGTATGACACGGGTTGACACTGTGCTGTGGGTGATGCTGTTGTTGCTATCTGTCATTGGTTTGCATTACTAAGGTTAACCCTGTCCCAGCTGCATAATCCTTTAGTAATGCACACTGTTCACTTACAGGGTTGCATGGGCCATGCTTTCACAAACACAAGAAATACTCACTTATACAGTAAAAGTGCATTAGTTTCATGGACCCCTGCCATAAACTAAATATATAATAGAAGGTGTGAAGTTGTACCAAAAAAGAGTTACATACCAAGAAGGGATAACCTCTCTGGTCAGTATCATTGGAAAAATACAAGCCCTCATTAATCATAGAAGGCAAGCTTCAAAATACAAATTGGCCAGGATTCCAAAGACAACACTAAAGCTTTCTTTAGTGTTTTTTATAATCTAGAGGGGAAATCTCAGACTGGGTCAGAGTTAATGTAAATGGTCACAAAGTACACTTATCTGAATGACATTACCAATATCTTGTCAGACAGTTTGAATTCGGATTTCACCACCCTGTCGTTACACAAGGGCCACATTTCCAGACCTGAAGAATGTAAAACCTGATGATTCACAGACACTCTAGTTAAAACATCTATTTGTCAAAGTCCAAACCACAGTGGCAATGGTACTGGACAGTGTCCCTGGCTATGTCATACACAAGCTGACATATGAAGTAACCACTCACCTAAACACTCTGTTCAGATGCAGCCTCTATACAGGTTACATACTTGTGGAATGACCACAGTAATGGTGTTCACAGTCCACAAGGGTTGAGCTACAACTTCTTCGTCTCCTTTCAGATGCTCCCATTGGGGGTCACCACAGTAGATCATCTGGTTACATTTCTTCCTGCCCTCTGCATCTTGTGCTGTCACACCATCCACCTGCATGCCCTCTCTCACCACATCCATAAACCTCATCTTAGGCATTCCTCTTTTCCTGTTACCTGGCAGCTTCATCCTTAGCATCTTTTTCACAATATACTCTGCATCCCTCCTCAGCACATGTACAAACCAACGTAATCCTGCCTATCTAGCTTGGTCTACTAACCTTCAATCCTGGGCTGACCCTCTAATATACTTATTCATAATCCTGTCAACCCTCGTCACACCCAGTGCAAATGTTAACATAAATTGATTAGGGGTAGAGCTACAATAGATCCTGGATACTCTCACCATATAAACCAGATAAATGTTATCTGGAAGGCTATGGAGCACAGCATTATGGAACTCATTAACAGAGACATTATGGACCTACAAACACTGCACCATACCCACTTAGGTTCTTTAAAGGCCAGATCATGGCTCCTACACCTAGTAGACTTCAAGCCAGTTAACAAGTCTATAGGTGAGGGAGGAGAGGTCCACACAGCCAAGCTATAGCTCATCAAGCAATTCATACCCATCCCACATTGTGGTATTATACATAACCTCAGCAGACTGACCATAAATAACTGTTAGATGATGGATTGACAACTGACACACAGATGTAGGACACACAGTAACATTTGCAGCCTCCATGTACAATTCTATGCCAGTAACAGGTGGTATTCATCTGCACTCAGTCCTGGGACCACTCCTGTTTGGCATATAGTTTTCTTAGGTACAGGAAAACACAGTAGGGATATGTCTGCCAATGTCTGATGAAAATGCATACTGTGGGCTATACTTTATTCTCCAGATGACACACACATCCTCCAGAAGGGTATCATAGAGACAGATACCTGGTGTCAAAATCATGATGTAAAGCTATAAGCCAAAGATAGCATAGTTATACACTTTAAGAAAACAAAGTATCCCCAGAGTACCACACAGGTAGTAGCCTCCAAAATGTGGAACAGGTACTAATGTATACATAGAGCCATGTGTTTAGTCATCTCTCTTTTGATAATCACATTACCAAAAGGTTTTGAAAATCCCTCTGTAGAGCACATAATCAATAAAGGGTTTGCATGCAGATCAACAGAGGTTGTTGCACATCTATAATGATTAGTCATCTTTGACAGACTTTGCTTGCTTTGGAACAGGATTAAAATATACCTCAAGCATAAACCCTCACTCACACTCTTCAACAGAAACCATGATGAGTGGATGTGAAACAGAAGACGTAGCCCAGAGATCACTGCAGTGGCTAAGCTTGTCACAAGCATACAGAAGTGACCTAAGGTCTGGAAAGCACCAGCATACTCTGGCAAGGCTAACAGATGCTTTCATGGAGAAAGCATAGTACCTACCTATGAAAAAATTGAGGTCACATGTATGTATATGGCTTTGCCCCACAGCTACCTTACATGTGTTATGCACATACAGTTGTCATTGTGATATGTAATACACTAGAAAAAATCAAAATCCACTCCACATTGACCAACGGTGTCACACACCTGAAACCCACACACACACACAGTTAGCAAGCATGGGATACAAACTCCTATCTAACTACATTATGATAATGCAGCAGTACATATTCACACAACACGCTATTCACATTACTGGGATTTCATCTTCCCACAGGTGTATGTGCAGAATGGTGACATCATCAAACTTGACAAAGATGAGTAAATCACGTTTAAGGTGTGTGAGTAGTCTCCAAAAAAGGTTGCTCCTTTTTCCTAGGAAGAGATAGACACACACACACAGTTGGCAAGCACAGGATTTAAACTCCTACCTAGCTACATTATGATACTACAGCAGTATGCATTTACATGATGCGTTATACGCATTATTAGGATTTCACCTTCCCACAGGTGTATTTGTAGGATGGTGACATCATCAGACTTGACAAAAATGAGTATATCACTTTTAAGGGGTGTGAGTAGTCTCCAAAAAGGTTGCTCTCTCTTCCCAGGGAGAGACAGACACACACAGTTGGCAACAGCTGGATTCATCTCCTACCTAACTATATTATCATATTACAGCAGTACACATTTACACAACGCGTGATACACATTACTGGGATTTCACCTTCCCACAGGTGTATGTGTAGGATGGTGACATCATCAGACTTGATGAAGATGAGTATATCACTTTTAAGGGGTGTGAGTAGTCTCCAGAAAGGTTGCTCTTTCCCCAGGGGGGGACAGACACACACTTGGCAAGTGCGGGATTCAAACTCCTACCTAACTACATTATAATACTACAGCAGTATGCATTTACACGACACACTATACACATTACTCTGCTTTCATCTTCCCACAGGTGTAGTTGTAGGATGGTGACATCATCAGACTTGAGAAAGATGAGTAAATCACTTTTATGAGGTGTGAGTAGACTCCAAAAAGGTTGCTCTCTTTTCCCAGGGAGAGATAGACGCACACACACACAGTTGGCAAGTGCAGTGTTCTTATTCCAAACTAAGTACTTTTTTACACTTCAGCAAGCAATATGGTGTTACAGGATGCAATACAGACATTACTCGCTGACAGTTTGCCCAAAGGTTTTTTTCACATTTGCTAACCTCAGCACGCTTATCATACTAGGTGTATTGTGAGTGTATTGTATGCATAGGCCATAACCATATCATATATGGGTTGATGTACCACATGCTGGCACACACAGGGTCAAACTGGATGCTAAGCTCTGTCAACCCAATACTGGAAAATGCAGTCAAGAGGAGTAGGGTCATACAAGCACAACACCAACAGTCTCACATAGACCTACAATATAAGCACCAGCAAAACACACACATAAATACACATTAACATACTTGGAGAATACAAATAAATAATCTGAAAAAGAGAAAGTGTCCTCCTAAGCAAACAAGCGAGCAACATGCACCTCCAAGCACATGCCAGAAAACACATAATACACCAAAGAAGTGTGCCTCACAACAGGCCCTAAGGCAAAACAACATACCCAACACACTAGTAATAGGTGACTCTATAGTCAGGCACACAGATGTTCCACTCACTAGGCTGGACAAGGGAAGGTTACTGTCAGTTGTCTGTCAGGTGCTATGATCCGCCACATAACACAAGCACTTGCAACACTCCAGAACAGGTGCATATATGACGTGGTCTTTGTACATGTCAGTGTGAATGATTTGAGACATACCTCCCAGGACAACATGACAAGAGATATATAGTAGCTCTATGATCCTGTAGCCCAGGCTGGTATGACCATGAGAAGCATCTTACCTTCACCTACATGATACTGCAATATAACAGAAAGATGATAAGCATCAACAATTGGCTGAGCTTCTGGTGTCATTCAAAGGGGATCCAGTCTCTGTCTGCCTGGGATGACATGATAGACAAGCTTCATACACTAGAGATGGTTTGCACCTGTCACCCCTATACTTTTGAATACTGGCCAAGGCTCTTGCTGTCCCCATATTACCTTTTTTAGGCAAGGCTCAAAGGACAGACCAACCCCCGTAAACAACACAAATAACCACAAAGTGAGATAAATGCTACTCAATGCCAGAAGTCTCAGCCTCAAAATGCACACACTCAAGGCACTCCTCCGTATGGACAATATTGATATCTGTGCAGTAATAGAAACCTTGTTCAAGGCTCCAGAGAGCACACCAGCACTACTAGGATAGTACTCATTCCATACCTTCCGGCATCAGAACCTGGAACATAACACATAGGGCAGGGATGTATCCATATTCATCAAGGATACCTACACCTCTCTCTACATCCTCTCTACAGGATATGTACACATAGAATGTTGCACAGCAATGTTCTTCCAACTCCACAGGGGTGGGGCCACAAAAGACCCTTGGCATTCCTGCTCTATGAGCCTGATGAGTCTGATCTGCAAAGCAATGGAGCCAATCATAATGGAACTCAACAATAAAGTCATTGGGAACCTTCACACAGTTGAGCACACCCAGTTTGGCTTCATCAAAGGCAGATCATGCCTCCTGAAATGGGTGGATTTCTTTGAGACAGTTACCCAGGCTACAGAAGATTAAAAGGAGCTCCACACAGCCTACCTATATCTCACTAAGGCCTTTGACACCATTCCCCAGTCAGGCATCATAGATGAACTCACCAACCTGGGCATAAATCCATACATCACAAGATGGATTGCAAACTGGCTCACAGATAGAACCCACAAACTAAGAGGTGCTGGCTACATGTCAGACTCTAAACCGGTAACAACTGGTGTCCCCCCAGGGTTCAGTCCTGGGGCCCGTCCTGTTTGGTATATACTTCTCAGAAGTACATGCCAACACAGGAGGGCTGTGGTTGACTAGGTTTGCTGGGAACTGTATAGTGTGTGCCATAATAGATTCCCCGGATGACACAAATATTCTCCAGAAGGGACTCTATGAGACAGATGTGTGGTGTCAGAATCATGGCCTCAAGCTCAGTGTGAAAGAATGCATAGTAATCTCCTTTGGGATAAACAAAGTACCCACAAACTACCACATAGGTATTACCCCCTAAAAGCTGATGTGTTAATAAGGGATCTGGGGACACAAGTAGATAGTCATCTTTCCTTTGACAACCATGTTGCCCAAGTGGTTAGGAAATCCTATGTGGCCCACCTAATCAACAAAGGGTTTGCATCAAGATCAAAAGAGATAGTGGTGGCCCTCTACTCTTAAGTCATCAGGCCCATCATTGAGTACAATGCACCATTTTGGATGTACTCAACTAGGCATATCCAGCAGCTGGAGAGACCACAGAGGTACCTCACCAAGAGGATTACTGGCCTCAAACAGTTGTGTTATGCAACACAACTGGAAAAACTGAATCTGTTCTCTGTTGCGTACTGCCTACTCAGAGGCAAACTCTGCCTAACATACAGAGCCATGTCCAACACATAACTGTTGAACATGCTCCATCTAAGGAAAACAAAACTGAGTCACACTACACACTCCAGGGATATGAACCTCATCACAGCAATGAATACAACATGCTGAAATGATAGAGTACTATCCCAGAGACTTGCCTTACTGTGGAACAGAGTCCCAATGTGCATAAGACAGAGCCCCTCGCTGACACTATTCAATAGGAACCTTGATGAGTGGATGGAAAACAGACAATTCACACCAGAGATCACATCAGAAGCCCCACTAGATAGGGGCGTAGGGTACTAACTATTAGAACTAGGGCTTAGGAGACTATCAAATGGGGTGGTGAAAGCTGCACAACTTGCCTAGGCTAATATATGCCTTCGTGAAGATAGTCTACTGCATACCTATGAACCTATGTGACAGGTACATGTCTACAGATAGTAGATGTGTACTTCATTGTACAGTCATGTTGTACAGCAGGCACATGGACTTCATACACTGTAATGCTTACAGATACTGGTGACTGTTATGTACACTGGGTGAGATGTGCACCTCATGTCTTTTGTGCCATTGGGATGTGTGCTGGGTGGGACAGTCCTGGATGGCTCCTTGTTTTGGTCACCCTCTTACACACATCTCTGCCCATCCATCTTTGGCTTATTATACTGTGTTCCCCCTACATATATAGGTACATAGGTAGGTAGTAGGCTATCTGCCTGAAGGCATATATTAGTATGGCCAGAGTGTGCAGCTATCACCACACCTGGGGTTAGTTCCCTATGCCTCTGTGTAGTAGAGCTGATGAAGTGATCCATGGTGTGAAAGTTCAGTTTCACATACACTCATCAAGGCTCCTCTGGAAGAGTGTCAGTGAGGGACTCAGCTTAATATAGGTTGGGAGCCTGTTCCAAAGCAAGGAAAGTCTGTGAGTTAATAATGTATTCCCCCAACATGTTCTATTTATTGTTGTGATGATTATATCCCTAGAGCATGTGGCACAGTGAGCTTGGGTTTAATTCAGATAGAGCATGTACATCAGTTTTGCATTGGACATGGACCTGTATGTTGGGCAGAGATCGCCAGCGTAGACGGTATGCAACAGATACAGATTGAGTTACTTCAATCTTGTTGCTTGGGGCAACTGTTTGAGGCCAGTAATCCTCTTGTTGAGGTACTTCAGTGGTCTTTCCAGCTGCTGAAGGTGCCTAGTCAGATACATCGCAAGTGTGTCATGGTACTCTCTGATGGGTCTGATGACTGATGAGTAGAGGGAACCTCCTTTGACCTACATGCAAAAGCTTTGGCAATTAGTGGGGACACATAGCATGATTTTCTAACCACTTTGTGAATGTGTTTCTGGAAGTAGAGATGACTATCTACATGTGTCCATGGATCCTTTATTATTACCTCCATATTTAGAGTGTTGGCACCTATGTGGTATTTGTATGACTGTAGCTCGAGGCCATCATTTTGACACCACATCTGTCTGACTGAGACCCTTTTTAAGGATGTCTCTGTTGTCCCAAACATTGATTATGACAACCTTTTTGCAGTCATCCACAAACTTTGCTAACCATAGCCCTCGTGTGTTTGACTGTACTTCTGAAAAGTATACACCAGACAAGAGGGGTCCCAGGACTGAGCCATGGGGGACAGCAGTTGTTACCAGCTTACAGTCCAACAGGGAGACCACAATTCTTATCTTGTGGGATCTATCTGTGCCCCAGTTGGCAATCCATCAGATGACATATGTGTTTATGCACAGGTTGTTGATTTTGTGGATATGACATGTGTGGGATATTGGAAAAGGGCTTTTCAAGGTCTATGTAGGCCATGTGGAGCTTATTTCATTGATGTATGTCCTGGTTAACTGCCTTGAAAACAGTCTAGCAGGTTTAGGGACCATGATCTGCCCCTGACCAAACCAAAATGGGTGAGGTTCGCTGTTTGCAGGCTCCCAATAGCTCTGTTTATGAGTTCCATAATGGTGGACTCCATGGCCTTGCAGATCAGGCTTATTAGGCTTATAAGACAATAGTTCCCATGGTCTATTGTGCACCAACACTTGTGGAGTGTGCCAAACATTGCTGTAACCCATTCAACAGTTTCATATTCTGTACAGAGGGTGAGTCTCAACAGACTGTTCAGGTGCAGGATCTGTTTGTTTTTGAGTTCACATATGACACAGCCAGGGACACCATGTCATCCCATAGACGCTGTGTTTTTAGTTTTGGATAGAGCTGTTTAACCATTGTATATGTGATTTCTGAGTTTTCCCAATCTCCAGGTATGGTAATGGGTCCTTTTGTCAGTGATAGGGGGGTTAAATATGTATGAACCTGTCTGACAAGATGTTGGCAATGTCAGTCATGTACATGTATTCATTTACACTTTGCACTAACTCAGAACATACATGAGTTTACATTGATATTTATGACATAGCTAAAGAAAGCTTCATGGTTCTATATGGAATCTTTGGCAATATTTTTGGCAGAGCTTGGCTTGGATAATGTTAGGAGTGCTCATTGTTTCTTGATGATACTGATCGGAGATTTATTGTTCTTCTTTGGATTTTAACTTTCTTTGAACAACTTAAGTACTTGTATTACATAGTTTGATTATGACAGGGGTCCAATATATTATATGGGTCTGTTTTCATAGCACTGAGTGCACAAGGCAAGATTGATGAATAGTGACATGTGTCTGGAGTGAGAACTGCAACTGCCAGATATGTGTGGCCCACTGCTGTACTCAGACATGACCTAAGTGTGTGAGCATGCCCAGTGTGACCATTCAGTATGTTGTTGACTGGAATTTGCTTCATTTGTTTAAGTGTGTGAGCATGCCCAGTATGACCTTTCAGTATGTTGTTGACTGACATTTGCTTCGTTTGTTTAAATGTGTGAGCATGCCCACTATGGGCATATATACTATATGTGTGTGAAAAAGCAAGTTGTTTTTTACTTCAGGGCTTACCTTTGTGTTGTACATTGACAGGAAGCATGCTGTGCCTGTAGGGCTTCCATGAGCAATTTACATAGACTTACCAACTTTTCTACATACAGGGGGGACAGCTATTATTTTTACATTTCTACCCGGGTGGCACACCTGATTGTTACTGTGGGTGTACACAGGATGAGGGGTACACCTGACACTTATACACATTCACTAGGCCTGCACTGCTATGTCAGGTACTCCATTTCAATCTGCACTGTTGCCTATCGTACTGGCTTGAGGCATACCACTGTACTACAGACCTTAGCTTCCAATTACACGCATATTAGTTTGTGACTTCAAAGCCTACCCAACCCACATCACACTGCCTGGCCTGCTGTTATCTGTCTGCATAGACCTGGTGGGAGGTTACCCATATGCCTTTTCAGAGGGCATGATACAGCATTTGTTTGTGTTTGCATTTGTCTACAACTGTCCTGCTGGCTGTGTCTGTTAGGTATTTGACCCCCCCAACTGGTATGTGTGAGTGACTTAAGTTGTGTCTGTGCCAGTATTGAAGGTGGTGCTGCAGGGCTGCCTATGTCAGATGCACATAGTACATTCCCTATACATGTTTGAAAACAGGTAGTGTCAAGTTAGGCATCCCTTTTACTGTATGTGTGAGTCAGAGAGAGGTGTCATTTCCAGGGTTCTTACTGAGTCAGTGAATGTGCTATGCGTTGCCTCTTTGCCAAGGCCAGGGCATACTGGGCACACCTCCTTCTGCCTACTGGGGCAGGCTCAGGTTGTTCCTCTTCCGAGTCATGGTATGCCTGTGCAGGCCTTGGCAATGGTGGGGTGGCTGTTTGGTCCTGCCCCATGCTGTTCCTGCTGCAGCTGTTTCCACAGGATCATATTGTGTAGCATGGCACATACCATAACAATTTGGGTACATGTAGTTGGTGAGTACTGCAAGGCTCCACCAGATGTGTCCAGGCACCAGAACCGTGACTTGAGCATCCCAAACACATGCTCTATTATGATTCTTGTTTGTGCGTGTGCCTCATTATGGAGTTCTTGTTCAGGTGTGTGTGCATTTCTGATGGGTGTCATCAGCCATGGCTCCAGTGCGTATCCAGCATCCCCTACTAGGTGACCATAGGGATTGTCCTCAATGACAAATGACTGGTACAGCTGGGTCAGATGCCAAATGTGGGAATCGTGATAGCTTCCACGGCATCCAGC
This sequence comes from Protopterus annectens, assembly GCF_019279795.1. Lineage (NCBI taxonomy): Eukaryota > Metazoa > Chordata > Ceratodontiformes > Protopteridae > Protopterus > Protopterus annectens. The sequence continues at coordinate 1,037,558,657 of NC_056728.1, read as the reverse complement.
ACACACATTCATTATTATGCCCTGGGCATCACACACAGACTGGCAGTTGATGGAGGGGAAGCCCTTGTGGTTGATGTAGACCCTACACCACTCACCAGGTGGTGCTTTGATGCGTATGTGCGTGCAATCTATTGCACCCACTACCTCAGGGTATTCTGTTATTTGGTGGAAAGGACGCATATTGCTGGCCAATGCCTCACGAGAAGTCAGGAAATATATGTGGTCACCGACATGTGCTGACATGGCATCCAGGAATTGGCGGAGTACCCTGAATGATGATGCCTGTGAAATCCCCATCATATCACCAGTTGGTCTTTGGAAGGTACCTGTAGCTAGTATTCATAGGCCAACACATACCTTGGTATCCACTGGGATGGGTTCCCCTCTGTTGGTTTTGTGTGTGAGGCATGGCCGGCACAGCTAAACAATTTGCTGTAGGAGGTCCCTGTCCACCCTATAGCACTCCACTATCTCCAGCTCATGTAGCCCCTGGTAGGTTACCCTGGGTCTGTACACTCTTCTCCATCTCCTCACTGTGGGTTGCTCAGTAGCATTCACAACATCACCACCCTCAGCACCTTGCACATGTCAGTTTATGATAGCAAGAGCAGCCCCTAACATTCTGTCTGACTTAAGCTTTTTAAGCTTTCCCTCTTTGTATACTGCAGTGTTGCAGAGTTCTTGAGAAAAAACAGGAGGGAATGGTGTTTGCAGAGTTTACAGTGCTGAGCTGGGCTGGGCTTGTCTGCTGCCTGTGTAATGGTCTGATTCTGATACATTTCACCTGGCAGCTCTGTTAGTTCTCCTTGATTAACTACCTACTACCTCTTTTCCTTCCTTTTGCCTTTCTGTTTCCGCCCAGTGGGGAGCGCTGCGTAAACGAGCATAATCACATGCCAATGCACGCACACGCTGTGAGCATGTTTGCAAAGAGTTTCCTATCTTATAACAGTGTGCACCTTGGGTTTGAGGTTTTCAAATAGGACAACTGTAGACACGTCTCTTTGCAATCCTGAGCAACTCAGAGCAAACACGAGCCACTGTGCTCCAATTAGCTTACAGCCTGGCTGACACACCCTCTCATGATGTCACCTATATTCTAGTCTTACACTCACATACTCCAAATATTAAACTCTTGGGACATACCTCAAATGCTGGGGAAAATTGGTATTCACTATCCTTATCCTCATTTGCATAGGATTGCCTAGTAAGGCATGGTTACATCTCTCACACTGAGCTCCCCCCTTAGCAACCACTAGTCAGTAGCCATGTTGTCTTCAGCCTGCCATTCATCTGCATGGCAGAATAAGCTTTTTAGTGAAAATGCCTAGTTTTGGCTTTTTTTAAATGATTTTATTGTTTTTTTAAGCGCCGCACGTTTGCGAGGTGCTGCGCTATGCTTAAACATCTGAGATCGGGGAAAAATAAAGTTAAACTTTTATGTTTTTTAAACATTTTGCACTACCAATGGCCTTGTGTTTGGCCTGCTTCCTCAACTGTATGCATCCTTTATTTGGAGCTGTGATAGCTCCGTTTAGCTATTTGCAGAAATGTACTCCGTTACCAACGGAGTACATTTCTGTGGGTAACACTAATCTTCCACGGACAGGATAGTGTTTGCTGGATCTCAAATTTACCTCATTTGCATGGATTTCACCAGCAAATGAGGTAATTTGCATACCATGACGCTGTCCATGCAAGACTAGCTTTAGCAGCTCTCGTGCACGCCCCTACAGGCTGTTCCTGGATCACATGGCAGACATCTTGCCTGTGTGACATCATACACTACTCTTAACACTCCATGCAAGCTTTTGAGAATCTGGGGGAGAGTCTTTTCTGTCTGCATCAGCAGTTTAGAGAATTTGCCAGAATAATATTATTTCCCTTGAATTTGGTCTGCTGACTGTTTGATTTCCATATTTTAAACATTTTGTTCCTGAAGAATAACTCCTTTCATCCTTGGCCTGTTTTGTGTATAATATTGATGAGACAAAGCTGCATAAAAGCGTTCATCTTGACCTCTTTGTAGATAATAATTTTACAAAGCTGCATATTTTATAAGAGATAAAATATTTTACTTCTGATTCTTATTAACAATGAATGCCAAGCTATATAGTTTTGCCAAGTTAGGTAACTGAGTTCCAGCTGAGTGCACTCTTCACAGTGAAATGCAGAACATTTATTTCACATTTTCAGAAAAATCCACCGAAATCCATTTTAACCTGTTCTTTACTCTCACAATTCCCACTTTTTATTTAAAAAGCAGAAAATGACTGTTCATTTTCAATTTTTTCTTTAATGGTACACATTGAAACTTTCTCCAGTTTATTCAGGTTAACCATCATGATTTGCTGAACTCTATACGTTTTTCACAAATGAGAACTTAGGTAGCAATTCCAGATAGTTAGTATGACTATAATGCTTAACACTACTAATACAGGATGTATCAACCAATTTAACAGATTTGTTTTCTGATTTTGAACAACCAGTAAAGATATCTCACCAGTTGTGAGCAGTTTCTCTTTTGGTCTTTTCAGCCAAACTAAGTAGTTTATCTTTTGCAATGATGCTTAATGCCTCATAATACAGAATAGTTTTATTTTGTGTCCAAATACTCTCTGAGAATCTTAGTATTGTTCATTATGTTTTTTAAATTATCCAAGGATACAAATGTATTGGGAAGCTGTATTAAGTCATAATTCCAGTTCTTGGAAATATTCACTTCTATGGGTTCAGTAAACACTTTTAAGGCAATCAACATGTGATTAACATTCTACAAAAGGTAATTTTAAATTATGACCTATGTCTTGATTTGTAACCAGAGATATATACTTCTATAAACATTTGAAAAGAAGAAGGCATAATAGTCCATTTACATAAATTAACAGAATGCTGCAGTAAGCATGGTTTATAGACAGGCGAATGCTGTCCACAAATTAGTCCATTTGAGTCTGTGTACAATGCTCAATTTTATGTGTTTTTCCTCTCATATCTATATAATTACTTTCAAATTGTGGCAACCAATACTCATACGTTTCTGGTATGAGAAATATCATAGGTAACACAGTAAATTGACACATAATAGTGGTATCAGTAACATTATAATGCATAAACTTTCCTGTACAATATTGTGCAGTACAGTATGTTACTTCAGTAAATAACCTAATCCGATCGGTATCAGGTATCCACTTGTTAAACAATCGTCGCCAAATATTTTAATTTTGTAACATAAGTTCAGTTTGTACTCTGTTCTTCTGAATTTCCACATACAAAGATTGCATAGTGCATTTTGTCCAATTTACAAAAATTGTCATATTACCTTCAAATTTCAACTGATGTAGCTGCATAGCATCACAGTTGTCTAAAAATTGCTGCTGATAATTTATATTGTGCAGGTGTGTCTTCCATATCTCTGGATTCCAAGATGCTTGTAAATGCACAATCTGAGAGATATCCTCCCCCACTACTTTTAATCGATCAGTCAGAATTTCAACGTTAGCTCCCATGCCTGTACCTAGGCTTCTTATCAGAGTATCATGCCATGCCCTTTTATATCAGCACCTGCCTGTGTCTGGGACCTTTTGATACTGTTTGCCTACCTTTTTACAGGTAGAAGGGATTTTAACCAAATGGTCTGTATGAACAGAGGTAGGTTTACCTGTTAATATTGATAGAACATATGCCCAATGTATGCAGCCTGTAATGACTGTGATATTAGTACAAATTACAGAAACTCCAGTAATAAAATTTAGTTGCACTTTTGTATTATTGGGAGGAATACTAATTCCCCGTATAGTATGATTACCACACTTCTTCACATAGGTGAAGATTAGCTGTTGCATTGATGTTGGATATTTCTTTGAATTTTTTCCTTTTCCCAAATAAAATATAGGAAATTGACAACATTTAATAGAAACTTTGGAATCAAATTCAAGGGTTACCTTAGGACTATTTGGTTGAATGGAATAATGACCCCTAACCGCAGACCAAAAGGTAACGTAACTGGAAAGTTTTATGTCCCCGAAGATACAAGTAGCATTATATGGACAAATAAAGTTGTCCTGCTGTCTTTGCCCACACAAATGATGTATCTTTGAGCATTCACTTCAACCTAGCTTTAGAGTATTATTGTCATTGTTTATTTTTCAAACTTGCATTTCTCCTGTTTGACACTCTCTCCCAAGAGCTCCAATGAGTACAGTCAGTACAATAACAACAGAATCTTCATTATGTACAATAATATAATGTTTCCACATAAGTGGTATTAATCGGAAAAGTGGTTTTGATAGATGCTTTTTTACTGTTTCAGACTTGGCATTTGCTGTGAGTCTACAAAAAAAAAAAAAATCACAAAACATGAAGTCACTTAATGACTTTCAACTGCTCTCTATGAACAAGAATGATTTTGCTCTTTTTCTTTCCTTTAACTTTGTACACTAGAGGTCCTAACTGAGTAATTACTTTAAAAGGTTCTTGCCAATTACTATCCCACTGACCGTCCATCTGGAACATCTTGATTAATACCTGAGTCCCAGAGGGAAGGTTTTCTTCCGGCATAACAGGATCCTTTGAACGTAATTTGAGTGCTTGCATTTCTGATAGGCTTTGACACAATTCAGAAACATTTTTTAACCATTGTTGATGCTGTGCAATTTCTAATAATGATCTGTTTGTACTAATAGTAGGATCGAATGGCAATTGTACAGGCATTTTTCTACATGTCATAACTTTGAAAGGTGAGATCCCTGTTTTACTGTGTGGAGTTGCTCTGACACCCAGCAAGATTCCAGGCAAATGTTTTACCCAATTTATGCCCTTTTTCAAGGAGGCTTTCTTAAGGCATTCCTTAAGAGTCCTGTTCATTCTTTCAAGTAGCCCATTAGACTGGGAATGGTAAGGAACATGAAATCATTGCTGGATACCAAGCAAATCACAAAATGCTTTCATCAGTTTACTGACAAATTGTGGCCCGTTATCAGATTCAGTAACTCGTGGCCATCCCCAATGACAAAAAATGTTTTTCCATAAGGCTTCTGCTGTAGCCTTAGCCATCATTGTTTTTGTAGGAATTGCTTCTACCCATGAAAAAACATCAACTACTACTAGGAAATACCTGTACTCACCTTTAGCTGGGGATAATGGACCTGCAAAGTCAATTTGGATGGCATACCAAGGTCCATCCACTGGAGTTACCCTTAGTAACTGTGTTTTTTTCAATTGAGCATTAACCTGCAAACATTATTAAACATTCAGCATGCACTAAATCACAGATTTTCTTTAACTTTGGATGCCGATACTTTTCTTTACAATGGGCCATCACTTTTGTATACCCAAATGTCCCAATATCTGATGATTAAATTTCATTAACTGTCATGCCTGTTGGTACAGTATATAAGGAAGACTAGAACCATCTTCAAAACATTTTGCATAATATTGCCCTGGACTTTCTCCTACAAGAGTACATTTTTCTAATTCTTTCTGCAGTCTAAACTTAGTTTGGATTGGCAGCAAATCATGTTGCAAATTCTGAACTGAAAATGTCTGTATGGCATGTACTGCAGTGGTTTTATCTGGTACACTTGAAAGGTGTTCTGTAGGATACAATTGCATTCCTTTCTTTGCTGCCTTTTTTTGCCATCTGATCAGCATAGTTATTTAACTGAAAATTTTCATTTGTAGATTTCTGATGAGCTTTTACCTTTAAAATACTGTAGCAACCCACAAGGGACTGACTATGAACCAAATTCCAAATAGTCTGTAACACAGAAGCATGCTTGAGTGGTTTGCCCATGTTATCAAGAAACCCTCTCCTTGACCATGTATACATATGCAGCTGCAGAGAATTAAGTATGTATGCACTGTATGAAAAAATATAGACAGGTGGAAAATGCTGTAACACATAAAGAAATGCTTCTAGTTCAGCTCACTGAGCAGACATATGTCCCAGTAACTGAATCAGTCGGCTGTCCCATAGAAGGGTTTTCTGATACTACTGCAAATCCAGTCCGATATTGTCCATTGTCCCAAAATCGAGCACCATCAACAAAGACAGATGGCCTGTCTTCCTGAAAATCAGGTGACAGAATGGGCTTTTCTGGATTTGAAATGTGCCTAATGCATTTGTGGCATTTTCCTTCATATCCCATGAAGTTAGATAAGTAATACTTATCTCCTGCCTTTATTTTAACTTGCTTGATACTAAATAATGCCAACCATTTTGCAAACACTGCTTGACTGACGTCATCAATCAGTTTATTTAGCTGAGTGTCATTTACTAAAGCCTGTATGGCATAATGCGGTGTCTGTACTATAATGTCTTTAAAAAAATCTGTTAGGCATTCAGTTTGTCTGAAACCCCAATAAATGGCCAAAAGTTGCTGAATGCACGGGTAGTATCCCTTTTCAATATGTGTCATCTTTCTACTGGAAAATGTAATGGGGCATAAAGTCTTTTCCATTCTAGAATCAGAGCCCTGAGGCCACACCTGTAAAAGCACAGCAGAGAGTGTGTTGGGTCCAGCTGCTGCCTGTAACACAAAGTGATGTGTTAGACTTGGAGGTGCTAATTCTGTAGCCTTGGCCAATGCTGCCTTTAAATCACAAAAAGCCATATTTTCTTTTGGTCCCCACTCCAGAAAGGGTCATTCTTTCTGGCTAGAAAGCATGTCATACAGAGGAGCTGCCATGCTGGCATAATCCTCTATAAATTCCTGATTATAATTCATGATACCTAGAAATTTATGCAAATCCAGAATGGCAACTGGTTTATCCATTTGCAAAATTCCCTACACCCTCTCTGAACAAGGAGTAGCCCCAGATGGACATGAAATAGTACCTAGAAATTTTACTTCAGATGACAAGAATTGTACCTTTTCCCTTTTAACCTTAAACCCTGCCTCCTGCAGTGTTTGAAGGACCTGTGTTACTTTAGGTAAATACTGTTCTTTTGTTTAAGATTGTATTAGTATGTCATCAATGTAATGCAGAACAGAATCATCAGATTCTAGACATTGTAGTATTCATCCAACTATTTGGTGAAATATAACTGGACTGTTTTGAAATCCCTGCAGTAACCACATCATGACATACTGTTCATTTTGAAAATAAAGCCAAACCTTTGCCAATCTTTTTCCTGCAATGGTACTGCAAAGAAACCATTAGCTAAGTCTATGACTGTAAACCATTGACTTTGTGGTTTTATTTTTGCTGCTAGCTCTGAGACCCCTGAAATCAGATGAGCCCAGGGAGTCATGAATTGGTTTACTTTCCGTAAATCAGTAACCAATTAGTAAGTGCCATCTTTCTTTTTAACTGGCCATATGAGTGAATTGGTAAGGCTATTTCCCTTTTAAATTATTCCCACATCAAGCCATCGTTGTATGCAATTTTGCATGTCTGTCTCTGCTTCCTTTGGGATCGGATACTGTTTTTGAAACAGTGGAATAAAATCTTCGTCACTACCTACAGAAACAGCTTCCTGTAGCTTCCTGCAATCTGTGGGCCCTTGGGACCACAACATAGGGAACTGTTGTTTTATCTTTAACAATACTTCATTTTCAGTCGGGCTGACAGTACGGCCCTTTTCGGAACTGTTTGATACATATATTGCCTCAATCATACATAATATGGGACCTTGTCCTTGCCATATAATACCATTAGGAAGGTCTATGATAAGTCCCATTTTGGACAGTATATCCATTCCCAAGATTGTGAAGATGCAAGAATCATGCATCAAACATACCCCTTTCTCTGATTCCCCTTGACAGGAGAATTGCATTTGTACAGGTTTACTACCTATGGCTAGACATCCAGAGCCATTAAAACCTGAAATACATGTGCGTTTAGACAAGTCAGGAGGCAAATGCCTACCTGTCACTGAGATGGCCACTCCTGTATCTAGAAGAACATCTTCCCACAGGTTCCCCTCTACCAAAATGTTGACAAGTGGTCGTCCATCTTTCCCTTTCTTGAAGTTAGTTAAGAAAGATACACCCCTATAGTAGATCTACTTCCCACCCTGAATCATCGGTGGCATTGGACTGCAAAAACATAATTGCAGTGTTTCTTTGACCTTTTCACAGTCAACATAAGAAGATTGATTAAATTCATGGTGCAAGGCTGTTTGCTGCAGATTTACTGGAGCATCAGGAACAAAGTCAGAAGGAACAGTTGTATCCTGTGTGCTAACAATATTACCTTGTACATTGACACTAGGTGTCACACCATTCCTTTGCTGTACTGGGAATACTGACTGTTGAATGTTTGTGGTATATAGGGGTTGTTACTGTAGTCCCCTATTACCTTCTGTCACATATTGCTGTGAAGTGTACTGCTGTGTTTGTACTTCTGGCTGCGTTGCCTGTTGCTGACATGGTACACGTGGCTTATCAAAATTTTTCACGGTAAGAAACTTACCCTTTGCCTTTGTTCCTGGTGCCATCTGCGATAATATTTACAATCATTTTTAGTATGACCTACCTGTTTGCAGGAATAACAAATAGGCTGTCTATTTTGAGGACCCTCTATAGATTGAGTAACTTGAAAATTTAACTGAGTGGCTGGGGGAGCTAAAGCTGCCCATTGTTGCCCTTGTATAATTTGCCCTTGACATGGTTGTCTTGCTACCTCCTGTGGGACTTGCTGTCCCTGACTAAACCATGTCCCATGCCCCCTTCCCCTTACTTTACTTATAATGGGTGCAGAATGGGGAGGGTAAATCTTTTGTTTATGAATAGCATTATCTTTACACATAATACGTGCTCGCAGCAATTTATCTACTAACTCTGTGAGTGTGTTTGAAGATTCATCATAAATAAGTTTAATATCCCCTAGGACACCTTCCAAATTGTCCAAAAAGGTGCGCATAACAGCTTTTTGAAAATTGACATTTTTCATATATTTTTTATCACTGCCATTGACTAGTATATATGCCAGCTGATAACGGTCTGTTTGTTCTTTTTTTTTCCAAAATCTCTTTATTTGAATTTTCAGATATTAACAAAGATACATTCAATCAAAACACAAAACAAACAGTACATACAAAAAGGAAACATTCAAAAAACTAATAACACAATAAATATATATATATATACTATATACAATAGAAGTCACTACATCATCAAATGGAGTATAAAAGGTTTTTAACATCACTTAAGAAAGTGAGAGATAGTATAAGGGACATATTTTATGAAGAAGATAAATATAGAAATTCAACCACTTATTATACTTAATGTAATTAGGGAATACAATTAGATATATAAAGAGGAAAAAGGGAAAGATGAGAAAAAAAGAAAAAAAAGAAACAAAAAAGTAAAAACTAAAAACTGGTTATAATGCACAATCTTTCTTTGTTAAGAGTTACATCTAGTAAGTAACCCCAATATTTTTATAATAGTGTTTCTTTTTTGTGTTTGTATAAACTAGTTTGTGAGATGAGATATATTTAATAGCAAGGTTGCTAAAGCCTTCCCGTGTAATTGGAGATGTGACATTCCAATTTTTAGTGATATAAAATTTAATAAGGGCACACATCATGATAAGGAAATGTTTTTTTTTTGTTTTTGGAAGTCGAGTCATGTTAATGTGCAATATAGCTGTCTCCCATGACAGGGTTGATTTTTCATATCTCATCTTCTCTAACCTAGCTCTTAAAGAGCACCATAGGTTGTGTACCTTGCTACATTTTCACATGACATGGAGAATATCTGCAGTTTGGTTTGGGCAGTGAGGACATATAGGTGAAAAGTTGTAATTGAACTTATCTAGTTTTGATGGGGTATAGTATACATTGTTATTTATCATAATTTGTGTATATAGCAGCTTCTTAAAAGGAATTAATTTTATTGGATTCTCAATGGCCAGTCTCTTATTTTCATCTGTCAGAGATTGTTTTTTTCTTGCCAATAGTTTGAAAATAATAGAGAATTCTGGTGTTTTATATTCATTACAAGTTTATATGTCATAGAAATTGTTTTCCCTTTCATCTCAAGGTTTTCTAGTATTAGTTTTACTAAGTTAATACCCTGCAAGTCGACCTGTGTTTGTTAGAATTTAGCATTTATGAGATAATGGATTTGGGTAAGAAGAACAGTATATTTCTTAGTAAGATTTAGGGCCGGATTTACAAAAGCTTGCACGGAGTTGTAGAGTAGAGTAAGACGTCAAACAGGCAATATGTCTGCCGTGCAATCCAGGAACAGCCGACAGGGGCGTGCACGAGAGTTGCTAAAGCTACTCTTGCACGGACAGCATCATGGTATGCAATTTACCTCATTTGCTGCTGAAAGCTATGCAAATGAGGTAAATTTGCAATCCAGGAAACACTAACCTGTCTGTGGAAGATTAGTGTTATCTGCAGAAATGTACTCCGTTGGTAACGGTGTACTGTTCTGCAAATAGCTAAACGGAGCTATGACAGCTCCAAATAAAGGATGCATACAGTTGAGTAAGCATGCCAATGGCCAAATATAAGGCCATTGGCATTTATAAATGTTTAAAATTATTAAAATCCAACTTTTTTTTCCCCCGATCTCCGATGTTTAAGCATAGCTCAGCACCGCGCAAACGTGCAGCGCTTTAAAAACAAGAACATAATTTAAAAATAGCCAGAAATAGACATTTTCACTAAAAAGCTTATCCTGCCATGCAGGTGAATTGCAGGCTGCAGACAACATGGCCATTGAGTACTGGTTGCTAAGGGGGGAAGCTCAGTGTGAGAGATGTAACCATGCATTAGTAGGCAATTCCATGCAAATGAGGATAAGAATAGTGAATCCCAATTTTCCCCAGCATGTGAGCCATGTCCCAAGAGTGTAAGTGCAGGAGTAGGTGAGTAGTAGAGTAGAATATAGGTGACATCATGAGAGGGTATGTCAGAAAGGCTGTAAGCTAATTCTAGCACAGTGTCTTGTGTTTGCCCTGAGTTGCTCAGGATTGCAAGAGGCATGTTTACAGTTGTCCTATTTGAAAACCAGAAACCAAAGGTGCACACTGTGAAAATATCTGAAATTTCTTGCAAATATGCACACAGCATGTGCACTCGTGTGCGCGCATATGCACGCATGTGCGCGTGTTTGCTTGGCGCTGCCCTGGGCGGAAAGAGAAAGGGAAAAGAAAGGAAAGCAGTAGTAGGAAGTTAACCAAGGAGAACTAGCAGAGCTGCCAGGTTAAATATATCAGAATTAGCCAATTACACAGGCAGCAGACTAGCCCAGCCTAGCCCAGCACTTTAAACTCTGCAAACAGGATTCTCCCCTGTTTTTCCCAAGAACTCTGCAACACTGCAATATACAATGAGGGAAAGCTTAAAAAGCTTAAGTCAGACAAAATATTAGGGGCTGCTATTGCTATCATAAACCAACATGTACAAGGTGCTGAGGGTGGTGATGTTGTGAATGCTGCTGAGCAACCCACAGTGAGGAGACGGAGAAGAGTGTACAGACCCAGGGTAACCTACCAGGGGCTACATGAGCTGGAGATAGTGGAGCACTATAGGGTGGACAGAGACCTCCTGCAGCAAATTGTTGAGCTGTGCCGGCCACGCCTCACACACAGAACCAACAGAGGGGAACCCATCTCAGTGGATACCAAGGTATGTGTTGGCCTAAGAATACTAGCTACAGGTACCTTCCAGAGACCAGCTGGTGATATGATGGGGATTTCACAGGCATCAGCATCAAGGGTACTGCACCAGTTCCTGGATGCCATGTCAGCACATGTCGGTGACCACGTATATTTCCCCAATTCCTGTGAGGCATTGGTCAGCAATATGCGTCTTTTCCACCAAATAGCAGAATACCCTGAGGTAGTGGGTGCAATAGACTGCACGCACATACACATCAAAGCACCACCCAGTGAGCGGGGTAGGGTCTACATCAACCATAAGGGCTTCCCTTCCATCAACTGCCAGGTCATGTGTGATGCCCAGGGCATAATAATGAATGTGTGTGCTGGCTGCCCTGGAAGCTATCATGATTCCCACATCTGGCATCTGATGCAGCTGTACCAGAGATTTGCCAATGGGGACATCCCACACGGTCACCTAGTGGGGGATGCTGGATATGCACTGGAGCCGTGGCTGATGACACCCATCAGAAATGCACACACACCCGAACAAGAACTCCATAATGAGGCACATGCACAAACAAGAAACATAATTGAGTGTGGGTTTGGGATGCTCAAGTCATGGTTCCAGTGCCTGGACACATCTGGTGGAGCCTTGCAGTACTCACCAACTACATGTACCTAAATTGTCATGGTATGTGCCATGCTACACAATATGATCCTGCAGAAGCAGCTGCAGCAGAAACAGCATGGGGCAGGGCCAAACAGCCCCTCACCATTGCCAAGGCCTGCACAGGCACAGCATGATTCAGAGGAGGAACAACCTGAACCAGCCCCAGTAGGCAGAAGGAGGCGTGCCCAGTATGCCCTGGCCTTGGCAAAGAAGCAACGCATAGCACATACACTGACTCAGTAGGAACCCTGGAAATGACACCTCTCTCTGACTTGCACATACAGTAAAAGGGATGCCTAACTTGACACTACCTGTTTTCAAACATGTATAGGGAGTGTACTGTGTGCATCCGACATAGGCAGCCCTGCAGCACCACCTGAGGCATGAGTGCCCTATTTTAAGCAATATAAAGCACTGCTAAGCACATTTAACAGTATTGAACATATTTAAATATAATTGTGCATAGCTGCGCACCATGCTAACCAGCACAACTTTGAGCAACGTTGGGCAAAGTCGAGCAAAGTCGGGTAAACACACTCACACCTGCTTTACTGTTCCTTAACCAGTCAGGTCTGCCCAGCAGGAAAATAAAAAGCAGTGACAGGGTTCGAACTCAGAATACTGTGCACTATAGTCACAGTACTGAACCACTAAGCCATGACAGCATTTCACTGGCACAGACCCAACTTAAGTCACTCACACATACCAGTTGTGGGGGGTCACATACCTAACAGTCACAGCCAGCAGGACAATTGTAGACAAATGCAAACACAAACAAATGCTGTATCATGCCCTCTGAAGAGGCATATGAGTAACCTCCCCCCAGGCCTATGCAGACAGATAACAGCAGACCAGGCAGTGTGATGTGGGTTGGGTAGGCTATGAAGTCACAAACTAATATGCATGTAATTGGAAGCTAAGGTCTGTAGTACAGTGGTATGCCTCAAGTCAGTACAATAGGCAACAGTACAGACTGAAATGGAGTACCTGACATAGCAGTGCAGGCCTATCAAATGTGTATAAGTGTCAGGTGTACCCCTCATCCTATGTACACCCACAGTAACAATCAGGTGTGCCCCCCGGATTGAAATTTACAAATAATAGCTGTCCCCCCTGTATGTAGAAATGTTGATAAGTCTCTGCAAATTGACTCATGGAAGCCCTGCAGGCACAGCGTGCTTCCTGTCGATGTACAACACAAAGGTGAGCCCTGAAGTAAAAACCAACTTGATTTTTCACACACATATAGTATATATGCCCATAGTGGGCATGCTCACACACGTAAATAAATTTAGCAAATTTCAGTCAGCAACATACTGAAAGGTCATACTGGGCATGCTCACACACTTAAATAAATCAAGCAAATGTCAGTCAACAGTATACTGAAAGGTCATACTGGGCATGCTCACACACAAAGGCCATGTCTGAATACAGCAGTGGGCCACACATATCTAGCAGTTGCAGTTCTTACTCCAGACACTTGTCACTATTCACCAATCCTGTCTTGTGCACAAAATGATATGAAAACAAACCCATATAATATATTGGACCCCTGTCATAATCAAACTATGTACTACAAATACTTAAGTTGTTCAAAGAAAGTGAAAATCCAAAGATCATCAGTAAATATCCAATAGGTATCATCAAGAAACAATAAGCAATCCTAACATTATCCAAGCCATGTTCTGGCAAAAATATTGCCAAAGAGACCATAGAGAACCATGAAGCTTTCTTTTGCTATGTCATAAATATCAATGTAAACTCATATATGTTCTGAGTCAGTGCAAAGTGTAAATGAATACATGTACATAACTGACATTGCCAACATCTTGTCAGACAGGTTGATACATATTTACCCTCCTCCCACTGGGCCCATTACCATACCTGGATATTGTGAAATCCCAGAAATCACATATACAATGGTTAAACAGATCTATCCAAACCTAAAAACATGGCGTCTATGGGATGACATGGTTTCCCTGGCTGTGTCATATGTGAACTCCAAAACAAACAGACCCTGCACCTGAACAGTCTGTTGAGACTCACCCTCTGTACAGGATATGAAACTGTTGAATGGGTTACAGCATTGTTTGGCACACTCCACAAGTGTTGGTGCATAACAGACCATGCTGACTATTGTCTTATAAGCCTAATAAGCCTGATCTGCAAGGCCATGTAGTCCATCATTATGGAACTCATAAACAGAGCTACTGGGAGCCTAAAAACACCCAACCCTACCCATTTTGGTTTGGTCAGGGGCAGATCATGGTTCCTAAACCTGCTAGACAATTTTCAAGGCAGTTACCCTGGACATACATCAATGAAATGAGCTCCACATGGCCTACATAGACCTTGAAAAGCCTTTTTCCAACATACCACACACATGTCATATCCACAAAATCAACAACTTGTGCATAAACACATATGTCATCTGATGGATTGCCAAATGGGGCACAGATAGATCCCACAAGGTAAGAATTGTGGTCTCCTGTTCAAGCTGGTAACAACTGCTGTCCCCCATGGCTCAGTCCTGTGACCCCTCCTGTCTGGTGTATACTTTTCAGAAATACAGTCAAACACATCAGGGCTATGTTTAGCAAAGTTTGTAGATGACTGCAAAAAGGTTGTCATAATCAATGTTTGGGACAACAGAGACATTCTTAAAAAGGGTCTCAGTCAGACAGATGTGGCGTTAAAATTATGGCCTCAAGGTACAGTCATACAAATACCACATAGGTGCCAACACCCTAAATATGGAGGTAATAATAAGGGATCCATGGACACTACTTCCAGAAACACATTCACAAAGTGGTTAGAAAATCATGCTATGTGTTTCCACAAATTGCCAAGGTCTTTGCATGTAGGTCAAAGGAGGTTCCCGCTACTCATCAGACATCAGACACATCAGAGAGTATCATGGCACACTTGCGATGAATCTGACTAGGCACCTTCAGCAGCTGGAAAGACCACTGAAGTACTTCAACAAGAGGATTACTGACCTCAAACAGTTGCCCCATGTGACAAGACTGAATTTAACTCAATATGTACTCTGTTGCATACTGTCTACTCAAGCAATCTCTGCCCAGCAGACTGGTCCATATCCAATGCAGAACTGATGTACATACGCTATCTGGAGTAAACCCAAGCTCACTGTGCCACATGGTCTAGGGATATCATCATCACAACAATAAATCGAACATGTTGAAGCGATACATTACTAACTCACAGACTTCCCTTGCTTTGGAACAGGCTCCCAACCTACATTAAGCTGATTCCCTAACTGACACTCTTCCAGCGGAACCTTGATGAGTGTATGTGAAACTGAACTGTCACACCATGGATCACTTCATCAGCTCTACTACACAGAGGCCTAAGGAACTAACCCCATGTGTGGTGATAGCTGCACACTCTGGCCATACTAATATATGCCTTCAGGCAGATAGCCTATTACCTACCTATGTACCTATATATATATATATATATATATATATATATATATATATATATATATATATGGGGAACACAGTATAATAAGCCAAAGATGGATGGGTAGAGATGTGTGTAAGAGGGTGACCATGACAGGGAGCCATCCAAGACTGTCCCACCCAGCACACATCCCAATGGCACAAAAGACATGAGGTGCACATCTCACCCAGTGTACATAACAGTCACCAGTATCTGTAAGCATTACAGTGTATGTGGCCCATGTGCCTGCTGTACAACATAACTGTACAATGAAGTACACATCTACTATCTGTAAACATGTACCTGACACATAGGTTCATAGGTATGCAGTAGACTATCTGCACGAAGGCATATATTAGCCAAGGCAAGTTGTGCAGCTTTCACCACCCATTGGGTAGTGTCCCAAGCCCTAGTTCTAATAATTAGTACCCTAAGTCACTTTCTAGTGGGGCTGCTGATGTGATGCCTGGTGTGAATTGTCTTTTTCCCATCTACTCATCAAGGTTCCTATTGAAGAGTGTCAGTGAGGGGCTCTGTCTGATGTACATTGGGACTCTGTTCCAAAGTAAGGCAAGTGTCTGGGATGCTACTCTATCCCACCAGCATGTTATATTCATTGTTTTGATTTGGTTCATATCCCTGGAGTGTCTAGTGTGACTCAAGTTTGTTAGCCGTAGATGGAGCATGTTCAACAGTTATGTGTTGGACATGGCTCTGTATGTTAGGCAGAGTGTGCCTTTGAGTAGGTGGTACGCAACGGAGAACAGATTTAGTTTTTCCAGTTGTGTTGCATAACACAACTGTTTGAGGCCAGTAATCCTCTTGGTGAGGTACCTCTGTGGTCTCTACAGCTGCTGGAAATGCTTAGTTGAGTACATCCAAAATGGTGAATTGTACTCAATGATGGGTCTGATGACTTAAGAGTAGAGGGCCACCACTACCTCTTTTGATCCTGATGCAAACCCTTTGTTGATTAGGTGGGCCACATAGGATTTCCCAATCACTTTGGCAACATGGTTGTCAAAGAAAATATGAATATCTACTTGTGTCCCCAGATCCCTTATTACCTTGTCAGTTTTAAGGGGGTAACACCTATGTGATAGTTTGTGGGTACTTTGTTTTCACCAAAGGGGATTACTATGATTCTTCCACATTGAGCTTGAGGCCATGACTCTGACACCACACATCTGTCTCATAGAGTCCCTTCTGGAGAATATTTGTGTCATCCGGAGAATCTATTATGGCAAACACTTTACAGTTGCCAGCAAACTTAGTCAACCACAACCCTCCTGTTTTGGCATGTGCTTTTGAGAAGTCTACGCCAAACAGGAGGGACCCCAGGACTGAACCCTGGGGGACACCAGTTGTTACCGGTGTAGAGTCTGACATGTAGCCAGCAACTGTTAATTTGTGGGATCTATCTGTAAGCCAGTTTGCAATCCATCTTGTTATGTATGGATTCATGCCCAGGTTGGTGAGTTCATCTATGATACCTGACTGGGGAATGGTGTCAAATTCCTTAGCGAGGTATAGGTAGGCTGTGTGGAGCTCATTTCAATCATCTGTAGCCTGGGTAACTGTCTCAAAGAAATCCACTCGGTTCAGGAGGCGTGATGTGCATTTGATGAAGCCAAACTGGGTGTGCTCAACTGCGTGAAGGTTTCCAATGTGTTTATTGTTGACTTCCATTATGATTGGCTCCATTGCCTTGCAGATCAGACTCATCAGGTTCATAGAGCGTGAATGCCAAGGGTCTTTTGTGACCCCAACCCTGTGGAGTGGGAAGAACATTGCTGTGCAGCATTATATGGGTACATATCCTGTAGAGAGCATGTAGAGAGAGGTGTAGGTATCCTTGATGAATATGGATACATCCCCACCCTATGGGCTATGATCCAGGTTCTGATGCTGGAAGGTATGGAATGAGTAGTATCCTGGTAGTGCTGGTGTGCTCCCTGGAGCCTTGAACTAGGTTTCTGTTATGCACAGATATCAATATTCTCCATACTGAGAAGTGCCTCGATTGTGTGCATCTGGAGGCTGAAACTTCTGGCAATGAGTAGCATTTAGCTCACTTTGTGGTTATTTGTGTTGGTTACGGGGTTTGGTTTGTCCTGAGTGGCCGGTGTTCCACACCTGGTCAATGCCTCATTGGTCCTATCTGACCATAAGCTAATTACCCTACTTATCCACATTCTGCTACCCACACCCCATTAAGGAAACCATGTTACAAAATGTCTCCAAAGACAACTTCATGCTTCTTAAGACAGAAGTGGTGAACTTCAGGACACCCATACAGATGGACAATACAGTTACGACTACTGAATCCTACACAATTGCACTTTATAAGCACTTACATGAGTGCATAAATCGTGCTATCCCAAACAGAATCAAGATGCTATCCTCCAAGAAAATGAAGCCAATCTGGTGGTCCCCTGCCATAAACAAACTGCAGAACAGAAAGAAGAAACTGTTGCAAAAGAGGGTAAAACCCATGAGTGGAGGAGCTCCCTGGTCAGCCTCAGTAAGAAGCTGTGATGCCTGATAAAATCCTCCAAAGTTAGTTACGAAAACAAAATCACCACTGATTCTAAAGACAATCACAAAGCATTCTATACTCGTTATATTATAAACCTAGCACTTGTTCTCAAAGCTTCTCTTCTAAGTAAGCACTCTCAAACTTAAGTAGCACTACATCCACCTACCACCCCAACCACTTCCCTTAAAGGCACAGCACTCTTATATTATTCTAGCATGTTGAGTGGTAGTTTGCTAGCATCTTCTCCTGTTCAGCTGGTTAATCTGGGAATCTTGAGACAATGCTATAATTGTCTCATGTACACAGACAACCCTCTCCTCCTCCCAACAAACACAAATACATGTGAGAGATGCAACTATATAGCCAAACTGGAGGCTGAACTCTCTCAACTCAGGACTGGCAAGACCAGACAGGAGGAGAAGGTAACCACACACACAACAAACCCAGTCACACATAGACCTACCCCAACTGCAAATCAAACACATAATAACACAAAAACATACTTGGAGGCTCTACTCATTCCCTCCAGTAGAGGTCTTTTGAGTGTGTACCTTTAACACCTAGTGGGCGTGGCTTCAGCATTTAAAAATTGAAGTTATCACCATACATTTTTAACAAATACCCATTGTAGGGTTGCCACCTTTTCAAATGGCCAAAGTGGGGCATTTTTGGTACAAACATCAGATTTTACAGGACGATACATACCCACGGTCAGTACAAAGGATATAACTTATCTTTTTTTGCCTAAATAAAAGCTTATTCTTGTAGCATTTTAGTTGCTTATTCTGTTTCTTATAACATTTAGGTATTTTAGATACAGAATAACTGTTTTATGCAACTATTAGATAAAATATAAGAAATACTTTTGTCCTAAAATCTCAGGACATTTGCCATTTTTTAAATTTTTTGTCAGGACACAACTGCCCAAAGAGGGACTGTCCCTCGCAAAGTGGGACAGGTGGTAACTCTAACCCATTGACAGAGGTCATATATCAATACAATTGTGTTTGCTATCATGTATGCTTCAAGATAAAATTTTCCGATACCTTGTATGCAACATGGTTTTGGAATTATTAATGCAAATATGAACAGGCAATATTTGACGCCTAGAGGAGCAGTAGGGGTAACTGCAAGAATGCCCTGGAGACTTCTCGGGCTGTAATGAGTTAAAAAAACTTACCAAAACAACAGAGGCTCCCAAAGCAGACACCCAAAAATCCACCACCTCAAAACACAACACATGCAACACATACTTCAATAAATCGGTGTGTCAATAAATCACAGCCCTTAAGGCCAAACACTATGCCTGATACACTAGTGATAGGTGACTCTATAGTCAGACACACTGATGTCCCACTTACCAGGCTGAGCAAGGAGAGGGTAATGGTAATCTGCCTATCGGGGGCTAGGATCTGCCATATAACACGCACTCAGGTCACTCAAAAGCACGTACAAATATGACTCCGTCATTGTCCATGCCAGCATGAATGACCTGAGACGTACCTCCTTGGACTACATGAAAAGAGACATAGAGGAGCTCTCTGATTATGTATCCCAGGCTGGTATGACCCTGACCCTGAGCGGCATCTTGCCCTCACCAAGAATGATGCCACAATACAAAGACAAGATGATCAGCTTTAATAATTGGCTCAATTACTGGTGTCATTCTAGGGGGATCCAATGTCTGTCTGCTTGGGATGACATGCTGGACAAGCCACGCTGCTTCGCAAGGGACGGCTTGCACCTGTCACCACTGGGCTTCAGGATATTGGCTAAGGCTCTTGTCACCCCATAGTGCCTTTTTTAGGCAAGGCTCGAAAGACAAACCCACCTCCTTAGAAAACAAAAATGGAAAAAAACTAAGGGTAATGCTGCTCAATGCCAGAAGTCTAAATCTCAAGATGCAGGCTCTCGAAGCACTCCTCAGTATGGAGAACATTGATGTCTGTGCAGTAACTGAGACCTGGTTCAAGGCTCCTGAGAGCACCCTAGTGCTACCAGGCTTTACCTCGTATCATGCTTTTCGGCCCCAAAACCCGGGCCGAACCACAAAGGGAGGGGGAGTGTCTATATTCATCAAGGATACCCACACCTCCACGTTAGGGGCAACTCATGAAGCATCAGAGACCATCCAGGTGCAGCTAACCATAGGCAAAACTGCTATACAACTGGTTAGATGTTACAGACCTCCCTCCCAATCTCAAGAACCCCACTCAGCCTTCCTGAAGACATTGGAAGATATGAATGTCTCACCAAATACCATCATATTGGGAGACTTCAACTACCCTAACATAGACTGGGTGCACTATTCTAGCCCTAACACCCTGGCCCAAAGGTTCCTGGAATTCATAAATTCAAATGCAATGGAACAGCTAGTCACCTCTCCCACAAGGGGGGATAATATACTAGACCTGATCATCACAAACATGGGGACAAAATGCTCCACACTGGAAGTATTCCCCTCACTGGTGAGATTTGACCACAAACTAATCACCCTGGATATACATTTACCACCTCCACCCCCAGCACAAAAGACTACAGTGAGAAACTTCTCAAAAGCCGACTTTACACTTCTTAAGACTGAGATGGTATCATTTAAGCCCACAGGGCCAAAGGAAACCACATCTCACAATGCTGAATCCTACACAAATGCTTTCTACGGACATCTCCAAGAATGCATGGATCGTGCAATCCCAAATAAAACCAAGACTCTCTCCACCAAAGGAAAGCATCCGGTCTGGTGGACCCCAGCCATAAACAAATTGTATAACAAAAGAAGGAAGTTACTGCAAGACAGAGCAAAATCCCATAAAGGGAAGGCATCTCTGATCAGCACTAGTAGAAAGCTATGTTCTCTCATAAAAACATCCAAGGCCAACTTTGAGAGAAAAATCGCCAAGGACACTAAAGATAACCACAAGGCATTCTTCAGTTATGTTAGAAACCTGGGTGGAAACCCTCAGATATGCTCAGAGTTAGTACACAATGACAAAAACTTTACCGAACCCACAGATATTGCCAACATTCTGGCAGACAGGTTCAGTGCAAATTTCTCCCCTCCCTCACCTCCAAAAGAAGAAATACTTATCTCAGCTGAATGTAACCTCCCTGTCATCTCTGATGTCCAGGTGAGAACCGCCCTCAGCAAAGCAAAAAACGCAGCATCAATGGGACCTGATGGTATCCCCGGCTGCATGATACGTGAACTCCAAGAGGAGCTAAACCCGCATATAAAAATGCTATTTAACCTTAGCCTTACTACATACATCCTACAGAAAGGCCTCACCGAAACGGACAACTGGTGCCAGAATCATGGCCTTAAACTGAATGCCAAGAAATGTATAGTCATCCCCTTTGGGAAAAACAAAGTACCCATAAATTATCACATAGTAACCCACTGAGTACGGAAAATGTAATCAGAGACCTGGGGACCCAAGTTGATAGTGACCTCTCATTTGACACCCACATTGTCAAAGTGGTTAGAAAGACATTCTACCTTGCCCACCTTATCATGAAGGGGTTCACATCCAGATTAAAGGAGGTCATTGTACCCCTATACTCCTCCCTTATCAGGCCCATGATTGAGTACAATGTCCCATTTGGTATGTACCTCACCCAGCACTTACAACAGCTGGAGAGACCCTAGAAGTACCTCACCAAGAGGATCAAGGGTCTCCAACATATGTCATATGCTACCAGGCTAAAGAAACTCCAGCTCTATTCAGTAGCATACCGCCTGCTCAGAGGTGATCTGTGCCTGACGTACAAGGCCATGTCCAACCAGGAATTGATGGACATGCTCCACCTCAAAAAATCCAAATCCATTAGAACCACGAGAGCCAAAGATTTAAACCTCAGTACAAATATGAATAGAACATGCTGGAGGGACAAATTCATAACTCAGAGGCTTCCCATACTCTGGAACAGAATCCCAGTTCATGTTAGGCAGAGCCCCTCACTGACTCTCTTCAAGAGAAATCTTGACGAGTGGATGGGAGATCGTAGGTTTACCCTGGGGGTCACCCCTGTGTCGCTACATGACAGAGGCACAGTAAACTAATTTTAATAAGTAAGGGGGTCTTCAATGTGTCACTACTAGACAAAGGCACAGTATTCTAAATTTATTCTGTACACCTTAGTACCACTACATGGGGTGGCGAAAGCCACACCTCTAGGGCTAGGCTTACAAATGCCCCAGGGCAGATAGCCTAGTACTAAACTATGAAACTATGAAACTATAGCTATGTCAAGAATCACAATGTCAACACTCAGATCTGCTCTGAGTTACAGCACAATGGCACTAAATATACAGACCCAACTGATATTGTCAACATCCTGGCAGATAGGATCAGTGCCAACTTTACCCCCCTCTCACCCATGAAAGAGCCCATCTCTATACCAGAAGAATGCAAAGTTGCTGTCATCACAGCTGCACAGGTAAAAACCACACTCCAAAGCCAGGAACTACAGAACAAAGTGGCACCACACCTAAGTACCATGTTCAGTCATAGCCTCACCTCAGGCTTTGTGCCTGCTGAACGGTGCACAGCAATGGTTATCCCACTACACAAGGGGGGAGCCACCACGGACCCTGGGAACTAGTGCCCCATTAGCCTGATGAGCCTGGTCTGTAAGGCCATGGAACATATCATCATGGAACTTAGAAACAAAGACATTGGTAATCTCCAAACTCTGGACCACAACCATTTCGGGTTTGTAAAAGGCAGATCATGTTTCCTAAACCCGATAGACTTCTTCGAAGCAGTCACCAAAGCCATAGATAAGGGTAAGGTGGTTCATACAGCTTATCTAGATCTTGCCAAGGCTTTCGACACCATCCCCCACTCTGGAATTATAGATAAACTCACTAAACTAGGTATAAATCCCTATGTCACAAGATGGGTTGCCAACTGGCTCACTGACAGAACCCACACTGTGAAAGTAGCAGACTCCATGTCTGACTTCAGACCAATGACAAGTGGAGTACCACAGGGTTCAGTCCTGTGTCCTGTCCTGTTTGGTATCTACTTCCCTGAAGTACAGGCTAACACAGAAGGTCTTTGGTTAATGAAGTTCCCAGATGACTGCAAACTAGGAGCCGTAATTGAAACTACTAATGATGTTGACATCCTACAACAGGGCCTCACTGAGACAGATGCCTGGTGTCAAAGCCATGCCCTCAAGCTCAATGCCAAAAAGTGCATTGTCATCCTTTTGGTAAAAACTCTGTACCCATGAACTACAACATAGGCGGTAGTATACTTAACAATGAAGGTGTGATAAGAGACCTTGGGACCCAGGTGGACAGTAGTCTCTCCTTTGATAATCACATAGCCACAGTAGTCAGGAAGTCCTTCTACGTGGGGCGTGGCCAAGGATGAACACAGGATAGCAGCAGATTTCTTCAGCTCCACCAATTTCATTACATTGACAGGAATTAATTACTTAAAAATAAATTTTTTGAAGTAATTTTCTTTCTAAATATGTTTGTTTTATATAGTTCTTGAACTATATCTAAAAAAGAAAGGAAATCTTAATAATATTCCTGTCAGAAATTACTTTGGAAATTTTCCTGTCAGTTTATCAGTCTGAAATGAGTTCAAAGAACTTCAGTCTCTGATAATTATAGTCCAGCAACTTACTGCTAAGATGGATAAAATGGATACTAAAATAGACACTTTCATAGAAAAACTACAAAACAAATAGACTTGTTACTTATGGACCTGCAACAACAGAAGATCCAGATGACAGGCATAGAAGAAGCTGTGAATGACATGGAAAATAGAATACAAGAAGAAAATCAACATTGAGTTTCTGCTGAAACAAAATACATTTACAAACAAAGCTGGATGACCTGGAAAATAGATCTAGGCAATAACATTAGGATTTTGGACTGCCAGAAAATATTGAAGGTAACAATATTACTTTTTTTAACAACATGGCTCCCTAAAACTTTAGATTTACCAGAAGCATTCTCTTTTGGTATCGAAGAGCACATAGATCTATAGCTAATACTAACTCTAACAAAAACTATCCTAGATCAGTTATAGTTAGATTTCTATCATCTTTTGATAAAGAGATGCTTCTTAAATCTGCTTGGGCTAAAGCTCCTGTTAAGATTAATGAAACAACTGTGCGTTTGACAATGACTATTCTTCCATGGTATTAGCTAAAAGAAAAGTTTTTCTGCCACTAATAAGGAGCTTAAAAAGCACAGTTTAAAACATACCTTCTGTTTCCTGCCAAGCTTAAAATCTTCCTTCCTGATGGTCCTAAAATTTTCGATGACTTAGACTCTGCTTTACTGTTTATGAAAAGAAATAAGATTTTGGAAAAAATAGAAGAAATGGAAAGGGCTAGTCCTTCGTTAAAGAGACTGGCAACTGAAACTTCGTGGAAGACTTCAGAGAAGAAGAAGAGACTAAAAAACAAATGATTTGTACTATGTTTTTTCTCTCTCATCATTTTATTTTATTATTAATCGTTTTAAATATAGTTCCTGCATTTCCAAGAAGCAACAAATATTTTGAAAAAGATTTAATCAAAGTTATTCTCTGCGTGCAAAGAAATGTTTTGTTTCATAACTAGTCAAAATATCTGGAGATTTAATGGCAAGCTGTGATTTAACTTGTTTCTCTTTCTGAAGAGGAAAAATAAGGTCAGTAATTTGATACATTTTTTTCCTTTAAAAGTTTATATGTTCTTCAAATGCTATTCCTAATTATACTTTCTTGATTACACTGCTTATGCTTGTTTGTAAATAATCTGTCATGCTTTAACTAATAATAATTAGAACTAAATAATAGTAAATAATATGTTTTATTTTTAACTCTATTAATATAAACAGTAAGTAACATTCTATTGTATATACTTCTTATAGCTTTCTCTTACATTTTTTTTTATTTCTGCCTTACACCCTTTACTTTCTACTCTTTTCTTTTCTTTATTAATATATAGAAATGCTTTTGATCATATAGACACAGTAAATAATAAGATTTGCATAGGAGTTGAGTTGGGACAAAAATGTCGAGTTTTGTTGCTTATTAATAATTTTGGGCTTGATTTCACTTACATAGAGTCTGTAATAACCTGTAGAATGCATTGTGAAGGTTTTGTCATGTTTAGATGCATTTACACTGCTAAATGAATGTTTGTCACTAGTTTTTAATACGTTTCCCACCAAAATGTTAAGAGAGACAAT
>NC_056728.1:1037465717-1037530717 GCF_019279795.1 Protopterus annectens | reverse complement strand
TCTTATCAGGATGACAAAGGAATGTTTTTGTATGGATTTACAGACTTAAATTAATGGGAAGACTTTGATTTTGAGTAATTTATGTTACCTGAATTTTGTTTTAATACAATGATGATATCTCATCTTGATAAAGATCTGTATCATTAGGAGGACTTATTATTATTTTTAGCTGAGCTTTAATTGTATACTACATAGAGAAGATACTACCACTATAGGAAGAAGAAACTAATCTAATGCAAAAAATTTTTAGGATTTGCTAATTCTTATCATTCAGATGATATTGTAATCATTACAATTCAATTTCATTATACATTTTTCTAATATGGATACAAAACTTATTCAAAAATAGATAGGGTCTTTTATTTCTTTAATTATGGTAACAGTTTATTTAATTCCAAAATCTGTTCATAATCCTATATCTGATCATAATTGATGTGTTTTTGAATTCATGATAAAAAATATCTATAATGTTCAGATCAAAAGGATACCAGCATGTACTTATATCAAAAAAAAGATAAAGAACATAATATATACTTTCAGAGTAAAACATTTTTTAGCATAAATAACACTCCTAAAGTCTCCATCTATTATGTTTAGATGGGAGATGATAAAAATAATAAAATATGGACAAAGTATCAGATGATATAATAATAAAAAAGAAATCTTGGGATAGGGGTATTTAGAGATTCAAAGTAAATTCAAACTCTTATAGAAGCATAATAATAAAAGTATGGACAAGAAAGTTGATGAAAATAAACAATAAAAATGAGAGAAATACAAAGAATTTTTAACTCATAAAGTTAAAATAACTTTAGAACAACAGAGTTTTTGTCTTATTAAGCCCCAAATGCTTACATGTGACTTTCCAAAAATAAAACAAAGGGTTGAATAAACAAAACCATATCAAAGGAAATCTTTTCTCTAGGGAAAAGAAATATGTTTCTACAGTATAACAGAAATACTAGATGAATTTAGAAAATCACTTTAAAACAAAAATTTTAATAAATAATAGTAACATAAAACCTAGGAAAAAATAAAGGAAACTATAACCACCAAATATGAATGATGCAAATAAAACAGCAGATTGACTATTTGACCAAAGGTATTTCATGCAGAAGTTATTACACAAATAAATAAGCTTAAATCA
This sequence comes from Protopterus annectens, assembly GCF_019279795.1. Lineage (NCBI taxonomy): Eukaryota > Metazoa > Chordata > Ceratodontiformes > Protopteridae > Protopterus > Protopterus annectens. The sequence goes on along the minus strand of NC_056728.1, from coordinate 1,037,529,570 downwards.
AACAAAGCACCAGGTAATGATGTAAGTATGGAGATATATATTGAAAAATCCTTTCTAAAATCTTTAATACATGGGTTTTTATTTTGGCAATTTTTGGAGTTAATAACCCCCAACTAGGCAATATACATTTTACATTTATATTTTAAAAGCCTAATAAAAGATCCAACTAGAGATTTCTTCATATTGGCCCATCTCATTATGTGTTGATTAATAAAATGTTTATGAATATCTTTGCTGATAGATTCAGAGACAATCATTCCGGCATTATAGATAATAGATCAGACAGGCTTTGTTAATAAAATAGAAATACTTAACACTTATATGTCTTGAAGATATTAGTAAATTTTTGCAAATGGGAAAAATAAAGATTTAACATTTAATAGTCTTGATACTTGTCGGATGATTCAGTCAGTAGTTGGGACTATCTTGGCTTATTAATGAAGTGCACAAACTTCTCGGATGAACATTTATACAAAGGAGCAGTTGTATATTAAGGGTAGGAAAGGTATTCACAAAAATACCCATTCTTAAATTTTCCTGAAACAGGAATGTCCCGCTCTCCACTATTATTATTCACTTTAGTAATGGAGCCATGGAGCTAATTGATCAGAAACAGTGATGACATAGAGGAGTTTTGAGAATGATGAACATACAACATCAAATTCAACTTTTGCAGATGATGTTCCTAGGCCATCATGTTTACTAATTAATTCTAAGTCTCTATTGATACTTTATGATGACTTTTAAGTATTTCTGTGGTTTTTTATTTATATGAGAAAAACTAAAAAAACTACTATATATACGAAATAAATATATAAAAAAGTGATATTTACTAAATATGTAAACAATTCAGGTCAGATAGCTTATTTAGGTATAATGCTATTATAAAGATCTATTATATATAATAATTATAATACCTGTTTTCTTAATATTATAAATCTTTTTAATACCCTGGAGATTTTATACTTAATACAATCAATAAGACTTACAATTGTTAAATGATAAATATTCCCCAGATTTTATACTTAGCTAATCAATATGACACCTAATAGAAATAATTATCAAAGAAGAAACAACACACTAATGTTAAGTAATATCTTATGAAGACCTAATAGACCTAGGATTGAAACATGCTAATAGCTTTTCAGAGTATTTCTTTACAGACTTTGGCTTTATATACTATCTCTTCTATTGTACTTTTAGTTTACTTTTCTAATAGATAGTCATATGTCACAAGATGGAAAGATTATTGGGAGCTAATTAGTATACATTCATGAAAATCTCCTTGTACTAAAAATATGATTGTAAATAACTCCATGTGCCCATTAAAACCTAAAGGAATTTTGTACTTCTTTATATACACCTAAACATATGGTTTGTTACCCATTAAATATTATTTCCTATTATAAATAGCTTTATATTCCTTTATTGTTAATTATATCGAATGGGAATTTTATTGCTAGATAAGTAATGTATACTCAGGGGTAATGCTTTTGTCATCTAAATACAAGGAACTCATTTTAGCTATATAGATATGATCTAAAGTGCTGGTATCAGTTGATATCTGATAATAAAGTTAAAAATCTAGACTTCATACAAAACAAGAATTTGATCTAAGAGAAACTTGCTTTGGTTGGGGTTCAGACCAACTGGTTAGAGGTTCCTTTTCCTTACATTATTTCACTTGTTCATTGTTATTTGTATATAGTTTTTGACATCCACAATATATTTTGGCACATTCATTGTCACTACAAGCAAAATTGAATCCTATCTGAAATCATAGAGATTCAATAAATACAAGCTATATTTAAAGGTACACCTAAAAGGAGATGTAACATTATTTATCATTTATTTGTTATTTTGATCATAAGATTATAGATTTTTAAAAATACCAAAATGACATCTTTAAAAGATTTCTTTTACAAAACATTAATGGATTGAATAATCATGTATAAAAGGAGCAAACCTAATAAGATACCAATAATAGCAATTTTACATAAGGCCAGCTTAGTTCTTCTACAAAACCCATCTCTTGAAAAGATGTTGATAAACTATTACACAAACAAATATACAGTATTGGATTTGGATTCAGAACTTTTACTCTCAGAGAAAAAGAGGAGTGGCTATTTTATGGAATAAAAGTATGTTGTTCCTAAAACCATTAAGTCTTATCAGGATGACAAAGGGGAATCAGTTTTGTATGGATGCAATACAAATTAATGGGAAGACTTAAATTAATGTATATTGGATACCTGGGGTACTTGTTTTTAACCACAGTAGAAACATCATCGTGTCATATCATTCTCTATAGAGGAGATATTATTTTTAGCTGGTGACTTTAATTGTATATACTACATGAAAGTGATACTACCACTAGGAAGAAGAGTAACATCTAATGCAAAACATTTAAAGGATTTTCAATTCTTATCATTTGAATGATATTAATAATCAGAATAGTTCAAAATCATTACCATGCATTTTTCTAACAGATACAAAACTTGTCCAAAAATAGATAGGGTCTTTATTTTAACAGATGGTAACAGATTTAATTAATTCCAAAATCATTTTGCATGTCCTATATCTGATCATAATTCAATTGTTTTTGAATTCGCGATAAAAAAAATACTCATAATCATTCAGATCAAAAGGAGGATACCATACTTAGCTCAACTAAAAGACTATAATAAAGAATATATACTTTCCAGGAAGTAAAACCTTTTAGACATAAATACTTACTCCTGAAGTCTCCATTGTTTATGTTTGGGATGCCTTAAAATCATATCTATATGGACAAAGTATCAGATTCAGGTATAATAATAAAAGAAATCTTGGGATAAGGAATTGTTAGATATTCAAGTAAATTAGACTCTTTATAAAACATAATAATAAAGAAAATATGGACAAAGTTATTGAAGAAATAAACAAACCAGAGTAGGAAATACAAAAGAATTTTATCATAGTTAAAATAACTTTAGAAAATACAAGTTTTTGTCCTTATTCAATAAGCTAAATACTTACATAGACTTAAAAATAAAACAAAGGTTGAATCAAAACAAAACCATATCGAAATCTTTTCTCTAAGGAAAAGAATAATGTTTTCAAGTATAACAGAAATACTAGATGAATTTAGAATCACTTTTCACAAAATTAACCATAAATAATATTAACATGGAACCTAAAAGATAAAATAAAAGGAGTTTATAACCACAAATATGAATAAAAGCAATAAACAGCAAGATTAAACTATTGGACAAAATTATTTCATATGCAGAGATTTATTACACAAATAAATAAGCTTAAATCAGAACAAAGCACGAATGGCAGAGTAATTATTATACAGAGATATATAAAATCCTTTCTAAAATACATATTCTTTAATACATAGGTTTTTCTTTTGTAGAATGAGTTAATAACCCCCCATCTTGGCAATATACATTTATTTACATGCAATTTTTAAAACCTAAGCAAAAGATAACTAGAATTTCTTCATATTGGCCCATCTCATTACTTAATGTTGATTATAAAGTATTTTATGAATATCTTTGCTGATAGATTTGAGAGACAATCATTCCGGCATTATAGATATAGATCAGACAAGGCTTCGTGTAAAATAGAAATACTTTTGATAATATAAGAAGAACTTTAACATTAATGGGTGCAAATAGGAAAAATCAAGATTTAACACTTAGTAGTCAGTATAAGTTCAGCATTTTGAAGTTCAGTAGAAGTTGGGACTATCTATTTTTGTAATAGAGTGCACAAACTTTCTCGGATGAACATTTATACAAAGGCGTTGGCTTATATTAAGGTAAGACATGTTTCACAAAAATACCCATTCTTAAAGGTACAAAGTAAGGATGTCCACTTTCTCCACTATTATTCCTTTGGTAATGGAGCCTTGGGCTAATTTGATCAGAAACAGTACTGACATAGAGGGTTTTGAAATAGATGAAAACGCAACATCAAAATTCAACTTTTGCAGATGATGTTCTAATTACATCAGCGGATCTAATTCTTCTATACGGTCTCCTGTTGATAGCATGATGACTTTAAAAGTATTTCTGGTTTACAATATTCAAAGTGAAAGAAAAAACTAAAGATACTACCTATAACTAACTACCACGAAAATATTCTCTCATTAGTGATTTTGCTAAATATGTACCCAATTCAGGTCAGATAACTTATTTAGGTATAATACTGTCTAGAATCATAAATCTATTATATATATAATTATAATATATATTTCTTAATATACAAAATCTTTTAATACCTGGAATAATATGTTTTACTATGGAGGAAAGACTTACAATTATTAAAATGATAATATTCCCAAGATTTTTATACTTAATACAATCAATAACTTCCACCTACAAAAATAATTATCGAAACTGAACACACTAATGTTAAATATCTTATGAACTTTCTAATAGACCTAGGATTGCATTAAAGAGCATACTAATAGCTGGTCTCAAGGGGTATTTCTTCCAGACTTTGGTATATGCCTATCTCTTCTGTGTAAGTTATTACTTTATTAATAGATCAGTCATATGTCACAAAGTGGAAAGGTATTGGGAACTAATTAGTATACACTTCATAAATCTCTTAACACATGGCTATGATTGTAAATAACTCCATGTTATAGTTACTAAAGGAATTTTGTATACCTATTACACCTAAACATATGGTTTCATTTACTTATTAAATATTATTATTAGTTATAAGTAACTTTATATTCATGCACCCTAAGTATAGAGATGGAATTTTTATTGTATTTCCTATAATGTATATAGGGTATCTTTTTGTCTTCTACTTCTGGAAGGAACTCATTTAGCTATAGATAATGATCTAAAGTACTGGTATCGGACATTATCTGATAATTTGAGACAACATCTCATTAATAAAATAGATTTAATGTCTATAACTGTTAAAGAATCTATTCCAACACTGATTGATTACTTGATATTAAAATTACAACATAAAGTTTCTGATAAAGGTAAACTTTCATACATACATAAAGTTATCAGACAAGAAACGTTTTACAGTGTAGATTCATACTGGAATTATTTCACTTCTATTAATGGGGACCCACCAAATCAACAAGATAAACAATATATATTGGAATCTGCTTATAGAACTACGTCTTCCATTGTCTGGAGACTTTATACATGGAAATGTTTACATAGATCTTCTTATACACCTTTGATGATGAATAAAATAAATAATAAAGATAATCTATGTAAGAGATGCAATGTAGAAATTAATGCTGACTGGGCTCATATGTTTTATGACTGTATAAAATTGAAAGAATACTGGAAGTAAATTAATGAATTTTGCAGGCTCTTTTACAGATAATTTCATTATTTCTAAATCTCTTATATTATTCAACACACCTGTACCTCAAAGTGTTAAAGGTTAAGCTTCCCTTGTTATGGTCTATTCTAGCAGTGGCTAGGAAAATAATAACTAGAAATTGGATTTCAGATACACCTCCTTCGTTCAATGAATTTAAAAATGTTATGAATATAGTGTGCCATATGGAAATAAACACAATTAGGACTAGAACAAATAGAAAAACATCTTATTTTATTGTATGGGATAATTTACAAAATTTGTTAAAAAAATTTAATTTCAATAGCATGGTATTTTAGTTTAATTAATTGATCTGATTGTAGTGGATGTCTTTGTAAATACTTTAGTTGTTTTGTTGAATATTATAATAATACCTATTTTTAATTACTTGTATAAAATTGTTATGATATTTCTCTTATATGTTAAAACAATAAACCTGTTTTGAAAAAAAGGAAGTCCTTCTAAGTGGCACACCTCATCACAAAAGGTTTCTCATGCAGAAAAAAGAGGTCATTGTTTCCCTCTACTCATCACTCACTAGATCCTTAACGGAGTACAATGCCCCTTTTGCTATGTACCTCACAACACATGTACGACAGCTGGAAAGCCTGCAGCAATACCTCACAAAGAGCATTAGTGGCCTGAAATACATGCCAAACACAGACCATCTCAAAATGCTCCAGCTGTACTCTCTCGCATATCGCCTACTCAGAGGTAATCTCTGCCTAACATACAAAGCTATGTCAAACACAGAGCTGTTGGACATGCTCCACTTAAAGAAATCCCAATCTCTCCAAGCTTCAGCCCCAAAACCCAGACCAAAATACAAAAGGAGGGGGTGTATCCATTTTCATAGAGTATACCCACACCTCCAGGTTAGTGGCACAGCATGAGGCCTCGGAGACCATCCAAGTGCAACTAACAGTGGACAAAGCTGCTTATCTGCTACAGATCACCTACCTTATCTCAGGACCCTCACTCAGCATTCCTAAGAACACTGGAAAATATAACGTTCCTACCAAACACCATGATATTAGGAGATTTCAACTACCCAAACATTGACTGGGAGAATTACTCAAGTACAAACTCCTTTGCCCAATGCTTCCTACAGTTTATAAACTCAAATGCCCTGGAACAGCTGGTCACCATGCCCACTAGAGCTGACAACATACTGGACCTGATCATCACCAACATGGGGGATCAGTGTTCCACACCAGAGGTAAACCCCTCGCTGGTAAGATCAGATCATAAAGTAATCACACTGGACATCCACATCCTGACCCCACCCCCAGTCAAGGAAACCACTGTGAAAAGCTTTTCAAAAGCAAACTTCACACTTCTCAAGACCAAAGTGGAAAGTTTCAAAGCCCCCTTGCTACAGGATAATGCTATCTAATCTGTAGAATCCTTTACAAGTGCATTATATGAGCATCTACAGGGATGCATGGATCGAGCCATCCCAAGTAAAACCAAGACTCACTCCTCCAAAAAGAGGAAATCAGTCTGGTGGTCCTTGGCCATAAATAAGCTATACAACAGAAGGAGGAAACTACTACATGATAGAGCAAAATTCCAAAAAGGAAAGGCATCACTGATCATTATTAGCAAGAAACTACGATCGCTCATAAAATCATCCAAGGCCAGTTTCTAAAGAAAAATTGCCAAGGAATCTAAAGATAACCACAAAGCCTTCTTTAGCTATATCAAACATTTAAGTGGCAAATCTCAGATATGCTTTGAGCTACTGCAAAATGGCAAAAAATACACTGAACCAACTGACATTGCCAACATCCTGGCAGACAGGTTTAGTGCAAACTTCACCCCATTCATCCCCAAAATGGCCCGTGTCCATCCCAGAAGAATGCAGCTCCCCAGACATCATGGACATGCAGGTAAAAATAGCCATCTCCAAAGCTAAGAACACAGCATCAATGGGACCGGATGGTGTCCCAGGCTGCGTCTTACATGAGCTCCAAAAGGAACTAAACCCTCACCTAAATTCACTGTTCAGACTCAGACTTACCACAGGCTATGTACCCAAAGAATGGCGTACAGCAACAGTCATCCTGCTCCACAAAGGTGGTGCCACAACAGAACCTGGGAACTATTGCCCTATAAGCCAGACCAGCCTGGTCTGCAAAGCTATGGAGCAAATTATCATGGAACTCATAAACAGAGACATTGGGAACCTCCAGACACTGGACCCTACCCAATTCGGCTTTGTTAAAGGCAGAACTTGCCTCCTAAACCTAGTTGACTTCTTTGAAATAGTTACCAAGGCCATAAATGAAGAGAAGGTAGTCCACACAGCTTACTTTGACCTCATTAAGACCTTCGACACCATTCCCCACTCTGGCATCATAGACAAGCTTACCAGCTTGAACATTAACCCCTATGTCATGAGATGGGTGGCCAACTGGCTCACTGATAGAACACACATGGTCAGAGTTGCGGGTGCCATGTCCGACTCTAAACCAGTCACAAGTGGCATCCCACAGGTCTCAGTCCTGGGACCCCTCCTGTTCAGTATATACTTCTCTGACGTACAGACAAGCACGGGATGACTATGGCTGACCAAGTTCACAGATGACTGCAAACTGGGGGCCATAACTGACTCTCTGGCTGACACAGACATCCTCCAGAAGGGTCTTACAGAGACAGATACTTGGTGTCAAAACCAAGGCCTCAAGCTGAATGCCAAACAATGCATAGTCATCCCCTTTGGAAAAAACAAAGTGCCCACGAATTACCACATAGGTGGGAATCCATTAGGTACGGAAAATGTAATTAGGGACCTGGGGACCCAGGTAGATAGTAACCTCTCCTTTGATAATCACATTTCCAAAGTGGTTAGATATTCCTTCTATGTAGCCCACCTAATCATGAAAGGGTACACCTCTAGATGAAGAGAGGTCATTGTGCCCCTCTACTCATCAATCATTAGGCCCATAATAGAGTACAATGCCCCGTTTGGTATGTACCTTAATTGGCACATGCAACAGCTGGTAAGACCACAGAAGTACCTCACCAAGAGGATCATGGGCCTCAAAGAGATGCTCTATGCAGCCCGACTACAGAAACTCCAGCTCTACTCAGTTGCTTACTGCCTGTTCAGAGGTGATCTATGCTTGACGTATAAGGCCATGTCCAACCCAGAATTAATGGACATGCTCCACCTCAAGAAAAACAAATCTCTTAGAGCCACATGCTCCAGTGAATTAAACCTCAGCAAAGCAATAAACAGGACATGCTGGAGGGATATATTCCTATCCTAGAGACTTCCCTCGCTCTGGAATAGAATCCCAGTTGATGTTAGACAGAGCCCCTCGCAGACTCTCTTCAAGAGGAATCTTGACGAGTGGATGGGAAATTGTAAATTTACCCCTGGGATCACTTCAGTGGCCCTGCTAGACAGAGGCCTAGGAAACTAATTTAAAAGGGAGGTGAAAGACAACAAATTCTTGCTAGGCTTATAAATGCCCTTGGGCAGATAGCCTAGTACCTAACTATAAACCTATGGACCTACACGCTCTAGGGACCTAAACCTTGACACCACAATAAACAGAACATGCCGGAGGGATAGATTCCTGTCCCAGAGACTTCACATACTCTGGAATAAACTACCTGCCTATATCAAACAAAGCTCCTCATTAGCACTGTTCAAGAAAAATCTTGATGATTGGATGGGAAATAGGAAACTCACCCTGGAGATCACTTCTGTGTCTCTGCTGAACAGTGGCACAGGAAAATAAATTTCTTGGGTGGCAAAAGCCAGGGTAACTTTTTGGCTGGGCTTGTATAGGCCCCAGGGCTGATAGCCTAGTACCTACCTATGAACCTATGAACCTTTGAGCCTTGCCTAAAAAATGTATTATGGGAACAGCAAGAGCCTTGGCAGGTATTCAGAAGCATAGGGTCGACAGGTACAAACCATCTGTAGCAAAGCAACAAGGCTTGTCTATCATGTCTCACAGGCAGACAGAGACTGGATCCCCTTTGAATGACACCAGAAGCTCAGCCAATTGTTGAAGTTTATCATCTTTCTGTTATATTGCAGTATCATGTAGGTGAAGGTAAGATGCTACTCAAGGTCAGGGTCATACCAGCCTGGGCTACATGATCATAGAGCTACTATATATCTCTTGTCATGTTGTCCTGGGAGGTATGTCTCAGATCATTCACACTGACATGTACAAAGAACACGTCATATAGGTACCTGTTTTGGAGTGATGTAAGTGCTTGTGTTATGTGGCAGATCATAGCACCTGACAGACAACTGACAGTAACCTTCCCCTTGTCCAGCCAAGTGAGTGGAACATCTGTGAGCCTGACTATGAAGTCACCTATTACTAGTGTGTTGGGAATGTTGTTTTGCCTTAGGCCCTTTTGCGAGGCACACTTCCTTGGTGTATTATGTGTTTTCTGGCGTGTGCTCGGAGGTGCATGTTGCTTGCTTGTCTGCTTAGGAGGATGCTCTCTCTTTTTCACATTAATATTTGTATTCTACGAGTATGGTAATGTGTATTTATGTGTGTGTTTTGCTGGTGCTTATATTGTAGGTCTATATGAGACAGTTGGTGTTGTGGTTGTATGACCCTTCTCCTCCTGACTGTATTGTCCAGTATTTGGTTGACAGAGCTTAGCCACTGGTTTGACCCTGTGTGTGCCAGCATGTGGTGCATCAACCCATATATGATATGGTCATGGCCTATGCATACAATACACTCACAATACACCTAGTATGATAAGTCAGCTGAGGTTAGCAAATGTGAAAAAACCTTTGCGCAAACTGTCAGCAAGTAATGTCTGTATTGCACCCTGTAACTCCATATTGCTTGCTGAAGTCTAAAGACGTAATTAGTTTGGATTAAGAACACTGCACTTGTCAACTGTGTGTGTGTGTGTGTCTGTCTCTCCCTGGGGAGAGAGCAACTTTTTTGGAGACTACTCACACCCCTTAAAAGTGGTATACTCATCTTTGTCATCTCATGATGTCACCATCCTACAAATATACCTGTGGAAAGGAGAAATCCCAGTAATGTGTAGAGGGTGTAGTGTAAATGTGTACTGCTGTAGTATCATGATCTAGATAGTGGTTTGAATCCTGCAGTTGCCAATTGAGTGTGTGCGTCTCCCTGGGGAGGAATAACCTTTTTGGAGATTACTCACATACCTTAAAAGTGGTATACTCATCTTTGTCAAGTCTGATGATGTCTCCATCCTACAAATATACCTGTGGAAAAATGAAATTCTAGTAATGTGTATATCATGTCATGTAAATGCATACTGCTATAGTATCATAATGTAGTTAGGTGGGGTTTTGAATCCTGCATTTGCCAACTGTGAGTGTGTGTGTCTGCCTTACGAGGAGCAACCTTTCTGGAGACTACCCACACACCTTAAAAGTGGTATACTCATCTTTGTCAAGTCTGATGATGTCTCCATGGTGAAATCCCAGTAATGTGTATAGCACATCTTGTAAATGCATAGTGCTCTAGAATCATAATGTCATTAGGTAGGGGCTTGAATCCTGCACTTGCCCACTATGTGTGTTTCCCTGGGAAAGAGCAATCTTTTTGGAGACTAGTCACACACCTTAATAGTGGTATACTCATCTTTGTCAAGTCTGATGATGTCACCATCCTACAAATATACATGTGGAAAGCTGTAATGCCAGTAATGTGTATAGTGTGCTGTGTAAATGTGCACTGCTGTATTATCATAATGTTGTTAGGTAGGGGTTTTAATCCTGCACTCGCTAACTGTGTGTGCACCCCCTGGGAAAAAGTAGCCTTTTTGCAGACTACTCACACACCTTAAAAGTGGTATACTCATCTTTGTCAAGTCTGATGATGTCTCCATGGTGAAATTACAATAATGTGTATAGCACGTTGTATAAATGCATACCACTTTAGTATCATAATGTTGTTCGGTAGGTGTTGGAATCCTGCACTTGTCCACTGTGTGTGTGTGTCCTTCCTGGAGAAAAGCAACCTTTTTGGAGACTACTCACTCATCTTTGTCAAGTCTGATGATGTCACCATCCTACAAATATACCTATGGAAAGATGAATTCCCAGTATTGTGTATAGCGCATCATGTAAATGTGTACTGCTGTAGTGTTATAATATAGTTCAGTAGGGATTTGAATCCTGCACTTGTCAACTGTGTGTGTTTGTGTCTCCCTCGAAAGGAGAAACCTTTTTGGAGAATACTCACACCCCTTAAAAGTGGTATACTCATCTTTGTCGTCTCATGATGTCACCATCCTACAAATATACCTGTGGAAAGAAAAATTCCCAGTAATGTGTATTGTGTGTTGTGTAAATGCATACTGCTGTAGTGTCATGACATAGTTAGATAGGGGTTTGAATCTTGTAGTTGCCAACTGTGTGTGTGTCTCCCTGATGAAAAACAACCTTTTTGGAGATTACTCACACACCTTAAAAGTGGTATACTCGTCTTTGTCAAGTCTGATGATGTCTCCATCCTACAAATATACCTGTGGAAAAGTGAAATTCCAGGAATGTATATAGCATGTTGTGTAAATGCATACTGCTGTAGTATTGTAATGTAGTTAGGTAGGGGTTTGAATCCTGCATTTGCCAACTATGTGTGTGTTTTCCTAGAAAAGAGCAACCTTTTTGGAGACTACTCACACACCTTAAAAGTGGTATACTCATCTTTGTCAAGTCTGATGATGTCACCATCCTACAAATATACCCGTGGAAAAGTAAAATCCCAGTAATGTGTATAGCATGTCATATAAATGCATACTGCTGTAGTATCAAAATATAATCAGGAAGGATTTTGAATCTCGCACTTGCTGACTGTGTGTGTATGCTCCAGGTGTTTGACACTGTTGGTCAATGTAGAGTGGATTTGGATTTTTTCTAGTGTATGACATATCATAATGACAACTGTATGTGCATTACACATGTAAGGTAGCTGTGGGGCAAATCCATATACATACATGTGACCTCAATTATTTTGTAGGTGGGTAGTCTGCTTTCTCCAAGAAAGCATCTGTTATCTTTGCCAGAGCATGCTGGTGCTTTCTAGACCTTAGGTCACTTCTGTATGCTTGTGACAAGCTTAGCCACTGCAGTGATCCATGGGCTACGTCTTCTGTTTCACATCCACTCATCACAGTTTCTATTGAAGAGTGTGAGTGAGGGTTTATGCTTGAGGTATATTTGATACCTGTTCCAAAGCAAGCAAAGTCTGGCAAAGATGACTAATTATTATAGGTGTGCAACAACCTCTGTGGATCTGCATGCAAACACTTTATTGCTTATGTGCTCCACAGAGGGATTTCCAAAACCCTTTGGTAATTTAATTATCAAAGGAGAGATGACTAAACACATGGCTCTATGTATACATTAGTATCTGTTCCACATTTTGGGGGCTACTACCTATGTGGCACTCTGGTGATACTTTGTTTTTTAAAAGTGGATAACTATGCTTTCTTTGGCTTATAGCTTTACAGCATGAGTTTGATACCAGGTGTCTGTCTCTATGACACCCTTTTGGAGGATGTGTGTGTCATCTGGAGAATAAAGTATAGCCCACAGTATGCATTTTCATCAGACGTGGGCAGACATATCCCTACTGTGTTTACTTGTACCTAAGAAAGCTATATGCCAAACAGGAGTGGTCCCAAGACTGAGTGCAGGTGAATACCACTTGTTACTGACATAGAATAGTACATGGAGGCTGCAAATGTTACTGTGCCTCCTACATCTGTGCGTCAGTTGTCAACCCATCATCTAACAATCGTTTATTTCAGTCTGTTGAGGTTATGTATAATACCAGAATGTGGGATGGGTATGAATTGCTGGTGAGCTATAGCTTGGCTGTGTTGACCTCCCCTCCCTCACCTATAACCTTGTTAACTGGCTTGAAGTCTACTAGGTGTAGGAGCCATGATCTGGCCATTAGAGAACCAAAGTGGGTATGGTGCAGTGATTGCAGGTTCATAATGTCTCTGTTAATGAGTTCCATAATGCTGTGCTCCATAGCCTTCCAGATAACATTTGTCTGGCTTATAGGGTGAGAGTATCCAGGACCTGTTGTAGTTCTACCCTTAATCAATTTATGTTAACATTTGCACTGGGTGTGACGAGGGTGGACAGGTTTAAGAATAAGTATATTAGAGGGTCAAGCCAGGTTTGAAGGTTAGTAGACCAAGCCAGATAGGCAGGATTACGTTGGTTTGTACATGTGCTGAGGAGGGATGCAGAGTATATTGTGAAATAGATGCTAAGGACAAAGCCAACAGGTAACAGGAAAAGAGGAATGCCTAAGATGAGGTTTATGGCTGTGGTGAGAGAGGACATGCAGGTGGATGGTGTGACAGCGCAAGATGCAGAGGGCAGGAAGAAATGGAAACAGATGATCTACTGTGGTGGCCCTAATGGGAGCATCCGAAAAGGGAAGAAGACGAAGATGTTGTAGCTCAACCCTTGTGGACTGTGAACACCATTACCGTGCATCACTCCACAAGTATGTAACCTGTATAGAGGCTGCATCTGGACAGAGTGTTTAGGTGAGTGGTGACTTCATATGTCAGCTTGTGTATGACACAGCCAGGGATGCTGTCCAGTACCATTGTCACTGTGGTTTGGACTGTGGTAAAGAGATGTTTTAACCAGAGTGTCAGTGAATCATCAGGTTTTACATTCTTCAGGTCTGGAAATGTGGCCCTTGTGTAATGACAGGGTGGTGAAATCCGCATTCAAACTGTCTGACAAGGAATTGGTAATGTCAGTCAGATAAGTGTACTTTGTGATCATTTACATTAAGTGTGACCTGATCTGAGATTTCCCCTGTAGATTATAAACAACACTAAAGAAAGCTTTTGTGTTGTCTTTGGAATTCCTGCCATTTTGTATTTTAAAGCTTGCCTTGCCTTGTATTTTCCCAATGATACTGATCAGAGAGGTTATCCCTTCTTGGTATGCAACTCTTTTTTTGTTACAACTTCACACCTTCTATTATATATTTTGTTTATGGCAGAGGTCCATAAGACTAATGCACTTTTACTGTATAAGTGAGAATTTCTTGTTTTTGTGAGAGCCCGGTCCATGCAACCCTGTAGGTGAAAAGTGTGCATTACTAAAGGATTATGCAGCTGGGACAGTGTTAACCTTAGTAATGCAAACCAATGACAGATAGCAACAACAGCATCACCCACAGCACAGTGCCAACCTGTGTCATACACACACATGCATACTCAAGTTCCATAATTTGTGTAGTACAATGCATACTGGCCACCAATATAAACTATGGAGTGTTAACACTGGCCAATACACAGCATGTCACCCTGCCCATGTGTCCAATATGCATGTACATGCAGACAGTGTGCCTCCACCATGTTCACAAATGTACACATGCAAACCTATCTTGCACACACCCCACACTTACTGTCCACTGTATAACGCATGCTGACACAACTAAACACATCACCCAAGTGGCACATGGGCAAACAAAACATGATTGGAATAAACACTGGTGAAAACAATACAACATTACTAATTACAGCTTTATTGCATCCTGCCTGCTCAGCTACACCTTCAAGGATATCATTACACTTTACTGCTGACAACATGCTACACATCCAGCCATTGCTATACTTTATTAAAGTCACCCTGTGCATCAGCACCATGTTAGTCTGTTCCTGCATCAATGTTACAGATGACAGGAGGTGGCACAGGTTTCATCATACAGGGTGTGTTGTTGGTTTGCCCGAGGCTTACACTAAGCCATACAATCGACATGTGTGTGTGAGTGTGTGTGTGAGGGCCATGAGTACTGTTATGGGCCAATGTTGATGTAATGTGTGCAGGTATGTGTTTGCCCTAGGTTTCTGGTTAATGTGTGTGTGTCTGCATGCACACAGTTCCAACATGTGGCTGCCATATACAGGAATTTGTGATACAGCTACAGGCTGTACCTGGCAGGCTTTACAGATCACCTTCTCTGGCCATGGACACGGAACCTATGCCTGGCAGGGGTGCTACAGACAGTATCAGGTACTAATCCAGACCAGGTACTATCTGAAGAGGTTGACATATGTCCACTGGATCCAGGTCCCTGCTGGGACTGGCCAGAGCCACATGCACGTGGTCTTCTAGGACGGTCTATGGACAGACTCCCAACATTGCTGGGGCTGGTACTGGCACTACGGGAGCAGCTGTGACTTGCTGGATGTCCACGGTGACCTCCAGCTGCTGATGTTGCTGGCATATGTCCACGTCAACATCTCAACCATCCTGCACTGTCCTGACACATGGACATGACATTGTGGAGGACATCCAATGTCTCACCCTAATGGCTATCAATAACCTCAGTGTAGTTACGTATGGCACCTGCTAGGTCACGGATACTGTCATTTATAGAGGTGTTATGACCCTCTGTGCCCTTAGTCCCTGTCTGGTGTATCGCTCCATTCATGTCTGTGACTCCATGACAGCCTGGAACATGTGTGTAGTAGAAAGAGGTGTGGCACATCTGCCAGGGGCATGATGACCAGCAGTGCTCTGATGAGAACCCCATGGGCATCTGCCTATGTGGTACCATTCCAGACATCTGGCTATGGCTGCTGTGTCCTGATACATGTGCCATAGATACCACACTGTCCTGGCCAGTGGCAACCGTATACTGTCCCTCAGCTAAGGGCAATGGTGATGTTGGATGTACAGGCAGTATGACTGTGTGCATGGATGGGGTGGAGACTTGTGTACTGTCAATTGGTGGCCCAACAACAGACCCTGACAAAACTGCCTGTGCCTCAACACACCTATCCTCATCATCACTGTCTGTCTCAGTGACATCAGGTTCCCTGCTGTACTGAACCAGCCCCACCTTGGCACGTGTGAGAGGAAAACAGGAAAGACACTTTAAGACCTGAACTTGACTTCAGACCATATGTGCACATACGCACATGTGCACATGCACACATGCACACATGCACACATGTGCACATGCACACATGTGCACATGTGCACATGCACAAATGTGCACATGCACACATGCACACACACAAAAATACACTCCTCCCTAAAACAGACACACACAACACCAGCAATCTCAGAACATACACAATAGCAGGTGATGGTGGGGTACAGTATCACAAGCAAAACAGTCATATCATACATGTCAGCATGCAGGACATGTTTTGCTCAACAGCATGCAGTGCAAGTGTAGACAGCCCTTGTTACTAACAGTATACATGGCTTTGATGCATGTGTTTTGTTATTAGGTGATGGGCCCCCCCCCCCCGGAACACAATGCATACATGGACACAACATTGCTGTGCAGGTATTCATAACCCTGTAATGTACTGTGCGCCATAACTCATAGGTATACATACCATTGCTGGATGTGTATCTGTGTGTCAGATAGGTATCCAATGCTGATTACAGCCTCTGTGTCTTTAACAAATAATTGTGGACACATTTTTAGCACATGCATGATGTGTGTTCACACAACATCATCAGTGGTGCATGGATAATTGATGGAATACCATCCGGTCACATACCCAATGTACGGTACTTTTGGTGAGTGTAGATCATATTGTGGACATGTCTCATTCATGACATGGCGTGCTAAAACACAACTGCATATTTAAACACTACACACACCCAATGTGTGTCATATGACCTAGCCACTCAATAGCATCACAAGACATATATGTGTCAGTTGTGCAAATGTTGATTGGTATGCATATTGTTTAGAGGTGCATATGTCTGCACACACGCAACATTAATGTATATAGCAATGAAAGCTAGGTGTAGTACTGTGGTTACAATAACTGCATGGGGTATAGTACCATAGGCCATCATCAAGAAGCATCATGTGGTCACCCAAGGCTACAAATGTTTCCCAAACCAACACTAATCATGCTGTGCCAGAACTGTACTAGTTTGGCTACATTCACCATTTCACAACCAATTATTACGTGAGTTTGTAAGGAGGCCAATAAGGAGCATTCCCTGACATGAATGTGTAGTGTGTTGCAGAGTGTTTAAATGCCCCATGATAGGCCTCTATCCCTCAGGTATATTATGTCTAATGTATGGATGAGATTTTGGATACTGGAGTGTGTCTTTACAGGGGGGTTGGGAATCCTTTATGTGTAGCATGTTACAATGCTCTGTGTATGACATAGATGCGTATGTTATATGCATGTTGAGTATCAACTGTGCCTATCCAATGGTCACTACAGTCTAGCCACATTTGTTTGAGATGGCTGGGGTATTGCATGTGTTTGAGGCAGCTAATCACATTAGTGAGATATGCATGCTCTTACACCAAACATGCACAGCATGCATTATGGGTAGGTGTGTTACATGTGTGCATGGCCTACACCTTAACTATGACATGCACTTTTTATTTACAATAATAAATGTAGAACACACTCACCAGCATCTGTCCGCTGCCTTGATGTCACCCCAGAGGGACCTACATAGAGATGAGACAGTTTGTCAGTGGCCACAACTGTGGCATTGCTACTGTGTGTTTGCAATCTTACAGTACAACAACAGTTTACATTCACAGGGCTACAGATTATGTTCCAAATTATCAGTATTGCACAACAACAGGCTCCACATCTTTAAATGACACACTCCACATCTCACATATGCATGATCTTACTTACTCATAAAAATGAGTCTCAACCTAGCCACACTGCTTATACTCTCAATTCTACTCATAACTACTCTTTACTCAACCTACCTCCTTACCTTCATAGAGTACCCACTCCATTTTCAGCCAAAACACTCACAAACACATACATCTTCCTTTTACACTTCTCTCACTTCTTTCTCTAATGCCAATTCCACCCCTAGTTACCACCTACCCAAATACCATAGGTACTCTCACCTCACCTACACCCTACCCTCAGATAAAAAAATTAGACCTCTAACCCTTCTCAGAATCAAACTCACATCTAAGCCTGATGATCCTACCTTACAAGATGGTGACATTCACCCCAACCCTGGCCCCGTGTATCCTTCTTCTCAAGCATCTAAACCTTTCACCAATAATACCCTCCTCATAGGACATCTTAACATACGAAGCGTAAACAACAAAGTACCCTACCTACACACCCTCCTAGATACTCACTGCTTTGACATTCTCTGTCTCTCTGAAACCTGGCTAAAGCCAGCCACTAAAGATACTGAAATTATACCACAAGGCTATAATATACTTAGGCTTGACCGTACTAAACGAAAGGGTGGTGGAGTAGCAATACTGTTTAAGAATCATCTTAATATCTCTACCCTTTCAGCCTGTCCAACCCAAGATAGTAAGGTGGAAGCCATCATCACTAAACTTCAACTTAATGCTAAGAAAGCCCTTTACCTCATCTACATATACATACCTCCTGGAAACAATATACCAATTGTAGAAGACTTTCTCAGTTGGGTTTCCATTAACTACCCCCAAGAAACTATAATTCTTGGCAACTTAAATATCGACTGGAATACTATTAATACTGACAATCCCACCTCTCACATTAACCTAAATGGTTTTACCCAAACCGTTACCTCTACAACTAGGCTTAATAAGTCAAATAGGAAACAGACTATTTTAGACTGGATTCTCATAAACAAAGTTAACATCACATACAAAGTTGGGACTATGCCTGATGACCTCAGTGATCATTGCTTAACTTACATTACAAGGGAGAAGACTGATTATCTCCACCTCCCTAATATAAGAAAAATATGGTCTACTAAACACTTTAACATCGACCTATTTCAAAATGAACTCAGAGCTTGTAACTGGAACCCCTTAAAAACTCTTCCACTTAATGAAGCAGTATCATTCTTTAATTCTACTTTCCTTTCTATTTTGGATAAACATGCTCCTGAGCAGTACATTAGAATGAAATCCAAAACAGCCCCTTGGCTCTCAAATGAAACTAAAAAACTAATCCTCTCTAAAAATAAGGTTTGGAACAAATGGAGATCCCATAGAATTAGCTCTGATTTTCTTCACTTTCGCCAACTTAGAAATCTTACCAAAAAAGCTATACTCACCGACAAAAGAAAGTTCTACTATGAACTACAAGAAACCAACTTAAATAAACCCAAACAATTTTGGTCCTCAATCAATAGACTCCTTTCACCAGGAACAGCTAAAACTCCCTCCCCACTAAATGCTGACCCAGACACCCCTCTCCAAACTGCAAATGCTTTTAATTCATTCTTTACTGAAACTATTCAATCTCTCGCTAGACAATTAAACACTAATAACTTCTATCCTCCTAATAATCTAGTAAACTCTTCCTACAACTTCTCTCTTCAACCCATCTCTACCTCTTTCATCAATAAACTTATTCTCAAACTGAAACCTTGTACCCCCTCTGCTGACAAACTCCCTTCCCCTTTTCTGCAAAAGGCAGCCAAAGAAATTGCTTACCCAATTACTATACTCATAAATAGGACCATCCAAGAAGGAACCATCCCTGATATCTGGAAAATCTCTCATATTATCCCACTACACAAAGGCGGTAACTCTATTGACTATTCCAACTTTAGACCTATTGCTCTTCTTTCTCCTTTGGCAAAAATTATGGAGAAATGTATTCATCAGCAACTTCTACAGTACCTCTCTTCACAATATTATAGCTAACTGTCAACATGGCTTTAGACCTCACCATAGCACCACCACTGCCCTCCTTTCCTTTGTAGATACCATTAACAGCAATCGCAACAATAATCTTTTCTCTTCTGCCCTATTCATTGACCTTTCTAAAGCTTTTGACATGGTCAACCACTCTTCCTTAATTAGCATTCTTGAATCCCTCTCATTTGATAGCCTTGCCATCAAATGGTTTACATCATACCTCAGTAACAGACAACAAGCCGTTCTTTGGGAAAACCAAATCTCCTCTTTACTGCCCATTGCTATTGGAGTCCCTCAGGGCTCCATTCTTGGTTCCCTCTTCTTCTCCCTCTATATTAATGATCTCCACTCTGTAATTCCTCAAGCTGCCTGCATTCAATACGCGGATGACTCCACTATCATTTGTTCAGCATCCTCCTCTTCAGATCTAATCTCTCTAACTCAAACTATGTTCAACACAGTAGAAACATGGTTCACTAGACGGTACCTACTTCTCAACGCTAAAAAAAACAAACTTCTCCTCTTCACCCCCACCACTCGTACCTCTCCACTAAACTTCACCATCTCCTCAAACAACAACACTGTCATCTCTCCTGACTCCACAACTAAACTGCTAAAAATAACCATTGGTAACAACCTATCTTTTGACCAACACATAAACAACACTATCAAATCAGTTAACAGAAAAATAGGATCATTATACCGCATTAAACCATTTCTCACCCCTTCTACAAGAGCTACTATTGCTCACTCCCATCTTATATCTACTCTCTTTTATGCCTCTCCTATCTTCACCAACCTCAAGAAAACTAACCTAAACAAACAAGCAACCTGCTACAATAACATTGCCTGCTTCACCACTGGTAAACCTTTTAGAACCCATCACTGCCTCAATTTGAAACACTTAGGCTGGCTGGAACTACAAAACTATCTTATTATCTCACAACTCACTATTGCCCACAAACTACTGTACCAACCTAATAACACCCCTATACTATCACAACTATTACTCCCTTATAACAATCTCACCTCTCTTCATTCCTCTTGTAAACTTATGACCAAACCCATAAAGGCCCACAACGTAGCTGGTGACTCTCTATTCACCAACACTGTAGGCAGAGCATGGAATTTGCTGCCTAAAGAGTTAACTTTAATCTCATCCCTACCTCTCTTCAAACAAGAAATCAAACTGTACTTCCACAACCACTAGCTTTGTTCTTGTAGTACTCCAGGGTAACTTCCCTCTCCCCACCCTCTCTTTATCTTTAACCCTTCTTTTTGCTTAATATTTAGCATCTACCCTGTTTCTTTTCCCTTGCTGTCCTACTATGCTCTCACCTACTTCTCCCATTCTCTCTCACATCCTCTTGACTGTCTTCCTTCTTTTCCTCTCTCAATTCCTGACTCCTGTCCCTTCCCTATTATTTATCTCACATTCTCCTTCTACTTCTCTACCCCTCTGAGCTTTAACTGTTATCTCTATGGCAGATGCCTTATTGCATAACCTTTATGTACTAGGTAAAATGCTTTGAAACTGACCGAACTTTATGTACGATCTCTAACTGTTTGAGTTTCTTAATGTATGTTGATTGTATTAACAAGTTGATTTTTATTTCTATTTTTATTGTATGTCTTTATTAACAACAAGTCTGTTCTTTTATGTATTGTGTGGAGCTTTTCTCCCCGGGCCTCTACTGAAAATGGACATATATCCAGCTAGACTAGCCCGGTCAACAAATGTAAAATAAAAATAAATAAATAAATAATCTACCAATACAGAAAACAGTAGTCTACAGATATGCCATGTTATCTGCATGCTCCATGTGTGCTTGCTGGGTGGCTCCAACCTCCATCATGGTGTATGTCTGCTGCTGTTGTTGTTGGGCAGGTGCCACCAGGCTCAGGAGCAGCTCTTCCACTCTGGTGAGGGGGGGATGGATGCTAACACCACCCCGTGTTGCAAGCTCGTCCATACGCACAGCAGCGGCACGCTGATGGACATGTCGGAGAAGATCACTGCAGTGGTGGCATACCTGCTCATATGTGCAGCTATGCAGGCCTGCCTCAATAACCCTGTGGACAAGATCTTGACACATTGCAGTACGCTCCTCCACTCTGGTGAGGGGGGGTGGATATTAATTCCACCTCCTGTTGCAAACTGTTGTCTCCGCACATCAGCAGCATGCTGACGGACATGCCTGAGAAGATCACTGCAGTGGGGGCATACCTGCCTGGTTATGCAGGCCTACCTCATTTACCCTGCGGACAACATCTTGCCACATTGCAGTATGCTCCTGCTGGTCCTGGCTGGTTTGTGAGAACATGAGATGGTAGTGCTGAATCATACTGCTAATAATTATATAATCTTCAGCACTACTGCAACTGGGATTCCTGTGATGCACCATGATCCCTGGAAGATATAAATATGAAAATATGGCTGAGCAAGTCATATGGCAAATTTAACATTATACAGTACAGATATCACTAAACTGTCATATATAGCAACCTATTAGCTAACCGAGAGTGAAACACTTTAACTGCCACTTATCACTGCTCACCCCACAACTGCTTGAATGTGCCTTGATCACTTTCTATCTAATGAACTATGTTCTGCACAGCAACAAAATAAAATCACTATACAAGACTATACAAGAGTACCTGGAACATTGTATGCAACACCTAGCCACAGCAGATATACATCAAGCTGATGTGTAAAGAAATATATCATCCATCACAATGAGTGTAAGGTCCAGTAAATGTATTACTATTATATCACACAACTTGTTAATGGCAAACCCGTAGCCAAAATATGTGCACAACTTGGAATATAGGTCGCATACTGCTGCAGTACACTATGAATGTTGCTAGATACGCAGTTATATGTTTTATCACACATATGTCAAAGGACATGTTACAGACATAACCACACACAAATCAGACATAATTACAGGACACAAAGGTATAACAACCCAGATAAGCTTTCAGTGTGTACTATACAGTACTGTGTGTCAGTACTTACACAACCTTAATCTTGAGAAATGTAATCTGTGATGAATATAGGGACCACACAAAACGGGCGATGCAAGCAATGTGGACATACACCATACTTTGCTGTACAGGCCCAGAGCTTCAAGTAGTACTACAGTACACACAGGATTTGGATTCAACATCGGTACCAATCAATAATCATAGATGTAGTGCTTTAGCCTCCAATGACACACACTAGTTAAAACCAAGGGACTTAATCACACTGTATGCAATAGCACTTGTTCTGTCTAGCAACAGAATACAAAGCTTTTGCTAGGATCAAAGCAAGGACCCATAATACAATGACATAAACAGTTTCCCACTAAGCTATCCCACAGATACATATCTTTGACATATTCACAAACATATTGACCATCACGGTCAGTCAACAGTGCAGAAAATCTATTGCAACAAGTAGATGTAGGTGTGTATGAGTATATATAACTATATATATATATATATATATATATATATATATATATATATATATATATATATATATCTATATACATATACACATCCATTGGTGTACATATACCTATATATGTAGGCACATATATATTTCACCTTTCATAGTGAGAATATCAATTATACAAAGGCTGTAAGGTGTCCAGTAATGTAATAAAATTGCACAGTCTTGGGATAAATGCATTGAAGGTGTTCACAGCCCAGGTAGCTTTAGCAGGCCTCACTGGCTTCAACATTACAAACTGAATAAACAACCCACAGTGTTTAACCACAACATGTCATATACCAGCACTGTATGCTGTCCTGTTTGTCACACACTAAAATCTACATACAAATATGTGCATACTAACCTTCACCAACATATGTATCTCCACCCTTCACAAACAGTTGCAATATGCCCCTGCTTTATGCACATATACAGATGTGAATATATATGACACATATATATTTCTCCGTATGTGTGTGGCATACACACACAAGGTCCACACTGTTGTAAGTCCCTGGACCTCACAGCTGAACTGTTGAGCCTTGCTGTAACGCAAACAGGTGTCACATATGAACACACACTAACATTGGGGGGGGTATATATGACTACAGATGCTAGATAAGCATACTAGACTGCTACAGCAGTTGCCAATGCTAAGCTACACTTTAATATGACTATCATGCATGTGTTGTTCTGTCACACCCATGTTTATATAATGTCAGCGCTAATCCCCCCAACAGCCATTGGCCACACTACTGTACAGAACACAGATAACATGGATCAGAACTTTGACATTTAATGCTGAGCTATACATTTCACAGGTACGTCCCACTGCCCACAGGTACACACAGTATTGTCCATAGCAGTAGTTAAGCAGAACATCTGTGCAGAAAGAAGTACTGCTGACACATATGAATGGTTCACATTATGTAGACCGTTCTTCAATAACATCTACTACATGCCAGTAAATACATATGTGTCACATACCTTTCCTTTGTATGATTTGGTAATATTTCTTTTTTTTTTTCCTTTTCTCTGTCTCTCTTTCTCTCTCTCTGTCAGTCTCTGCAATAGAATGATTGAGTTTGTTGGCAGAGATTGCAGCCTGCTTTTCTAGGAATTTGCACGTGAGTATGTGATGGCCTCTGCACCAGTTAGTGGCCACCATTTGCTAATTGCATGCAGCCTGCTGTGTAGTAATTGAAGTAATCACTGTCATAGCAACCCAGTACTATAAATTGCTAACTCATGTAGGTGTGGCCCTTTCAGCTTTCCAAGATGGAGATCATCCTTGTTTGCTGTGCACATCATTGTTTAAGACAGAAGGTTGGTATCATTCGTATATCAGAAGCCAGGGGTGTAGCCAGAGATTTACATTTTGTTCTCAGACCTAATGTTGCTGCTTCCAGTACCCACTTGTCAGTGTAGAAATGGACTCACCCCTCAAAATGTTACCCCAAGATACATGAAAATATGTACTTTTTTTCAACTTTTACAATTAGCTGCCATACAAAGCTAGTTATTGAGATGCATTCCTTTGGCACACGAATTATTTGTGAACTGCTATACTGTGAATATTCATTTACACAGTTCTAAACAGTTTGTGCTTTTTTAGTGTTGACATTAGCACAAGCTGCTCAGAAAAACTGGACACATTTCAGTACTGTGAATATGCTTACCTACATCCTTGGCAGACCCTGCACACACAGGTATATTCTACATTTGGGTAGGGTTGCAGAAGTACAGAGAACATAAGTAGTTAGTATTGAGTGGATTTTATCTTGCTGGATTTACAGGGTTGCTGTGTACATGTTAGTTTATAAAGACAAGTAGTCTATCTGTGTAACTCCCGACTGTGGATCTATCCACATGATAGCCAGAGAATCGCCTGTTATTTTTTTCTGTGCACCATACAGGTCTTTTCAGCAATAGAGCAATGGCATTCTTGCAGTCGGTTGCTTCCAGTACATGGCTACATCCATTTGTATTTCAGTGTTGCATTCCTACATAAGGGTATGCTTCCGAAACTCCTTCCAAAGCTATGTGCACAGTGTGTAACAGCAGAAAGGCTGATATGCCTCTGTGTTTCTGCCTCTGACAGATCTCTCAACCACTCAGGTACATATTTGAACAGACTCAAGGAAAAGTAAAGAAAAAGTCAGTGACGCCTTTAAAATATTAGTGCCATTAAGTTGAGACATTGAGAGAATCAGAGCACATGAATTAATACACATTTTCTGAGGTAAAAAAAGTGTCTAACTCTTAATTATTGTCATTATTCGTTAAGTGTAATTCACCACCTTTCTGGCCAAAGTCAGTAGTTTTCGGAGTGATTCAGAGGGACAGAGCTAAAATTTGTTTCAAAATCAGGGACATCCCTGAAAATTAGGGACAGTTAGGAGGTATGGCCTCTGCCCTAAACAGATATGCCAGTGTTTGTCCTGCTGTGATACTGTGTGGGGTTGTAAAATGATGGTGTAACATTATTACCTGCTAGAATGGCTGCTTCTCTTATCACAGTCATGTAAAGTAATCCCACAACAGCTGTTGGTAAACATCCATAGAACAAGTTGTGTGGTATGGTATTCCTATTTTTCCTTTACATTCACTCATTCTGATGCATGATATATTTATTTAAGCACCGACTTGATGTATATCTATCATGGCTTGGTGATACTTCATGTTGTGTAGTGTGTACTAGGTCCGGGGTTCGAGACTGACAGAGGTGTTTTATTTTGCTCTTGAGCAGAACAAGGGCCCTCACATACAGAGTGACTAAGGCACTTTTAAGCAGTTGTAAGCAGGTTTGCGTGGGTTTGCACGATGCTTAGCAATGCTTAGCTAAGTGCAAACTCGCGTAAACCCGCTAACTGCTGCTTAATAGTGCTTACTCCCACTAACCCCCGCACTCATTTCTTTGAAAAAAAAAGAAAAATGGGGAGATAGGAAAGTGGTGAAAAAGGGGCACAAAGAGGGAAAGACGGTATGGAAAATAGCTTGGGATGTGCAGGATGGGTGTAGGGAAGGTCCATAGCTGCCCATTTCTTTAACAGCAACAGCTGTGCATATGGAATAAATTTGGAGGTAGATATGAAACCTTCAACCCCTGAGAGAGGGGTGAGGACAACAACGTATGTTGTAATGCCAGTTAAATAGCATGGACATTTGTGCAAAATGGGCAGCTATGTATGGGGCATAAGTTTTTTTCTGGGAGCAGATTACCTTTTTTTTTTTTCAGGTGAGAGTGGAATGTGGAGTAGGGGAAGTAGGTATATTTGGGGAGGTAGGTTGGGGAGGTAAACAGACAAGACAAACAAGATGCATACAGGGACGATATATGACACATGTGGTGGGTGAACACCTTTGACTGGGAGGGATGTTTGGAAATCACAAGCCCGTGAGCCCCCAGATGGAAACAGTGGGACTGAGGTCCCCACCCATGGGCAGTCACCACTGCACCTTCACAGCCCAGAGGGTGGCTGTGCTGGGGGCTGTGTAGGAGGGGCAGGCTGACCCAGGAGGTGTACCACTCATGCCTCAAGCTGAAATAGAGGTTCTACAACAGAACATTCAATCTCTCTATGCACCACAGCCCGGACCGTTCGAAGGGTGATAGGTAGCCCTCCTCCACCCATGCTTGCACGGGGGGCTGAGCCCCATCCCCTGCAGCGCTTCCACCTGAAGGTGGCACAGGGCCAATGGAGGAGGAGGTCCCAGGCTGGGCACTGGACCTGCTGGTGCCAGGTGCCTAGGCCAGCTAAGGTGGGACAGGTGGGTCCGCTTGGACTGGCCTTCCCTTACAAACTATGTTTTGGAGAGTTTAATAAAGATATGGGTTAGTAACAGTCAACAGCATTCCCAGTTAGTTATAACAGCATGCAGAAGTATTCCCATTAATCCAACACTTCAGATTTTCAACAGTTGAAAAGCAAGCATAACACATGCATATATAGAACAATAGTGGACATTACAACAGCATGCAGGTTGAATTGATGGCAACAGGCCACCAATATTGTGGTATTTTAACAGGGCACATGCATAGAAATAAATGCAAATATTTATAAGCCAATAGGACATATGTCCCAACAAATGTTTTGAGATTAGACATACCGATTGAGGTGTGGAATTGCATTTTTATGCACATAAAGTAGGGTGGAAAATGATAGCTCAATTAACAACTTATATATCCTTCTAGTTTTCACTACATTCCTATTAACTGCAGTTATATGTCCCTTACATGTATTATTACACTACCCAATGTCCTTATATTGTGCAATTGGATTTTGCTAGATAATTATATACATGATCTGTATCTTACAAACTGTCCAAGATGCAGACGTTACTGCTACATATTTTGAGAGCTGCTCACACACACTACTGCTAAGATGGTACACTGACAACTCTACTTTTATATAATTATCTAGATATGTTCAGGTGAAAATATCGGTTATATGTTAACAGCTCCCTACATTTCTGGTAGCACACTGACATTTCTGGGGAACACAATACCAAGCTACTCATGTGCCAGATTAACACATACATGCTGGGCATGAACCAACAGTTGAGGGCTGTAAATATGCATAAAATCTGCTGGCACTCCCTTCATCCATGTTATATGGACCTACCCAAGTGTGGGTTAACACTGATTAATACAACACTACTATTTGTAGAATGCAACAGTGCAACAACATATCAAAGAAAATGACACAGATGCACTCCAGGAAATGGAATTATACATTTATTAAAGGATTATTACACCTTTATTTATTGGGTTAAAACACTTTTTGAAGGCTCTCTCATTTATTTTATATAACAGTACATGCAGAATAATTACTAACCTGCCTGATGACACAGTCTTTGCAGGCTATCTTCATGGGGTTGCTGATTCATAGCCCTGACACCTGCAGCTGTGAAGTAAATGCAGTGATATTGAGACATACCTATCTATAGTATAGACAAGCATAGCAATTCTTAACTACTTAATACAATGGCTACTTACTCAGTACTGGGGCATTAGGCATCGCACGGGATTCCTGGATCCACTGGTCCAGTTGACTCTCCTTACATCACTTCAGGTCAGAATAATGGTGCCTGACCTGCTCACCAGTCCGAGGATCACTAGTGGCACTCGTGAGATCATGAGCAAGACTGTTCCAGGCCTCTGTTTTATATTGGGTACCCTGGTACTGGCCCCGCAGGAGTCTTTCCTCATGATTGTGGACAAGGAGCCAAACAATTACTTTGGACTCCTCAATGCCCCAGTGTTGTGCTCTAAATTGAGTGCCTTCTCCAACACTGGCCATGCTGACTGCAGAAGGGAGCTACAACCAGTTATAACAAGTATTCCTGCCTGTGTAGCTTAAATATGCATCATTTCCTGCACTTATTTGTGATTGGCCAGTTTTAAAAAAACTCAGCTGTAGGCACACCTGCTTAGCTGTTGTTGGCAATGTTTAAAATTCATTTGATAAATATGTGTCTGTTGAAAGTGCATGGTTATGAAATGCTGTCATGGCTTAGTGGTTCAGTACTGTGACTATAGTGCACAGTATCCTGAGTTCCAGTCCTGTCACTGCTTTTAATTTTCTTACTGGGCAGACCTGACTGGTTAAGGTACAGTAAAGGAGGTGTGGCTGTGTTTATCTGACTTTGCTCAACTTTGCCCGACTTTGGGCAATGTTGCTCGACGTTACTCGACGTTGCTCGACGTTGCGCTGGTTAGCACAGTGCGCAGTTACGCACAAATAAGTTGTGGTTGCGCTGGTTGGAGCAGTGCGCAGCTACGTGCAAAGACATTGCGCTAGTTAACGAGGTGCGCAGCTATGAGCAATTTAATTTAAATATGCTCAATACTGGTAAAATGTGCTTAGCAGTACTTTATATTGCTTAAAATAAGGTATATATTGCTTAAAATAAGGTACTCATGCCTCAGAATGCATAACCATTTCACCTTCATATGTATATAATTCGTTCACTACTACATTTAACATTTCAATGCTTTTTACAAAACTTATACATAACAAATGTTAGGAAATATTTTTGTATACAGATTTCCAACAGAAAATGGAACATGCAGTAGTGGGACTTGAACTGGGAATGCCTCCTCTTTGTGCGAAGGCTCTAACCACTATGCTATCGCTATTTTGCTTAATTTGCATATATTTTTTATTATTATCCTCTTCAGTGTCTAAGCTGCTAACTGTAGCTAAGCAATGGGCAAACCCACACAAACATGCACAAATACGGGCAGCTATATTGGAAATAAAACAAAAAAAAATTTCTTTTAATTTTTACATTTGTACGTGGTTTAACATATGGGGGAGTGTAGTGTTACAATGTACACATGTGAGTGGACTCGTTCATGTAAGTCGAGATTTCTTGAGTTTCTTCATTGCAGGGGCATGGATTTTTGGACTGCTGGCAGTCCGACATACCCCCTACACTCGTCCATGCTCCGTGTTAGCTTTAGAGTTGAGGCAGCGCGCCCTCATTAATATGCATGGTGCGCTGCCATCATACTCTTAGATTGGCTCTTTCGTGTAAGACTAATCTAGTCTTACAGAGAAGATTAGTGAATCCTGGGGTTAGTTCTAGTCTTATTTGTTGTATATTGGATTCTCTCCACTGGTATATTTCCCATACTGTGAGATCTTTTATCAGAGGGTAATTTGTTAGATTTAAGGGTTTATTGTTTATTAGTAGGTTGGAATTTAGGTGGAGTGGTTGTATAAAGGCAAGAGCATCTAATAACTGCAATGATTTAAATAATTTCTGTGTAGTAAGAAGCATGTATTTAATTAGTGGGTGTATATTCTTCGTGAATATGCCATTTTGATTTAGGTTTAAAAATGGCAGGTATTTGCTTGCTTGTTCTTCTAAAGATTCACAAACTGTCATTGGAAACTGATCTAAAAGTGTTGGTGTGAGAGATTGCCCCTAGTGTATGCTAACAATACTGCTGTCATTCTTAGGTGTTTAGTTTGTATTGAATACTGCTTCTGCTGAATATAAGCCATAAAATGTTCTGGAATAAAATTCCAGAAAGAATGTTCAAGTGTATCATTCCATACAGTGCCTAAAGTTTTAAGAACCCAAGCTTCAAATGTAATCATGTTTTTAAAAATACCCTTCTGTTTATCCCACTTAGAGAGAGTTTCTAACATCCTAGACTGATGATAAACTTCAGCAGAAAAGCCTGCTGAGGCTATGATAGGACTTGTAACAGTAGTTTGTAATGCTTTAAATTGATATTTCTCTAACAGGCTTGTAATTTTAAAAGGTCTTGATTAGCTAAGTCTATTGGTCTAGCAGCCTCAGATTCCTATGTCTCCAACTGAGCTTGTAATGTGTTTATTTCCTCCCTAGCAACAGTTACGCCATGCTGTGTATCAGCCAGCTGCTTGTCATATTTTTTCTTGCAAATGGACAATTTTACTCATTAATCCTTCTATCATACCAATAGCTTTACTGCCCTGTTCAATAACAGTTTGTGTAAAGGTTTTCATTTCAGTCTGTGAAATGTTCAAAAACTGAGAAAATGTCTTTGTACATTCAGCGGTGTCAGCATGCAGTTTACCAGATGCATTCCATTTATCACAGTAAGTCTGAAAATGACCCATGAGGTCAAGATCCTGCTGGTTGATAACTTTAGCAATCCAATCTTTAAACTCCTGCAAATCAGACTGTAAAGTACAAACGTTGACATCTGCATCACCCTCTAACAAATCTTTTGCAAGAGGATATATAGAAACAGGAACCATTTTCTGTACTTCAGGCATTACTTTATACTGGTTGTGTTACAGGTTTTGTACAATACGTTTATGACAAGGCATGCAAAAAACAACATTTAAATCATTGCAAGGAGCACATTTTTGTACAGTCTGTGGCACTTTTGCCTTACATACATACCAATCAAAGGTAGAGATCCATTTACATAATGCTGGATTGTCAGTTTTCCCTAGTAAAGACTTACAGGTGCTAACCTGCTGATCATACCGTGTATTTAAATAATTCCACACATTTATATATGGTTCAGACACATCAAAAGTAAAAGACTGAGTGCACTTCTTGGCATTTTCAATGAATTGCATTCATTGCTAAAAGAAAAACAAAAGAAAATATTTACCACAAATGTTCAGGACAAGGTGGCCAGTCTTGACATGAAGATCAGTTGTGGGAAAATTCTCTGCTGTCTTTCACTAGATGCTGGTGATATGAAAATTTTGGCAGTAGAATTTTCATATCTCATGGGTCACGAACTGTCTGAAGAAAAATTACCATACTGCCCTGTACTGCACTGCAATGTTTGTCCTCCAGTCAATGGACAAAGTTTAGGAAGAGAAAAATCAATTCTAAGAATGTCTGTGCTGGGATGTTGCATTGTGAGAGGCACCGCTTCAGGTCACCCCCTCCAGTTGTTTGGACTGGACTGGTCTTGCCACTGTTAAAGTTATACTACACTATTCAGGCAGTCTGTACCTTTACTTAATAAAGACACTAAGACAGTTCTGCTGTTACGACATTCATTTACTGCATACAAGGTTTACATCTAGCTTAACAATAAAAGGTATATACATCAAAAATGTACTTCAGCTTACAGTTTTAGGTCTGCAAGAATAGAATAATCAAAGTCTCTAATAAAAAAAAAGTCGTAATCTTTATCGTGTCTTTTCTGCCTCCATCAGCAGTTTAGAAAAATTGCCAAAATAATAAGTCTTTCCCTTGAAGCTGGTCTGCTAACAGTTTGTTTTCCATATTTTAAACATTTTGTTCCCAAAAAATAACTTCTTTCGTCCTTGTCCTATCTTGCGTATCATATTAACGAGACACAGCTGCATACAAGAGTTTGTCTTGACATGCTTGCAGATAATTTTACAAAGCTGCATATTTTATAAAAGATAAAATATTTTACTTCTGATTCTTATTAACAATAAATGCCAAGCTATATAGTTTTGCCAAGTTAGATAACTGAGTTCCAGCTGAGTTCACTCTATACACTAAAATACAAAACATTTATTTCACATTTTCAAAAAATCCACAAAAATCCATTTTAACCCCTTCTTTACTCTCACATCCACCCTGGAATGAGCTCACTACAAACTCTCTACTCCCCCAGAGAGCTGTAAAGGACTCCCTGTGTGTAACCAGTTAGTTCAAGCTAAGATGCTGTGCCAAATGCCTTAGAACAGAAATAAAAAAATTCAGCAAAGATCAGGAAACAAAAATTCATCCCGAGGTCATCAAATACATAACTGCAGGCACAGATAAGTAAATAATTCAGTCAAGCAAAAAAAAAAAAACAGAGCAGTACTACATATATGTGTATCTATCTATCTATATATATATATATATATATATATATATATATATATATATATATATATATATATGTTTATCTACTATATATTTATATGTTACATTACATATTTGCATATTCAGTTTACACTGGTGTCTCCAAATTAATTAATCAATCCAAAGATATTGCCAAATATATCAAGATGCTAATTTTGGTCAGGATATGCCTTGCAGCTCCCATCAATTGTGCCATTTCCTTCAGGAATAATTTGTCTTTATTGTTTTTGTATCACATTCCCTGATGATGTGAGAGTCTACAATACCTTCCCTTATGCTGGTGTATGCTCCCACACACTTGTTACTGAAGGCTACTAACCAACAGTGGCTTGATGGACTGTAAACAAGCCCTCTGGTGAAATGATCAGATGAAGTATATCAGCAGGTTTATGTGTTTGTGTGTTTAGTGCGACCTCAGAGTTAGTATATATATATAAGTAGCGGTGGTGCAGGTGGGCTTGCCCCCCTGCTTATAGGTAGGCTAGGTGTATTTCTGTGTGTTGTTTTGTTTGTTGTAGTGTCATTAGGTATGTGTATGTGTGCTTGTTTGTGTGGTGGTATGTGTATGTAAACAATCACGATTTTGAATTTTGCAGTTGTGGATTTCTGTTTTTTGGCGTTTCGGCTTTATAGTCTCGAGATACTAAAATTCAGTATTTTAGTATTTTGATATTATAAAGTGAATCCATATATATATATATATATATATATATATATATATATATATATATGTGTGTGTGTGTGTGTGTGTGTGTGTGTGTGTGTGTGTGTGTGTGTGTGTGTGTGTGTGTGTGTGTGTGTGTGTGTGTGTGTGTGTGTGTGTGTGTGTGTGTGTGTGTGTGTGTGTCTGTGTGTCTGTATGTGTGTGTTCAGTTACAGGGGATAGCAGTGTGCACACTAAACAAAGCTACATATTTGGCTATGGACTGTGAGAGCCAAACAGACAGAGAGATTTTTATGTCTTTTTTTTTTGTTTCTTATTTATTTGCTTTTTACAGCATCAATTTAGCATCCTGAGACCTGTTTTGCATGTGTTCAGGGCAGAACATCACAATTCCACCTACAACAGCTTAAATAATATTTATAATCATTTAACCCATCTGTTGCTATACAATCTTCACTTATTTTGGTATTATAAATTTAGTAATCCAGGTTGCTATACCTAAAGCGTCCTTCATTTTAACTGTGCCACAACCATGCTGAATGCTTCTGTCTGTTGCCTACATATGCAAAACCTTTCAAGAATCAGCAAAATGCATTTCATAGATAATTATGTTTACTTTCTTCTCCGCAGCTTCAGAATTATCAGTGCTCTAGTCCACTATAACAATCATTGTTTTAATAAGTGTGCCTTTGGCTGTGATGTCTGAGTCTGTGCCTTGTTTTGCACATGCTCAGAAAAGGAAGTAAGCCCACACTAAAGTGATAATCTTTATGTAAATTTGAGTGACCTTATAAATGACAGTACTTTTGACATTAAATTTGAAAAATCAAGCTCAAAATGAATAGCATCCTTTAATGCTTAAGTACCTCAGTGGTATCTTCAACCGAATTCCTTATGTGATTGAAGGTAACTACACACCATACCTTAAGAAAACTGATTGCTAAGTATTTTTTAACTTTTCATAAATGGCTTTAGAGTCAATTTTATTTTCTTCCTTACAGCTTAAACCAAAATGCCTCATAAGCTTAAATGCTTTCATTATGTTTCATCATCTAGTCATGTCACAGGGCCTTGTGTAATATGTGTTCTGGATGCAAATACTGTCAAATAATGAAAAGAGCAGTGTGCCATTCTTATGTCACTTAAGATTGCAAACAAATTTATGCTCTTTAGTTATTAAGCTCTTTTTAAAAGTTCATGCGATCAGCCCAGCAGGCCTAATGTGCCCTTTTAGCGAACTGTATTACAAATAGCTTGTTCCTTCCCAGCATGTGTGCTGGACTGTGAATACCAACAAATTTCTTTGAAATATTTTGCATAACTCAAAAAATGTCTTTATATTCATTAGCTGCTATTTGATCTTTTACAGTTTAAATGACCAACCAAACACACACTTTTTGATTTACCTATTTAACTGTATAAAAAGATGGCTGTACCTTGTCCAGCATGAGGTCTGAGTAAAAAGGCCACAAGAAATTAGCAAAAAAAGTATTTTATTGTTTAATTCAAAATGATTTTATATTTTCCAGTTATTTAATCATTTAAAGCTTAGCTGATGACTCCTTAGTGTGTCTAGCCACTCTTATTGATTAAGAAGATACAGCAGCATGGGACTTGCTTCCCATGTGGTCAGAACACAAGCATAATCAAACACCATTAAAAAGACTTTACATGATTTCCATCTTTACTTAATCCATAAATACTATTATAATCTTCATTTATTTAATGTTGTAAAGCTTAAAGTGTCTAAAATGCCTAACATTGTTTCAGTATTTACTTGCCACATAGTCTGTCTAGGTCGCACTCCATGTAGCCTAATTGGAGATACACTAAAACATCTACAAAACGTCTTCTACACTGAAATATCTACGTTACATGATACTTTCTTAATTTAAAAATAAATGACATTACTGCCAACAGTTATTTCCAATATCTGATTCTTTTTTAATTTAAGAAGAAACTTTATAGCCAACAATTATTTACTCTTTTACAACTGAAAAATAATTATCTGCTGGTTCACTGACTCTAATAATGCATAAGATGTACCACAGAACCCATGCTTACAACCTTAAACAATATTGATTCATACCTCTCAAACTATTATAGCAAGAAATCTGGACAAAGCCCTGAATAAAGGTGGGACAAAGGCCCAAAAATAGGGACAATTTTTAAATATTGCTCTTACAAAGTTAGGAAGTTTATAGAATAACAGGTTTTGCATTAGCATGGATTTTCTAAATGATATGAAGTCTGAAATTCAAATGTCTGTCATTATTTTCTACCTTCAATCTTTAATGATTTATCACTAGTTTGCCAGAAGACCACAATGGACCAAAAATATGAGGCCAAAATCTAGACATTCTGCAAAAATCTGTACAGCTGAGAAGTATTTATTGATTATATTTCTGGCTGGCCTTTTTATCCTTCAAGTAGTTGGTTATATTCTTGCTGCTGCTCTCTCAGGCAAATTTAGTTTGTTCCACTCCTCTCTTCAAACTTTCCTGCACTCAATTTGTTTGCTGTGAAATTGTCATTCTCTGGGAAAACTCAGCTGTAGATTCACAGTGTTTTGCAGTACTCCACTCCTAAGCAGCTCCCCTGCAATCTAAAGTAGCATATCTCTTGTGCTTCCGAAGCATGAGTTAGACTCATGTTCTTATAAAATTCTTCCACTGACAGTATAAAGGATAAAGACTCATCATGCTGTTAAGGGAACTGTTTCCTGTAATGCTCCCCAGCCACCCCTCATGGCATTACATTTATAGGACCTATTCTCCACCCAGAACTCCACCTACTTCCTACCCCTTTTAAAGGTATACACATAACTATAGACATACCCTGGGCACAAGAATGCACACACAATTCTTAAACCATCAGTCTGCATTTAATCGCTTTAATTTTATTTACTAACTAACCACAGTCATCACAACTTACACCATCCACTTCACTCAGCTATCTACTCCTACCCTCATGCATTCATACCTCAGTGTTTTCCTACCCCTGCTATACTTATACCCCATTGTTCTCCTACCCCTCCTATTTTCATACCCCAGTGTTCTAGCTCCTCTTTCCCTGACATACCTTTCCACAAAGCTACATACCATGATTCTCTTAAGTGTTACTGCATCCTTACTCTTCCTAAGTTATCATACATCACTTGATCATGTACACAGTTTTCCCACTATGTGCCCACTAACCATTCAAATCACCCCAGTTCACCAGTAATCACTTCCAGTATGTACAAAGACTCACCCAATTTGAATTTGAAATGCTAAACCCTCATACCACACCAAAATACAACTCACTTCTAAAATTAAACCAAAAACAAGCTTACAAAACATATCCCTTTTTCTTTCTCTTACTACACGGGGAGGATATTCATCCCAACCCTGGCCCATCTTGACTCCTCACTGGCCTCCAAAACTTATCCTAAGCCAAATTCATATCCTACTCAGCTTATCCATCTCCTTCCAAAACACCACTATCATCAAAACCATCAAAACCCAACCCACCTATCTTAAACTCATCCAAACACATGAAATTCATTTCCTAAATACTCATAGTATCTATAACAAAATTTCAGAACTCCATGGTTGGATCTCCCACAATGATAACTATAATTATTATAAGATAATTGCCATAACCAAAACATGGCTAAAACCCCATATACTTGACTCTGAAATATCACACCCTGGTTATAATATTATCACGGCTGACAAAACTCAAGGTGGTGGAGTAGCTTTACTACACCCTGAGTATCTTGAAATCCTACTCCACCATAAACTTATTCCTAAAATCAACAATGCTGAACTCCTTTGCTCCCAACATAACTAAATAACCATAGGCAAATATGTATTATAGTACTCTATATCCACCCAGATAATAATGCTACAACTTTGGAAAACATTTAAACTGGATCTCAAATACAATTTCTAATGAAAAGATAATTTGCCAATTAAAATTAACGTCACCTAGGATTAGCTTCACAAAATATGCATCAACTAGCCTAAACCTATTTGGATTGACTCAGGTCATTTCATCCTTCACACATTATAACTATCCCAAAAACATTGGTTCAATTCCTGACTGGTTATGATGTAAAATTCCACTAAGTATATCTCCAGTGGCACCCTCTAGATTTCTTCAGTGGTTACCTCCTTATATATGCAAACAGACTTGGTAACCATCATGTCAAACAATACTTACTTAGCACTTCCCATATCTTCCCGTAACCTCACTAATTTTAATCCTGATACATTTAACATAATTCTAATCTCTTTTAACGGGTCTATTTTGAAACATATTCCATTTGATGAGCTGTACATAAATTTAACTCACTTTTCCTGCAAAGCCTCAATAGTCTGGCTCCAACTAGAACAAAAAGAGTAAAGAATAACTAAATTCTTTGGTAATCCACTCAAATCAGGTACCTAATGTTTGAAAGAGATAGGACTTAGAAAGAATGGTCAAAATGTACATCTCCCCCAAACCTGCAACACTTTAAAAACTATGTAACCATACTAAAAGATAGATTATCACAGACAAAAAAATCTACTTCAGTAACCCCTTATTAAATCAGTCTTCAAATCCTAAAAAAATTCTGGTATTCTTTTAATAATATAATCCACTCTGGAATATCCAACACCCCTAATCCTGCCCCAAATAACACTCACTCTGAAATAGCTGCTCACATTTTTTAGAAAATGTTAAAATCTTTACTAAAGATTATTCTCCCAACAATCCTGACATGCCCTCTCCTCAGACAGCAAACACCCACTGTTTCACCCCAAAACCCATCCCAAGCTCCTATATCAAATAACCACTTTCTTAAACTGAAACCCTGTTTTCCCTCAGCAGATAATCTCCCAGCAGAATACCTCAAGCTGGTTGACAGTACATAGCCTATCCTGTGTCTTTTCTAATTAACAGGTCTATCAAGGAATCACGTGATCCTTTTCATGGGAAAAAATATTCATCTTTCCCTTTCATAAAGGAGGAACCTCATCTGATATAACCAATTTCAGACCTATCACCATACTATCTCCTTTGTCAAAAATTCTGAAGAAGGGCATTTACAAGCACCTTCTTCAACATATTCTTCAGGAAAAACTTCTAACCCCCATACAGCATGGTTTTAGATCTACCCATAAAACTACCATGGCCTTATTAACTTTCACAGATACTATTTACAAATCTAAAGACGAAGGCAAATGTTTTTCTTCTATATTCTGTGATGTCTCTGAAGCTTTTGATCTAGTCTGTCACCAACAATTCCTCTATCAACTGCCTTTCCTCAGGGTATCACAACCCACAGTGGTTTAACAATTACTAAACCAATAGATATCAGTCTGTTAAATGGCTCTCAATTTTTTCTCCCTTCAATACTGGTGTTCCAGAGGGCTCCATTTGCAATCATCTACTCTTTAATATGTTCACTAACAATTTATATAAATCCTCTCAGCAAGCTTCCCTCATACAATATACTGGCGATTCTACCCTTATATGCATTTCTGACAGCTTAACATACATCTTCAGAAAATTATTCAAGAAGCCTTTAACTGAGTTGAAAGTAGGCAACAGGATAATTACCTGCTATTAAATTCCCAAAAAACTAAATGACTTCTTTTTTTTCCAAAATCCAATCTCCATGAAAAACTAAAACAACTTTAAAATTTCTTTCTTAAATAATACCATGATTGAAATGACCCATCTACAAAACTGCTTGGCATGACAACCAACAGCAGTCTTAAATCTGATTTACATATCCACAACAGCATCAAGAAAACCCATCAAAAGCTAGGCACCTGAAGTAGAGTAAAGAAATTCCTTGCAGACTCTGCCAAGGTAACTCTAGCTACCACTTAACTCTTACTCTCTCTCCTATATGGAGCCCTACCCTCCTATATGGAGCTCCCATGATGACCAACCTACACTTAGTTGTAATCTTGAACAATGCTGTAACAAAGTTGACAGATTCACTTCAACAAATCTTACAGAACCCACCATTGTTTATCAATAAATACAATCAGCTGCCTCAATTTTCCTCACAACCTGTCTTATACTCAGCTCACCTTAATTTATAAGATCACCCATACCCCATCCACCTGCCTAGCAATTAGACCCCTACTCCAATACTATATTCCAAATCATCCCCTTCAGCCAAATAATAAACAGCTGCTTACCATCTATAAACCACAAAGGGCTGCTGGGGTTAGTCTCTATTCCAACAGTGTAGCTAAAACTTGGAATAAAATTCCTGTATCAAACAAGTCTACTGCACACCTTCATCTTTTTAAACCATTACTAAAAGACTTCCTGTCTGCCTCCTGGCTTTGCCCCTGCTGCTCTTCTAGGACAGCTCTCTAACACCCTTCATCACCTTTCTTATACCTCCCTTTAAAACACTAAATCACACCTGCTCATCACCTTCTAATACCTTACTTTATTGTACTTCTTAAACTACTATACCTACTTCTAATTAGCACAACCAAATTACTATTTCAGCTCTACTTCTCCATTAATACTCACACTTGCTTATCTCCTCTAATACATCACTCTATTTTATTTCTTAAATTACTCCTACCTATCTTATATACTACTCTTCTATCTGTAAAATCTCAATAAAAGACTTGTAAATGTAATGTTTTTGGATATCAGTACGAATATTATTATACTCACGACCATGCTATGTATTTTCTTAAACTGCATTATAAAAATTTTTATTATAAATATTGATTGCATTAAGATGAAACCTTTGAGTTTTTCTACCCGGCCATCCACTGAAAAAGGACACCTGTGTCCAGTCAGACCTTTCACAGTAAACAAATATTAATAAATAAATAAATAAAAGTGAATTGATGATCTCTGGCCTACTTACCTGTCTAATCTGAGATGAAGATTGCCTTCTTATGCCATTTTCTATCAGCTTAAATCTAGATGGATTATTATTCTAGAGAAGCACTTCTTGAAACTATCAAAATATTGCAGGAGAATGAGTCAGAATCCTATATTACAATTAGTTTTAACATTTACAGACTTTTTGATCTCATTTCGTCTCATCTTCTCTGCTATCTAACTGCACTCTATATTGTACCTGTCAGTCATATTTATCTCCAGCTTATAGGAGGATTAGACGGAGTTATCCTGGATGCTTGTATCTAATGTTGTCATTCTTCCCTCCTTCGATTATGTATCCCTGTCAGTTTGTTTATCTGTCTCCTATACACTCTGTCTCTTACAAAGGCTGTGCCCTTGTATTAGCTACCCTATCTGTCTGTTCTCACAACTGAAAGTATAAGGAGGCATATCAATAACTACAGCATGTTACAAACTACTTTATTTATACAAAATATGTAAGTCTGATTTATCAAGAAAACAATATTTTATATCTTTAATGACGTATACTTCTGTTGTCCAGAATGAACTGCTACATTTTAGTTCTAAACTGACCATTTTGAAAACTTAGCAATTTGTTAAATTTTAAAGGCAATTCTGAATTTAATATGAATTGTTTCTCAAATGGTTTTAGCACTGCAAAGCCTTGAGATCTTTTTGGCAATTTCTTACAGAATAATTAATTAGCCAATTGTTTTACGCTGAATGAGTTAATTATAGGAAATGCACCCTTACTGTGTGGATGCCTTTATTTACTCTGGTTTGTGAAAGGCAGATCATGCTTCCTGAACCTGATCGACTTCTTTGAGGCAGTCACCAAAGCCGTAGATGAGGGTAAAGTGGTTCACACAGCCTATCTTGACCTCGCCACGGCTTTCGACACCGTCCCCCATTCTGGAATTATAGCTAAACTCACTAAACTAGGTATAAATCCCTACGTCACAAGATGGGTTGCTAACTGGCTCACTGACAGAACCCACACTGTAAAGGTTGCAGACTCCAAATCTGACCTCAAAGCAGTGACAAGTGGAGTACCACAGGGTTCCGTCCTGAGATCTCTCCTGTTTGGTATCTATTTCTCTGAAGTACAGGCTAACACAGAAGGCTTCTGGCTAATGAAGTTCGCAGATGACTGCAAACTAGGAGCCATAGTCAAGTCCCCAAATGATGTGGACATCCTACAGAAGGGCCTCGTTGAGAAAGATGCCTGGTGTTAGAGCCATGGCCTCAAGCTAAATGCCAAAAAGTGCAGTGTCATCCCCTTTGGTAAAAACTCTGTACCCATGAACTACCACATAGGCAGCAATCTACTTAACACCGAATGCATGCTAAGAGACCTTGGGACCCAGGTGGGCAGTAGTATCTCCTTTGATAGTCACATCGCCACAGTAGTCAGGAAGTTCTTCTACATGGCACACGTCATCATAAAATGGTTCTCATCCAGGAAAAAAGAGGTCATTGTTCCCCTCTACTCGACACTCATTAGACCTATTATAGAGTACAATGCCCCTTTTGGAATATACCTCACAAGACATCTGCAGCAGCTGGAAAGGCCACAGAAGTACCTCACAAAGAGGATTACTGGCCTCAAACAAATGCCCTACACTGATCACCTCAAAAAACTCCAGCTTTACTCCGTAGCATATCGCCTACTCCGAGGTGATCTCTGCCTAACATATGAAGCTATGTCAAACCCAGAGCTGTTGGACATGCTACACCTAAAGAAATCCCAATCCCTCCAAGCTGCATGCTCTAGGGACCTAAACCTTGTCACCACAATAAACAGGACATGCTGGAGTGATATATTCCTGTCCCAGAGACTTCCCATACTCTGGAACAAGCTACCCATCTATGTTAAGCAAAGTTCTTCATTAGCACTCTTCAAGAAAAATCTTGATGAGTGGATGGGAAATAGGAAATACACCCCAGGGATCACTTCTGTGTCTCTACTCGACAGTGGCACAAGAAAATAACTTTCTTGGGTGGCGTAAGCCAGGGAACCATGTTGGCTAGGCTTACATAGGCCCTTGGGCCAATAGCCAAGTACCTACCTATGAACCTATGAACCTATAATATTTAAGTGAATAAAGCTTACATGGTGCACTAAGACCATATGCACATTGTGCCAGAACTTGTACATGGCAGCTCCCTGTTTTGTATTCAGTATATGTTTCTATATGGCGTGTAGAGCCACACAAACACTAAACATTGTGACATGTTAATTACAGCATATCATCTGAATTATATGCTACTAATTAACCAATCCAAGATGGTGGAGCTGTTCAGCAAGCTATAAAGCAATTGTGTACACTCACTGCAGGTTTTGGCTTTGAATTCCAAAACCTCTTGGAATACAGCCAAAGAAACTACTCTATAAGGAAACAATGTTAGGGTTTGCTGTTGCTCTTATACATGTGCATGTGTAACAGACCCAAAAGGGTGTTTAGACCCCATTTAACTTTTCATAGTCTGCATGAGGTGGAAATTGTAGAGAGGTAAATGGTGGATAGAGACACTACAGGAACACTGCAACCTCAACTGAGCAAGGGCAAACCAAGGGGAACCAATACCTGTGGAGACTAAGGTATGTGTAGCAAGTAGAATATCAACTACAGGAAACTTCCAGAGTCCAACAGGGGATACGCTGGAGTTGTCACAGTCATCAGTATTCAGGATCCTACATTAATTTCTGAATACTAAGTTACAACATGCCAGTGACTACATACATTTTCCCCATACACCTGAGGACAGAGCCACAACTCTGAAGGATTTCTACCCTGTAGCACACTTACCTGAAGTGCAGGGTCCTACAGACTGCATCACATCAAAGCACCACACAGGGAACAGGGAAGGGTGTACGTAAGCAGAAAGGGCTTCCACTCCATTAAATGCCAGGTTATGTGTAACACTAGGGGAATCATCCTGAATGTCTGTACTAGCAACCCAGACAGTTAGCATGACTCCCATATCTGGCACAACCCTCAACTGTATCAGAGGATTTCTACAGGGGATGATTTCTACGGGGGATATCCCATGATCAGAAATGCACACCCACCCACCGAAGAATGCTATAACGAGGCATATGCTCAAACAAGAAATATCATACAGCATTGTGTTTGGCCTGCAGAAATCATGGTTCAAGTCCTTAGATACATCAGGGGGAGGCCTGCAGTATAAACCCAGTACATGTGCTGAAATTTTCACCACCTGTGCTATCTTTCACAATATTATTCTGAGAAAAGCTTCAGCAGAAACACCAAGGGGAAGAGGCACACATCCTACCACCACTGGCAAGGTCACCACAGCCAATAGCCACTGTGGGTGTAAATAGATGTAGCCATGCACCATATGCCCTCGTCATGGCCAAGAGGCAATCGATAGTACACATGCTCACCACCTAAGGGGGTAAACTG
The DNA here is from genome assembly GCF_019279795.1 of Protopterus annectens. Lineage (NCBI taxonomy): Eukaryota > Metazoa > Chordata > Ceratodontiformes > Protopteridae > Protopterus > Protopterus annectens. The sequence goes on along the minus strand of NC_056728.1, from coordinate 1,037,485,782 downwards.
TCATCCTATGCATATGCATACAGTAAAATGGAAGCCAGGCAATGCTCACAATCTTTACTTTCCAGGTAATGACTGTGTACTGCTAGCATCACACAAAGTCAGCTCCAAATTAAAGCACTTGTAACTGCCAGGCTATCACGTTAAGTGTTGAACCTGGGATAGGAAAATAAAATGACTAAAAACACACATGAATGGCAGATCCTTGCATAATGTGACTTGTTAATGGAACTAGGTACAAGGATGGAGATTTTTACATCAATGGCATCAGTATATGTCAGTGCTGACGTATACCAATATATGTGATGTCTATAAACTCATAGGCCTCATGCATCAAAGATACACACATTACAAGCACCTGTAAGAAATCAGTACAATTTCAAAAAGAGCATCACAAACACATATATAATAGGACACAGTCAGCTATGAACCTCAAGGATTAGACAAAACATATATGTATCCCTGAATCCAAAAGACAGAAAATGAAGAATATGACACAGTTATCATAATTTGCAAAGGATATTTTTTTTGGTGGGGGGGCAAGGCTGACAAAAAAGGTAGTGAGTGAGTGAGTGTGAGTAAGACAGACAGGCAAGCAGAAATTTGAATAAGGTATTAAATGGTCACTGATGCAGAATGAGCTCATAAATGACCCAAGTAACTGTTATAATGCCTTCCACACATTTAGACCAACTACTTTGCAGGTAGGGACTAAAGGTGGAGGTGTCTCAATATACTTCAAGGCTGGTCAAACAGGACAATGCACTTGAGCTGCTCTACGTTCAAATCACCATAGGCATAATCTAATGCCACTTCCTTGCAAGCTATAGGTCCCCCTCTATGACCCAGGAAACCCATACCATGTATTTAAACTTATTAGAAACATTAACCATCCAACCCAATACCATATTCATGGGTGATTTTAATTACCCCACTATAAACTGGGAATCCTATACAACACCAAACGTACATGCACAGACCCCTGGATTCTGAAATGCTTACACGGAGTGCAAGAACAGTTCAGAAGCACAAGCAGGCAATATGTCTGCCGTGCAATCCAGGAACAGCTTGAAGGGGCATGCACGAGCACTCCTGCACTACTCCTCCACGGACTAAGCCCTGATATGCAAATCATCCCATTTGCAGGAAAAATGTATGCAAATTAGGTGATTTTGCAATCCAAGAAGCTTGCAACAGTTCGTGCAAGACTAGTGCTAACTGCAGAAATGTACTCTATTAGTAAGTGAGTACATTTTTGCAAAATCCAAAACGGAGCTATGACAGCTCCAAATAAAGGCTGCATATCATGCAGTAAGCATGCCAATGGCCAAGTATAAAGCCATTGACATTGCAAACAGAAAAATAAATACAAAAATAAACTTTTATTATTTTGTATCCGATCTCAGCTGTTGAAGCGTAGGGCAGCGGCGTGCAAATGGGATCGGGGGGAAAATAACAAAATTAAACTAAATTAAGCATTCTAACTAAAATCAGTATTCTGCCATGCAAGTCAATGGCAGGTAGAAGACAACATGGCCAGTGAGTAGTGGTTGCTAAGGGGCGAGGCTCAGTGTGAGCCATGTAGATATGCATTAGCGGGCAATCATATGCAAATGAGGGGAAGGATAGTGAATCCCAGTTTTCCCCAGCATGTGGGTCAGGTCCCAACATTGTAAGAGTAGGAATAGTCTGGTGAAAGCCTAGGAGTTAGGTGACATAATGGGGGGTGTGCCAGGCATACTGTAAGTGGATTGGAGCTCTGTGGCCGGGGTCTGCTCCTAGCTTAGCAGAGCTTAACTAGGGGTGTGTGTCTAAACCTGCATAGTACTCTTTACAAAGCCTAAGCAGGTGTGTGTGCCATGTACTGGGATTTACAGGAAGAAAAAGAGGTGAAACCTGGAAATAGCAGCCATGTTCACATATGAGCACTCTGTTTGCGCGGCGCATACATGGGCTTAAACAGGAAGGCAATGGGAAGGGAAAACAGCAGTAGGAAGGTAATCAAGGAGAACTAGCATAGCTGGCAGGTGAAATATATCAGAATCAGCCAATTACACAGGCAGCAGACCAGCCCAGCCCAGAACACTACTATGAACTAAGCAAACACATTTCCTTCTGGTTTTTCCCACACTCTACACTTCCGGTGTATACAAGCTGGGAAATCTTAACAAACAAACCTACAAAATGAGAAGGGCTGCAGCAGGCAACATAGAACATGTGCAAGAGGCTGAGGGTGGTGAGGATGTGAATGCTGTCGAACAACCCACAGCGAGGAGACAAAGAAGAGTGTACAGATCCAGGGTAACCTACCAGGGGCTACATGAGCTGGACATAGTGGAATGCTATAGGATGGACAGAGACCTCTTACAGCAAATTGTTGAGCTGTGCCAGCCACACCTGACACACCAAACTAACCGAGGGGAAGCCATCCCAGTGGATACCAAGGTATGTGTAGGCCTAGGTATACTAACCACAGGTACCTCCCAAAGCACAACTGGGGATATCAGGGGGATCTCACAGGCATCAACATTAAGAGTATTCCAGCAGTTCCTGGATACCATGTCAGTGCATGCCAGTGAGCACATCTATTTCCTCAACACCCATGAGGTGACCAGCAATATGCGTCTCTTCCACCAAATAGCAGAATACCCTGGGGTAGTGGGTGCTATAGACTGCATGCACATACACATCAAAGCACCACCCGGTGAGCAGGGTAGGGCCTACATCAACCGCAGGGGCATCCCCTCCAACAACTACCAGGTTGTATGTGATGCCCAGGGCATTATAATAAATGTGTGTGCTGGCTGCCCTGGAAGCTATGATGATTTCCACATATGGCATCTGACACAGCTGTACCAGAGATTTGCCAATGGGGACATCCCCTATGGTTACCTAGTGGGGGATGCTGGGTACACACTGGAGCCGTGGCTGATTATACCCATCAGAAATGCACACACACCTGAACAAGAACATCATAATGAAGCACACGCACAGGCCAGGAATATAATAGATGTGTGTTTGTGATGCTCAAGTCATGGTTTTGGTGTCTGGACACATCCAGTGGAGCCTTGCAGTATTCACCAGCTACATGTACCCAAATTGTTATGGTATGTGCTATGCTACACAATATGATCCTGCGGAAATAGCTGCAGCAGGAACAGCATGGGGCAGGGCCGCACAGTCCCCATCAATGCCAAGGCCTGCACAGGCACAGAGTGACCTGGAGGAGGAAAAACCTGAGCCTGCCCCAGTAGGCAGATGGAGGCGTGCCCAGTATGCCGAGGCTGCAGCAGAGAGGCAACACATAGCACATGCACTGACAGTAGGGACTCAGGGAATGACACCTCCCTTTGACTCCCACATACAATAAAAGGGATGCCAAGCATGACACTACCTGTGCTCAACCGTGTATAGGGAGTGTACTATGTGCATCCGACATAGGCAGCCCTCCAGCACCATCTGCAAGTCTGGCACACTCTCAAGGTAAGTCAATCAACCTACCTATTGCCAAATGGAGTAGAATGTGTCGTTACCTGTAGCTATTGTATGGATGTGACCATTCAAGGGAATTGGGTGGCTGAATGTTATGGCAGCTGACAGCAGACACCCACAGTGGCACCATGTTATCTGTACCACATACTGGATTCACCATAGTAGCCAGTACTACATAGGGTGACAAAACCCACTGCAGGAAATGTGCTGAGTGACATGTGTGTCCATATGACCCACACATGCCAGTCAGGATGGTTCACATACCCACCAACAGTCTCAGCCAGCAGGACAGGTGTAGACAAACCCAAACAGAACCTGTGCCATGGCCCCTTAATGTTGGCTATGGTTAACCTTCCCCGAGGCCTACACAGACAGACCACATCAGGGCAGGCAGTGGGATGTTAGTTCTGAAGGGTAGGAAGTCAGACAATAATATGTAGGGGAACCAAAGCCACGATCTGTAGTACACTGATATGCCTCTAGTCAGCATGATAGTTAGCAATACAGAATGAAATGGAGTACCTGACATACCAGTACAGTCATAGCAAATGTGTAAAAGTGTCACGTATGCCCCCCACATCGTACATAGTAATGTAATAACAGTCAGGTGTGCCCCCCAACACTATGTTGAAATGCAGAAATACACAGGTGTGCCCCCCATGTAGTAATGTAATAACAGTCAGGTGTGCTCTCCCCATCCTGTGTAGAAATGTAGACTTAGTCGGCTGAGCCCCCCCCCATCCTATACAGACATGTAGGAACAGTCACTGCCAAATGCTTGATGGATACCCTGCAGAAACAGCTTGCCACCTGTCGGTGTACAACACCAAGGTCAGCACTGCAGTACAAACTACCTGGATACTGTGTAGAAATGTAGAAATACACAGGTGTGCCCCCCCATGTAGTAATGTAATAACAGTCAGGTGTGCCCTCCCCATCCTGTGTAGAAATGTAGACTTAGTCGACTGAGCCCCCCCCCATCCTATACAGACATGTAGGAACAGTCACTGCCAAATGCTTGATGGATACCCTGCAGAAACAGCTTGCCACCTGTCGGTGTACAACACCAAGGTCAGCACTGCAGTACAAACTACCTGGACTCGATCCACACATTAAATACAGAAGGCCATACTGGGCATACTCACACACTTAGAGAAATGAAGATAATGTCAGTCAGCAACATACTGAAAGGTCATACTAGGCATGCTCACACACAAACACGTCTGCAAACACCAGTGGATCAGACATATCTAGCAGTTGCAGTTGTTAGTGCAGACAGTCATCAGTATGCACCATGCATGCCTTGCACACACAGTGGTTAGGAATACATACATATATGTAAGGACAACACACTATAATAAGCAAAAGGTAGATGTATGGAAGAGGGTGACCATGACAAGGAGCCATCCAGGCCTGTTCTACCCAGCACACATCCAAAGGGCCCCAAACACATGAGGTTCAGATATCACTCACTGCAGATACTAGCCACCAATATCTGTCAGCATTACAGACTATTGGTGCACGTGCCAACTGTGAAACATGACTGTACAAGGAAGTAGTCATCTAGCAGCTGAATATAAGTACCTGTGAATATGCCACTGTGTGTGCTCACATGTGGTGTGTCAACTTCTAGATGAATGTGTTATGGCCCATGCACACACACTGCCCTCCCTATAGGCCTACTATGACAAGCCTGCTGAGGTCATCCACTGTGGATTACACCCTTGGGAGAGGTGTAGCCCAGTAATCTCTGTGGCACATACCATAATGTCGTACTACTGTACTGTGATAAAATAGTTAGGTAGGTGTTCAATTCCCAGACATGACAACTGTGTATGTCTGTCTGTCTGTGTAGAGAGCAATGCTTTTTAGGCTAGTCACAGTCCTTACAATTCAAATGCTCAACCTTTGCAAGACTGCTGATGTCATCCACCTAGTAACACACCTCTGGGAAGCTATAGTCCAGTAATCTCCATAGCATGTCCTATAACTGTATACTGCTGTAGTGTTATAAGCTAGTTAGGTAGGAGTTCTATTCCCAGACATGGCAAATGTGGACGTGTATGTGTGTGCTCCTTTGTCAGTGTAGGGAGCAATGCTGAGTCCATTCACAGACACTACAACCTCTAATGGTCCACTTTGGCAAGTGTGCCGATGTCATCAACCGAGAAATACACCTTTGGGGAAAGAATAGGCTAGTAATCTCCATGCCCCGTGCCATAACTGTGTACTGCAGTAGTGTGATAAACAAGTTAAGTAGGAGTTCTATTCCCAAAGATAGCAAGTGTGGATGTGTGTGTTCCCTTGTCAGTGTAGGGGACCAATGCTTCTGAGTCCATTCACAGACACTACAACCTCCAATGGTCCACTTTGGCAACTGTGTGCTGATGTCATTAACTGTGAAATACACCTTTTGAGAAAGGATAGGCCAATAATCTCCATGGCATGTGTTATAACTGTGTACCTCTGTAATGTGATAAACTTGTTAAGTAGGAGTTCTATCCCCAGGCATGACAATTGTGGATGTTTGTGTGTGTGTGTTCCTTTGGCAGTGTAGGGAGCAATGCTTTTGAGTCCATTCACAGACACTACAACCTCCAATGGCCCACTTTGGCAAGTGTGCCAATGTCATCAACTGTGAAATACACCTTTGGGGAAAGGATAGGCTAGTAATCTCTGTGGCACGTGCTGTAACTGTGTAGTGTGATAAACTAGTTAAGTAGGAGTTCTAACCCCTGCCCTGGCAACTGTGTGTTTGGGTGCATATGTGTATCTGTCTGTGTAGAAGGCAATGTTTTTTTAGGGTAGGCACACCTCCTACAATTTAAATGCTCTACCGTGGTAAGGCTGCTGATGTCATCCACCCCGAAATACACCTCTGGGAAAGTTGTAGCCCAGTAATGTCTATAGCGAGTGCCATAACTGCCTACTGCTGTAGTACAATTCAGAACTCTGGTAGGGTTCTATACCCACCCATGGCAGTTCTGGATGTTTTGTGTGTGTTTCAAAGTCTGTGTAGGCAGCTATGCATTATAGGCTAGTCACACTCAGTACATTTCAAATACTGTACTTTGGCAACCCGCTGATGTCAGCCAATATTTTATTCACCTTTAGGGAAGGAGTCCTCTAATAATCCCAGTAGTGTGCCCTATAACAGCTCCATGCTGTAGTGTGTTAAAGATCCCCTGTTAGGGGTTCTATACCCACACATGTCAGTTGTGGATGTTTTGTGTGTGTTCCACTGTCTGTGTAGGGAGCAATGCATTTTAGGCTAGTCACACTCAGTACATGTCAAATGCCCTACTTTGGTAATCCTGCAGATGTCAGCCAATGTGATATACACCTTTGGGGAAGGAGTACTGCAGTAATCACCGTGGCGTGTACTATAACTGTGTCGTGTTGTAGTGTAATAAACTAGTTAGGTAGGGGTTCTACTCCTGGACTTGACAGGTGTGTGTGTGTGCATGTTTGTACCTCATATCCTGTGTGGAGGTGGGTGTGAGTGTGTGACACCTGGGCCCAATGTGTAGCAGGTTTTGCAAATTTCTTATATGGTGGCCCTAGTATATATCACAATGTCCACTGTACAGGGATAACAGCTGTAAAATAGCCGAGAGGCTGGGGTGCATATCCATACCCATACATGTGACATCAAGGCCAGGCAATCACAGTTAGCAACCCCAGTATTACCCAGAGCACACTCTCAACCCATGTCTCATACACACACACATGCCGAGACAACAGCCAATATGTGTGTAGTACACTGCATATTAGTGACTGATAGTAACTATGGTGTGAATGCAGTGGCCTACAGTGGGCATGGCACCCTGTCCATCAGTACGATAGGCACATAATTGCAAACAGTGCGCCTTCAGTATGTTTCCCACTGGACACCTGCACAACTGTGGTTCCATCAAATGTGATCCACAAAGGACATACCATGCCTTACACACATGCCCTGTATGGACAGATGCCACTGACACCAGGGAATACCTGTAGCATGCTAGCAATGTAGGTGCAGGGTCAATCTGCTGTCCATTAACTGGCCCCACCACATGAGGGCGGGACTGTCACATCTGATGATAACATTCTGTATACACAATATTGGCCAGACAAACCAGATACACTTCCACATGACACTGTACATGAATGTGGGACGTGTGCACATGCCAAACACTATCCATGTCATGGCATATAGAACACATATATGGCAAGCATTGCACAGCACTGGCCACACACAATAGTAACCAAGGTGAGTGGATGGTGAATACTATACCCACCTGTGTGGGTCATTCCAGACACTACACAACCTAGCCATATTGCAGACCATTCTCATGTGGCCTGATGCCAAGGTATATCCCTCACCTAGCCTTGTATAGCTGTCTGTCACAGTCAACCACTACACACTCATGAAGCAATGCACACATGCACACCAGTACTGGCACCCTGTGTCTGTGTGTGTGGTGTATGATGCTTCCGACCACATTCACACCCAGTACCATCCCAATTGGCATACTGAATCATGCTCTCTAATGTCAGACACCTTCACATACCTTTTGACCATAGAACCCCAGGATAACCCCTGTGGGCCAATTGATGCCTATGCATTACTGTATTGTTGCAAAGTAACTGGGTAGGAAGTGTATTTGTTACCCTGACAAGTGTGGCAATGTGTATAAGTCCCTTAGAGAGTGTTGCTGTGTTGACGCTGACACCTGTTCATGTGGACAGGCTCATGTGCTACACCTACTGTATCACAACAGTGTTGCAGATGTCACTCACCAGCACATAAACGTTTGGAAAGCTCACCAACATGTAAGCTATTCAGCACATGCAATAACTGCATACACGCGATAGCTATGCATAGTCAGTCAGGTGTTTGAAACCCTGTACTGGTAGGTGTGTGACACAGACATGCTTAGGTTTTACTCACCCACACCTTCCCTGACATACTTTGTCTCTGTCTGTCCCTCTCACACCCTCTCCGGTGGATATGGAAATGTACATCTGCAGTAACCTGTGTTTTATAAGTGATGGTCATGATCAGCTGACAGCTCTGAAGTAATTGCAGTCCTCCTCTAGCTGAGTGCACGTGGAACAGTTGTGGTAACTTTTCCATAGCCAGTTGCATGGAAACATACTCCAATATCTAGGAACATCATGTTGGTGTTGGCCCTTTACATCCACTGTGGGCAGGAACTACATCTGTTGTTTTGTGAACAGCATCTCAGATGGATTGAGGATTTACCTCTAACAACATACACAGTGGAAAAAGAGCAACGCACAGGAGGGGGATGTGCCTGACTTGACTACAGACTGTAAGGGCTGCTGTACTGCATGTGGAGTAATAGTGGTTTAACAGTGTGTGTGTGTGTGTGTGTGTGTGTGTGTGTGTGTGTGTGTGTGTGTGTGTGTGTGTGTGTGTGTGTGTGTGTGGATATGGCTGTCTTACATGTTGTAATACCTACCATGTCAGTCTATGTATTTGTACTTGTTCTGTGAACTCCAGAACAAGTACAAATATGACTCTGTCATTCTTCATGTTGGTGTGAATGACCTGAGACGTACCTCCCTGGACTACATGAAAAGAGATATGGAAGAGCCCTCTGATCATGCAGCCCAGGCTGGTATGACCCTGACCCTGAGTAGCATCCTGCCCTCACCAAGAATGATACCTCAGTATAAAGAAAAAATGATCAGTTTCAACAATTGGCTAATCTTCTGGTGTCATTCAAAGGGGATCCAGTGTCTGTCAGCCTGGTACGACATGCTCGACAAGCCACATTGCTTCGCAAGAGATGGCTTGCACCTGTCACCCCTAGGCTTTCGAATACTGGCCAAGGCTCTTGCTGCCCCCATAGTGCCTTTGGTAGGCAAGTCTCAAAAGTTAAACCCACCTCCATAAACAGCACAATAAACAAAAAACTGAGGGTTATGCTACTCAACGCAAGGAATTTAAATCTCAAAATGCACGTGCTCAAAGCACTCCTCAGTATGGAGAACATCAACATCTGTGCAGTAACTGAAACCTGGTTCAAGGCTCCAAAGTGCAGCTCAGCACTATCGGGCTACAACTCATACCACACGTTTCGGCCACAGAACATGGACAGAAACACAAAAGGATGGGGTGTATCCAAATTCATCAAGGATACCTATAACTCCAGGTTAGTGGTGTAGCATGATACCTCTGAGATCATCCATGTGCAACTAACATCGGGCAAATCTGCAATGCAAATTGTGGCCTGATACAGATCACCCTCCATAACCCAGGACCACCACTCCACCTTTCTGGAGACACTGGAAAACATGAAGGTCCTACCGAACACCCTGATATTGGGCAATTTCAATTACCCTACCATTCACTGGGAAAACTACTTGCGTACAAATTCCCAGGCTGAGATAGGTTGCCAACTGACTTACAGACAGAACTCACACTGTAAGAATAGCAGGCTTCACGTCCGACTCTAAACCAGTCACAAGTGGTGTCCCACAAGGCTCGGTCCTGGGACCCCTACTGTTCGGTATATACTTCTCAGAAGTACAGGTAAACACAGGAGGACAATGGCTAACCAAGTTCACTGATGACTGCAAACTGGGAGCCATAATTGATTCTCTGGCTGACATGGGCATCCTCCAAAAGGGCCTTACTGAGACGGACACCTGGTGTCAAAGTCATGGCCTCAAGCTAAATGCCAAAAATGCATAGTCATCCCATTAGGGAAAAACAAAACAGCCATGAATTACCACATATGTGTCAGCCACCTTAATACAGAAGAGGTAATAATAAGAAATCTGGGGACCCAGGTAGATAGTAATCTCTCCTTTGACAATCATATTGCGAAAGTAGTTAGGAAACCCTTCTATGTGGCCCATCTAATTACTAAAGGGTTCGCATCTAGAAATAAAGAGGTTATAGTGCCCGTCTACTCATCACTCATTAGACTCATCATAGAGTACAATGCCCCATTTGGGATGTACCTCACAAGACACTTTCAACAGCTGGAAAGACCAGAAAAGTACCTCACCAAGAGGATTACTGGCCTCAAACATATGCCCTATGCAGCCCGACTGAAAAAACTCTGGCTGTACTCAGTGGCATATCGCTTACTTAAAGATGATCTCTGCCTGACTTACAAAGCCATGCCAACTCAGAATTGATGGACATGCTCCACCTAAAGAAATCCAAGTCACTGCGAGCCACGTGGTCTATTGAGCTAAACCTCACCACAACAATAAATAGAACATGATGGAGGGATAGATTCCTGTCACAGAGATTCCCCATGCTTTGGAACAAAATTCCAAATTACATCAGGCAGAGCCCCTCACCAACACTCTTCAAGAGAAACCTTGACGAGTGGATCAGTTAATTAATCAATGGGTTGGTGAAAGCCGACACACTCTGGCTAGGCTTATAAATGCCCTCGGACAGATAGCCTAGTACCTACCTATGAACCTATGTTTATAAGGAATCCACATCTGCAGGGTCTTCTGCAGAATGGACAATGTGTTGTACCCTTGGTGTCATGTGTTACCCACAGAGCACATATCCGTGAACTGCAGAAGGTAGTATGAGGACTGCAGTCTGTAGATGGTGAAAGCCGTGACAGTTATTGACTTCATATCCCTCATAGGACACATGTTGCAATAAACCCTGTTACATCAGTACATGTATGAGGTTATCACAGCAATATGTCAATACTGGCCCTGTGTATGTGCTTCCAGCCACAGCTCTGTCAACCTTTGTACATATGGTGTGCATTAAGAGGTGCATATGTGCTGTACACCATCATTAGTGTCAGCATATCTGATAGCAAGCCAGTGAGATATCAGACGGCTGCACATGTTATGTACAGTATGGGTAATATTTGACGACATTACCAGGACATTCCGTGGTTGTTTGCACAGTACTGAGGTCTGTGTAGCTATAGTGAATGTCGACAGTGTGTGTATTGTTAACATGTTCTTTAGCCTGTGTACAGACTGTGGTAGATGTCATTGTTATAGGTCCCATCCTGATGTTACATGCTGCTCCACTGTATGTAACACTATTCGTTTACATGTTTGTAGGGCCATACATGCACATGTCCCATACCACAGACAGCCAGCAGACCACACTGTGTAGCAGCCCAGTATATGGAGGCTTAGTCTGTGAGTGGCACATATAAGGATGGTGTTGAAGAGATTGCCCATATACTGTACTTTTATGCTAGCTTACCATATGTGGCTGTTTTCACATTGGATGTGGTTATGCACATTCACACAGGTGTATCTTACTCTGTGCTGTGATATACCTGCAGAACCTGCTATATGTGCAGGTGCATGTGCATTCCCCCATAGGAGATGTTGGCCAGTGTTGAGCCAGTCTGCCTGTAGCCTGCACAGTGCATTGTTACATGTCTAGCAGCTTAGTGTACTAATCCGGTGAGATGTCATGTGGAGATACTTGCTGGATGTACTGCTGCTGGGTCTCCCTTAACAGTCATGTATGTCAGACAGAGCAGTGAGATGCTGTACAGATGTATGTCAATATCTACTGGGTAGTATGTGGCCATGGCACCCCTGTACCAATGGTTATTATGTGTCAGGCCAGACAGGAGTGTGTGAATGCATAACCTATGGTGGCATTTGTATACCAGTCATTATGTGTTATACCCATCTACATGGCTGTTAACATCCATATTGTCATGCATGGTACACATGTTTAGCACTAAGGGGTTCTGTGTATACCTCTGGACTATAAAGAGTGTTTCAGAATGTCCACATATATTGGTCTACACTCCATGTCCAGGACATATGGTGAGCATATCTGTACATATAATCATCCAGATATATGTATATATATATATATATATATATATATATATATATATATATATATATATATATATATATATAATTACACATATACATATTGACATATATAGATGGGTATGTATATGTACATAGATATACATATACACACCCAGATATATACATATACAGAGCAATATATGTCTACACATATACAGATAGTGATACATATGCACACATACATATGGATATCTACAGATATATCGACAGTAGTAGGTATATCAGTATAGATATGTATGCACATATATATATATATATATATATATATATATATATATATATATATATATATATATATATATATATATATATATACCAACATAACTAGGCATATCTGTACACATAGGATGTGCATACATATATAGCTATAGACACATATATCTATATCTATATGTACATATACCTATATATACACATATGTATAGATACATATAAGTATAGATATGTATACATATGTACATATGAAGAGGTGTACACATGGCCATATATATGTACACTATACAGATGTGTATACAGACATATGTATGTGTATATCTGTGTATGTACATGTAGACATCTATACACCTATATGTATACAACCATATACCTGTCATGAGTAAACTTCATGGTTGCGTATACCCTCCCACATGTATCCCACCATTTGTATCTGCTATGTGTACATTAAGATAAAACATATGTAATGCAGCAGTCATATTAATGACAAGGACTACACAATCTAGGGCGTAAAGGCAAGTGTTCAATACCACTCAGTTTGGGTAATGACAGCTATATTGGTAACACAACAGCTGTCCCCATAGTGGTCATGGCATAGTGGTCATGTGTTGTGACTTCAGTGTAAAGGGCCCTGAGTTCATGACCTGCAATGGCTGCTCATTTTGTTGCTGGGCAGAACAAGGTCTGTTGGATACAGAGTGGCTAAGGCAGTGTTTGTGCAATGTAGGCCACACATGTCAGTATCACAACATTGCTAGGTATGGGTCTAGTCCCAGTGTTGGCAAGTAACAGTGTGCGTGTATGTGGATGGGTCTGCATCAGTTTGCAGGGTATACACATCTCAGCAGTCCACCGGTCCATGTGGCACAGGCAATACCCAGTATAGTAACCTGTGAAATGTGTTTGACTGTACCCCAGAGATGTCACTGCCATGGTGTCAGCAAAGTGACATACCCCATTGTGCAATATGACTGCAGACAATCCTCGTGCTGACACATGTACACCTACAACACAATTGCATATCAGTTTATAGACCACAACCAAGCAGTCTTACTAACACCTAGAAGGCATCATTGCAGGATGGCTATACTACCTGCCAAATATGCCTCACACTCTACACCCTACAACATGTTACACTGCAGGACTGTAGTACACTGGTGTACAGTCATTGTGTGCATCACAACCATAACAGCCTGTCCCTGCATTGATGGTATGGATGACAGGGATGGGGCACAGGTATCATCATATGCACAGGGTGTGGTGTTGGTCTACCAGAGGCCGAGGTTGGGCCATATATTTGATGCCATGTGCGTGGGCGAGGGGTGTACTCTGGGGAGCTGGCTGAGGTAATGTGGTGTGTGTAGGTATGAGTTTTCCCTAGGTGTGTTTGCATAGTGTGTGGGTATGCATGCACACAGTTCTGCCTTATGGCTGCCCTACACAGGTGTTTATGGACAGCTGCAGACCATACCTGGCAGGGTGTGCAGTTACTGTCTCTGGCCATGGACACATGGACTGTGCCTGCTAGGGGTTCTGCGGGCATGTGGAGATACAGGCGTTGAAGTACTACTCTCACCTGCTGATGACATTTGTCCGCTAGTACCAAATCCCTCCTGGGACTGGCCAGGATCATGTGCATGTGGCCTGCTGTGGTGTGGTGTGGACAGCACACCTCCTGCACTGATAGGGCTGCTACTGCCACTACAGGAGCCCCTTGGTGTCCTAGTATGCCCACGTTGAGTGCCAGCTGTTGGTGTTGCTGGCCCACGTCCATGCGGATGTCGCCGCATCCCAACCACATGTAGAAGCATGGATGCACCACGGGTGATGAGGGCCACCATCTCATCATGCCATCTATCTGCTTGCTCGGTAGAAGCACGGATGGCAGCCGACACTTCACGGAGGTTGTCACCTACAGATGCGAGTGCAGCCCTCTGCAGCCTAAGGCCCTGTCTGATGTAATGCTCAATACGTGCCTGCGCTGCCATTACAGCCTGGAACATGCGTCTGCTGGTTGCAGCTATGTTGCCTATGCCAGGGGCATGATGTCCAGCGGCCCTCCCATGAGCACTCTGGGACATCCGCCTATGTGGCAGCCTGCTGGACATCTGGCTATGCCTGCTGTGACTGGACACAGTAGCCATGGTTACCACACTTTCCTGTTCACTGCTACTGAATGTCAGCTGTCCCTCTGCTATGGCCACTGGTGCTGGGGTGTGTATAGACACTGTAACTGTGTGCAGGGGTGGGGTGGCTAAAAGGGGGATGTCAAATGGCATAGTGTTGGCCCCCAACAGCCCCACCTGTGCCTCACCATTATCATCATCATCATCATCATCATCATCAGTGTCTGTATGGACACCTACATCAGAGTGGGTGCAGGATGGACCCTGACCCACCTCGCCACCTGTGGGGGAAAACAATAACTGCACTTTAAAACCTGTACATCATTGCTTAACAGTATATATACACAAACACACACACACACACACACACACACACACACACACACACACACACACACACACACACACACACACACACCTCCGTACTACCTACTTGTCCATGGCTTTACAGACAGTCCCACATATATGTCCATGTGTTACCCCATCATGCATCACACTTAACATACACACATTAATACCTCTCATTAACATCACAGTCCTATAAATGCCCACACAAGTGGGCACAACACAAGGCCTGTTGCCACATTAACTGCCTGACTTGTATGTAGTGGAGCAACATGGGTTCAATGCTGTCATTTGGTATGCACCCTCTGTATGGCAGGTATGATGTGCATGGCCCCTATATGTGTGGGCTACTATGTTGTACCCATAATAGTTCCCACTGGTGTGTCATGTGTATGTAATGCTCAGTACATGCTGGATATGCTGCTCCGTCGGACCATCATGTATCAGCTGTAATATGTGGATACACTCCCTGGTGTTGGCTATTACTTCCCCAATGCATCTATAGAACTGTATACATGGGCTGTAGGAGACCTCTCTGCTGACAGCAATATTAAGTGTTTACTGAGGTCTACCTTCCCTCTGGATGTCTGATCCATGCTACAGGCCATATTATACTATTTGCTGTCCTGTGAATACATGACAGGTATTCCTGGTGTGCAATGTGGCACTCCATGTCCATGTACTGTGTGGTCCCAAAGGGGGGGGTACAGCCATATGAACACCGCACAATCACACATGTGCATACATGGCCACACACAAACACACACATGCACACACACATCATACATACATCTACCTCCCACCACTTCACCAGAGTGACCCTGCAGACATACTAACTAATCACCAGGATGCATACACACACACACACACACACACACACACACACACACACACACACACACACACACACACACACACACACACACACACACACACACACACACAGGTGAGGTTGCACAATGGTTGTACACACAGTCCTCCACTAACCCATCTGCCAACATGCAGAACATATGGTACAGAACAGCATGCAGTTCAGCTACACTCACACCATCCTAGCAATGTTATACATGTGTATGATGCATGTGCTGTGACTAGGTGATGCCCCTTCCCCTGGATACCACTGCACCCATGTACAAATTATTGCTGTGCACCTGTTCTGCACCCTGCCATGTAAAGTGCACCACAACTCACAGGTGTCGAACCCATTGCAGAGTGTGTAGTACCATGTCAGTTATGCCAGCTGTACCTCTTACAGCCCCTATGTGTTTCAGCAATACATACCTGGGATGATACGTGGACTGTTGTCATTAGTGAATGCCTGATGCCTGATTTACAGCTGTCAACATCAACAGACCATGTATGGCCACTGCAGAAATGCTTACACTGACAACCATCAGAGCATACCATGGCTATGCAGGGTGTACACACCTTTGCTGCTTTTACACACAGATCTGTGATCTGCCATGGGACCACAGCACTGCATATCTTAGCTGTACACACGCCCGGTATGTAACATATGTCCTGTACTTTCACATGCAGTGTCTACAGATTGTGTTAGGTGTGCAGCTGCTGACCGCAATACATACACACCATGTGGGGATATGTGTTCACACCATTATCATGATGGTTTATCACACCTCTTGTTATGTGTACTACAGCAGTCACTGCTCATGGCAGGGTATATCAGCATGGGCCTTCTGCAATTGCCAGTGTATGTTCAGCCTACCCTACACATGTCCCCCTATTCTGCATGATTGCAAGGTCTACTCATGTGCACATCCCATGGTGTTCACATAATGCCGTCACTATTGAAGTGTGGGCAGGGTTATGGCTGCCACAGGTCCTGGACCTGACTATATGCAAATAGAGCCATTCCTACCATCCTTAGGATCCCTACTGCAGTGCACTGCTGTTTCATGCTGAGAAACCCCCCCCCCTCAGCATTTATGCAGATGCCTGACAGGTAAGCCCTATACATATGTGTCAGTTTGCAGTGTCCCATACACTGAACACCACATGTTGCAGCTTAGACCCAGCTGATAATGTGGACTACTTTAATGCCGTATGCCATAGTGTATCTCAGCAGCAGTTGGCATTGCCCTACAGGTATGTGCACTAGTGTTGCACTGTATATGGGTGTTGTTCCAAAAATGTCGCTACTTTAGGCCATGTCTACCAACAGTATGTTACCCCCCTGTGGACACATTCTGCAATGACAGGATGTTAGTTGTCATGCAGGTGTGTGACATACCCTTTCAATACTTCATCATGTTCGCCACTGTGAGACCATGCATTTCACAGCAACAATACATGCACATGTACAGCATGCATTCAGGGTAGGTGTGTTAGATGTGTGCATGGAATATAACATCATCATTACATGTCCCACGTGTTGGTATGCATCTACATAAGACATACTCACTAGCTTCAGGCTGATGCTTTGTTGTTACCCCGGAGGGACCTACATAAGTGGGTGAGAGATGCAATGTCAGTGGCCACACCTGTGACACTGCTACAGGCTGGGTGCCGTACTACCATGCATCAACCATAAATTTCCACAATACTACCACATTTGGACATCTGTTTATCACTACTATTCACTTGTATGCCATTGTCAGGGCCACTATGGTTACATATATGCCAGTGGTATGGCTGCTCTGAGATTGCTGCACATCTGACAGTTTGTGTTATAGGGGGTTCTATGCATGCTGTTGGACATGTACCAGGATTGCATAGACTATTAATACCAACATATGTACTATGACAGCAACACAATAACATGCATATGTTCCATTGGCCAGCTGATCCACCTCTCCACACCCATTTGACCAGGATACCTGACCACATCACATGTGTGTGCCAACCTGGTGCCTCTTTGTGTACTGTTACAGCCATACCATCAGGTGGAACCACCCAGGGGTGTTGCCCCCCCCCTCAGGACACACACTGACATGTTCCTGTCCTCTGAGCTCAGGTCTAGGGTCTGTTCCATACCAGGCTCTACAGACACATGAGGGATGTGCTACATCAGTGTGAGGCACCCAGTACACTTTCACATGGCCAACATGTTCCTCCTGCTCAGCCGCCAAATCTGGCACCTTCAGGAATTGGACTGCTATTGTGAGTGTCTGTTGGTAGGAGTCTTGTTCCCATTGTGCCCATATTGTGGACCATGGTGCATCCACATCACGGACCACACACACCATACACAGTGTTTACCCCACCACATGTGTCGCATACCACACCTGTAGACTGTCCTCTATATCTACCAATCCTGACCACCTCCACATGTGTATCTGTCATACTTCCCCATACTCCCATTGCATACTTCACAGGTTGAGGCATTGTGGTGCTAGGACAGGACTGACATGTGACATATCTGTTCATGGTGCACACACTGCCAGCTGTAGATATCTGTACATATTGCTATGTGTGCTGCTGCCTCACACATAGCACACATCACTGTGGTAGTGATATAGGGGACATGTCTTTCCATACATATCTGTTTGTGTGTGTGTGCTTGTACAGATATAGACATTTGCATATCGGTATTTATCTATATGTGTGTAGACATATGTGAATTCATATATATGTGCACATATATATGTCTACACATGGGTATATGTATATTTCTGGACATACATGCTGATATACATTTATCCTTAGATATTATATCTGTGACATATGTACACATATGCATACCTATATGTGGGATATATTCAGACATTAACTCCACAATCTCATGACACCTTCCTGCACAGCTGCACTTTTCTGCCTTGCACAACACAGCACAGACAGGTGCCACATATGGAAATGGCCTGACATTAGTGGGGTATATGTGGGACCTGTTTGCAGGTAACCCTATTACACACCTATGACATTCCACCATGCTACATTACAGACTCACCTGGGTATCCTACCAGTGGTGGTCCATGGCTCCCACATGTCCATCATACTGGCATTACTTCCACTACTGGCTATTGGCCACATCATATGCATAATCCCCATTATACAACACACACTATGATGGCTTACATCCTGTCTGTCAGTGCTGACCTGCACAGTTAATAGCTATGGCCCTCTACCCACAGGGACAAACACTATTGTCCATAGCAGTTGTTCAGTTGACCATCATCACAACAACACCTGCTGGCACATATAACACATTCCACTTCATCTATCACAGTACTATGGACCAGGTAGTACATTCTAATACATGTACATATACTTCACATACCTGTTGTGGGAATTATATATTAATGACTTGCAGCTGTGTAGATGGTTGCATTTTCAGCTGTAATTTCTTTGTGAGTTTTCTTTTTTGCCGCCTTTGTTTTAGCTTGCTTGCTTTCTATCTCCTGTGAATGGATTGAGCTGTTTGGGGTAGATTGCAGCCTGGCTTTAGTAGGTGATGCACTTGATCAGGTGATGGCCTCTGCACCAGTCAGTATCCTACACTTGCTAACTGCATGCAGGTTGCTGTGTAGTACTTCCAATTACCACTGTCATGGCAACCAGCTACTATAAATCCCTACATAATGTGGGCATGGTCCCTTTACCTTTCCTGTGTGATGGACATCCTTCCTGTGTAGGGGCATCAGTGTTACAGACAGCAGGTAGTAGTACCTCTTCCAGGGAAACAGCACACTTAGGCCAGCTACATATTTGTAGGAGGTTCCAGAACTACATACATAGTGTGAGTAGAGTTGTGTTATGCTTTGTATAGTAATGGTGTTACAGGGTGTGTGTGTACATACTAGTTTACCTTGGAATGCAGTCTATCTGCATAGCTCTAAACTGTGGGCCTATCCTTTTGGTGGCCAGAGGTGTGCCTATCATGTTTTGTCTGTCCAACACACAGGTCCTGTGTCAGATATGTCACTGACAGTGTGTGTGATGAGTGCTATCAGTACATGACTACATCCATTTATCTTTCTAACCTCAATTCCATAGCTAAGGGTATGTTGCAGACTAACCTGTAACATCAGCAACTTGCTTAGTGTATGGCAACAGTTTCCCACATATGAGCCTGTGTTCCAGCC
>NC_056728.1:1037453217-1037460717 GCF_019279795.1 Protopterus annectens | reverse complement strand
GTCAGACCACAAAATGGTCTCCTTTGAAGTAAAAATAAAACCTGGTCCCTCAGCTAAACTTGAAATATTCAGGAACTGCTCAAAGGCTAACCTAGTGCTATTAAGTGATAACCTGGAAAAATGTAAAGCCCCATAAACCCTGAGGACACTGCTGCCTATGCAGAACTGTTCACAGAAACCCTGTACAAGTATGTTAATAGCTGCATAGAGGCAGCTGTACCCACCATGAAGAAGCACAAAACTAACTCAAAAAACAAGTCACCCTGGTGGAATCACAAATTCAATAGGCTGTATAACAGAAGGAAGAAAATCATTGAAAAAATTAGGAAGTGCAGCACCTAGCAGGTAAAAGCACTCTCAAACTAAACAAACAACTCAGAGGACAAATAAAGTCTACCAAAGTCAACTTTTGAGTTAAGTTTGGCCTCCCAGGACAAGGAAAATTACAAAGCATCCTGTAGCTATGTGTGACCAGAAAGGCAATACACAATTGTGTGCAGAGCTCATTGTAAATGGAGCCACCTATACTGAGTCAGAAGATATACCAAACCTCCTGGCTGATAAATTCAACTCCAACATTACCCCTCTCTCCCCCTCAACCTTCCCTCAGATAATACCATCAAATATAACTCCCCCCACTATCTAAACAATCCTTTCTTGGTGTGTGACTTACTGTGGAGTTGGTAAGAGTTTTATTTGAATTTATATTTATTTGTTATCACTGTTTTTCACTGTTTGTAGGTAGGAAGTGACTGCATGTTATTTACTTTGATTGATATTTTGTTGTTTTACCTTTAATTTCACTGCTGGTTATTAGAAAGGGATACGTTTTAGACAGACAAGCTCTAGCTACCCCAAGGGGCCTAGACAGCTATAAATTTACACAGAGAGGAAAATCATGAGCATATCTAAACAATCCTTTCTTGGTTTGTGACTTATTTATATTGTATTTGTTATCAATGTTTTTCACTGTTTGTAGGTAGGAAGTGGCTGCTTGTTAACAAGATTTACTTTGATTCATATTTTGTTGTTTTACCTTTAATTTCACTGTTTGTTGTTAGAAAGGGATATGTTTTAGACAGGCAAGCTCTAGCCACCCCAAAGGGCCTAGACAGCTATAAATTTACACAGACTGCAGAGAGGAAAATGTACACAGAGAGGAAAATCCTGAGCATATCTAAACAATCCTTCCTTGGTTTGTGACTTACTGTGGATTTGATTGGAAGTTTTATTTCAATTTATATTGTATTTGTTATCACTGTTTTTCACTGTTTGTAGGTAGGAAGTGGGTGCTTGTTAACAGTTTTTTTCATATTTTGTTATTTTACCTTTAATTTCAGTGTTGGTTGTTAGAAAAGGATAGGTTTTAGACAGGCAAGCTCTAGCAACCGCAAAGGGGCCTAGACAGATATAAATTTATACAGACTGCAGAGAGGAAAAATCCTAAGCATATTTGAGCAATCCTATCTTGGTTTGTGATTTATTTATCTTTATTGTCAAAAAGAAGTGCTACTGCGAGTGATAGTGGTGTAAATGAATTGCAACTTTTGTCTAGCTTGTAGAACTTCTATGGTCAGAACAACTTACTATGCTTTAGTTGTATGTTTCTGGTGTGATAGAGGTTGATTTAAGTTCTTTTTGAATTCTCTGATTACTGATTTTGATCTTTTCTTTTGTAATATTGTACTCATTTGAAGCTGAATATGGATTCTTTAAATTATTATGCAATTAATGATTTTGCTAATGCACAAATATCTTCTACAGTGTAATAAATGATATGCATATTTAAAGGTAACTGCTAATAACACCGGTGATCTGTGTTCCTCGTGTCAAAAGCTGGAGGATTTGCTTAACATTGTTAGGAGTAAATCTAGACTTAATGATGATTGCACTTGTGCAATTGGCATGGTTTGAAGAAAAATAATGGATGTTAGGCAAAAAACAAATAGAACACATTTAGGAAATGATGCATCTATTTTCTGCGAAGATCATTCAACCCCTGTGAAACAAGACAATGCCCCTGACAACTTTGGAATCCTGGATGCAAGTATTCAGCAATCGGAGGATCCAGTTTGTTTAGAAGGAAAGAAAGGAAGAAGTTCACAACAAATAACAAGGAAGAAAAAGAAACTTGATTAACAACTATAAAGGAAAGAAAATATGTAGTAAAAGGGGCACTGCTTTGTTGTGTAACACACTGGTAACAGGGAATGATGATATTTGTCTATCTGAAAACCTTCAGTTTACAGAAAACGCATCAGCTTTCCAATGGAGAAGGTAGAAAAAAGTGGCAAGGGGCAGATGAAAAAGGAAAAATCAAAACTGAACATGGAAGGATTGAAGAACATTACTGTAAGAAAAAAGAAGAGAAAGACAGATGTTGATTACATGGCTCAAGCTGTGGATTTGTAACACCAGCTGGATGAGAATTTAATACACAATGAAAACAGTGGGATTAATAAGACTAATGGTGATGAAGATCTATTCTTTGTAACAATTGATAGAGCAGATATTACTGTATTAGAAGCTGAAGATTTTTCAGAGCTGGCCAGCGAAGATATTCTTGTAATTGGAGATTCAATTATTAGAGGAACTGATACTTAATATTTGCAGAGATGATAATGAACATTGAATAGTGTTATGACTGCCAGGAGCAAAAACAGAAGATGTGAGACAAGCCTTGGAATGCCTTAGTGTAAGGAAGTATGGATCTGTTTTTATTCATGTTGGTACAAATTATGTCATCTGCAAGGATTCTCTGACTGTTATTAGGGAACTGACAGCCCTCTTAGATAGTATTGCTTGTACTGGTGATAGGATGCATTTTTCACAAATCATCTATAGAAAGGATAGTCAGGTCACTGTGAATGAAAAGATTTTTGGGGTAAATACCTACATGGAAAAAATGTCCTGTTTTAAAAATTGGAAATGTGTAGAGCATCCAAGCCTTGTTTTGGCCACACGTGCGTCCAGACAGGATGGTATGCATTCATCTAGATCAGGGAAGAGAATGTTTGCAGAAGATATTTTGCAATATTTGACAAATACTAGGCAGGATTTTCACCATGTTGAAAATTTGACAGCCCACAGATAGCAACATTTGATGCATCTTTGATGGTTGTTAATACTAGAAGCATTAATAAAAAAAGTTTTTTTATTGGACAATTTGCTACATTCCCACAAGATTGATATTGTTATTGTTTGTGAAACATGGTTAAAGAACAATGGCTGGAAACCAGTTCTGTCAGGGTATTAATGTTTAAACTGTAACAGACATTCTAATAAAAAAAAAGGTGGAGGTGTTACGATGGGGATTAAAGATAGCTATGAGACCTGTGATTATTACTTGACCAAAGTCATGTGCAGATGACCTCGAGGAATTCATACATTTCTTGCATGAAACACAGGAGGGAAGAATAATATTAGCTGGGGACTTAAATTTACCAGAAACAGACTGGAATAATATTGATTCTACAATGTTAGTAAGGAAATTATTCACAGCATATAATCAGGAACAATGATTGCTTCAGGCTGTAGAAAAAACTATCAGGGGACAGAATATACTAAACATTGTTTGTGTTCCCAATCCCAAAGAAATTACTGTAACATCAAGTCAAGTTTTACCACCATTGATGTGCAGTGATCATGGGCTTATAAAGGTTAATTTGTTGCTAGATAATTCTGCCAAACCGAAATCTAAAACAATGCACAGAATGTTAATTACAGATTATATGGAAGCAAAACAGTCAATCTGTAAAACTAACTGGAGTGAGGTGTTCAGTGGAAAAACTGCAGATGGAATGTGGAAAGTTTTGAAAAAGAAATTGTTTGAGTGCAAAAAAAAAATAAAAAAAATGTTTAACATCAGGATGTAGGTATACAACATCAGGGAATTATATTTCCATAAGAACAATATATCTGATTAAGGTGAGAGAAAAAAATATAAGAAATGGAAGAGAGGTCGAGCTATAACTTTGACAACTGAAATAAACAAGCTCGACAAACAAATTAAGCATAGGGTGAGACAACATCAAGAAAAAATTGGAGAACATTTATATAAAGATATTGAACATTGAAACCTTTTATAGATGCATAAGATGTAGATGGACTAAAGACACACACACTGATAAAATGTGTGCAGATTGTAAAATTTATTCCCATCTCAACAGATTATAGATATATTTACAAAATCTTATGCAAAACAGTTTGGCTCCACAAAACAGGTGGCAAGTTGTCCTAGTGACATCCAGGCAACCCCAGATACTGGAGTCAAATTAGATTATATTGAAAAAGAACTGCACAAACTGGATCCAAACAAAGCACAGGGAGGAGATGGAATTAGTAACAATGACCTGAGAACACTTCAGCAAGAACTCACAGTACCATTATATCTATTATTCACTATGTCATATAAATATGGGGAGATTCATCAAGATTGGAGACATGTGCTTATTAAACCTGTCTTTAAGGGAAAGGGGAGTACGGCAAACCCAGAGTCATATAGACCCTTAAGTCTACTTTCATCTTATGGAAAAATAATAGAGAAGGTAATATTGGATAAGTTATTGTCAGAACTGGATAGGTTGAGACTTGAAACCATATATCAGCATGCATATGTTAAACACAGATCTATTACTACCTGTAACATGATGTTCTATAACAATATAATAACAGCTATGAATGAAATATTGTGCTGTGATGTAATTTATATAGATCTAACTTCAGCATTTGACAGGTTCATACACATAACACTGATCAATACATTAGTACAACTAGGTATTGATGTACTCTTGATAAGATGGATAGCTGCATGGCTTGCAAATAGGACATGACAAGTATCATACAGCAACTGGACAGGATAAATTCTTGGTTACAGTCAGGATGTCCCACAGGGCTCTGTCCTAGGCCCTTACTTGTTTAAATTGTATCTGTCAGACCTAACTTTTTCATCTGAGGTGTTCTACAGTCTATATGCAGACAACCTGAAATTGGATGAACTTATTACATGTGTTACAGATAAGGTATGTCTGCAAAATAACTTGACTAAATTGACTATTTGAGCACAGTAGAATAATATGCTGATAGATACATCAAAAACTAAGCATATGAGATTTGGTAGGCATAAATTGAAAGGTGAATATTTAATACAAAACACGGTGATTGAAACTGTAGACTTATTTAAGGACCTGGGTATATGGGTAGATTCAGCTATGAGTTTTTCTAATCATATCAACCAATTGGTTAATGATATTTATAGAACTATAGGTTGTATAGAATGATTTATAAAGTCTAGGAAATCAGAAATAATGAGGTCATTGTTTGTTAGTTACATTAGACCCAAACTTGAGTAAGGAATAACAATATGGAAGCCCTATAAGAAAACAAGCATAAGTAAACTGGAAAGAGTACAACAGAAATACACCAAGGGTATCCATGGATGTGAAAATTTTAGTTATTATGAAAGACTAAAATATCTGAACTTGCACACTATCTTTTACAGATGTCTAAGAGGAGATCTTATTCAGGTATATAGGGCATTTAGTGCCAATTACCTCTTGGAATATTTGGGGTTAACAAAAAGTACTGGAGAATCATCAGACAAACTATGTAGAAGATTCTATAGGAATGAGAAGTGTACTAATTGGTTCTCTGACAGAGTAGGTGATGCATGGAGCAGACTATGAAATTATATTAAAGAAAGTACTACTTTAGATATTTTTAAGAACAGCCTGGATAATTATTACGGGAACAAGTGTTTTAGTATATTGGCAAGCTAGAAGGGCATTAATCCCCATGCGTGAAATATTTGTATGTATGTATGTATGTATGTATGTATGTATGTATCACTAGGGAACATATCCTTAATGCTCTGTCTATGGCCACGAACACTGCATAAGTGGGCCTAGACAGTATCCCAGGATGCCTTCTAAATAGCATGAAGCATGACCTATCAGGACCTCTGGAATTACTATTTAACTGTAACATCCAAACAGGCATCGTGCTTCATGAATGGAGGATGGCAACAGTCATCCCTCTGCACAAAGGTGGGTCATCTACAGACCCTCTAAACTCTATACCCATAAGTCTCACTAGTCTTATATGTAAAACCTTGGAAAGAATTGTCATGGAGATGATCGACAGAGATATAGTAAAACCTCTGTACACCAGACCCAACCCAGTTTGGTTTGGTTAAGGGTAGATCATGCCTATTCAACCTGGTGGACTTATTTGAGAAGGTAACCAAAGTAATGGATGAAGGAAAAATGATTTACACTGCATACCTTGACCTGGCCAAGGATCTGATGCAATACCTCACTCGGGCATTGTTGAAAAATTTAAGAGGTTAGCTATTAACTCGTATGAGACTCGGTGGATATCCAGCTGGCTCACAGACAGGACTCAGGAAGTTAGAACCAGGGAGTACACCTCTACAAAGAGGCAAGTCACAAGTGGAGTCCCTCAGGGATCAGTCCTTGGACTGCTCCTTTTTGGCATATATTTCTCAGAAGTCAAGGCCAACATCAATGGTCTCTGGCTGACTAAATTTGTAGATGATTGCATATTAGGAGTTGTCATTGAATCCCATCTTGACACAAATGTTCTCCAGGAGGGGCTGACACAGACAAACAACTGGTGTCAGAGACATGGACTAAAACTATATCCCAAGAAATGCATAATACTATCCTTTGGGAAGTCATCCATCCCTAGTAACTATCATATTGACAACACACCCCTTACAGCTGGCCCATTAGTCAGGGACTTAGGGACACACAAATAGTAATCTACCCTTTGACCATCACATGTCTACAGTAATGAGGAACTCATACTATGTTGTGCAACTTATAAACAAAGGTATGGCATCTAAGTCCAAGGAAGTCATTGTTCCACTGTATTTGGCATTCATTAGACCTATCACTGAGTACAATGCCCTCTTTGGTATGTACCTAACCAGGCATATCCAATAAACTGGAATGTCCACAGAGGTTCCTCACTAAAAGAATACAGGGCATAAGTAAAATGTTCAATGCAGACCACCTCAAGGCCCTATCCCTGTATTCTGTCTCCTACATGCTTTTGAGGGGAGATCTATGCCTGGCATATAGGGCATTGTCAGACCCCTCTCTGATGGGCCTCCTGCATATCCACAAAACAAACACCACCAGAATTACCCATTCTGAAGACTTAAACCTTGACTGTGATGTAAATAGGACCTGCTGGAGAGAAAGGTATGTATCACAGAACTTCCCAGTCTATTGGACAGGCTCCCCATCCATGTGAAGCAGAGTTCCTTCCTAACCCAATTCAAGTGCAACTTAGACAATTGGATGGGGAACCAGAAATTCATCCCTGACTTGGCTCCTATGTGTCTCATGGACACAGGCAACTTGTAAATGGTTCATTTCCCAGGCCCCTGGTTACATTTTCAAGGGTATCAGAACTTGTCAGAGATTTGGGATGCATGGCTAAGCTTAAACAGGCCATTGTGGTAATTAGATTACT
>NC_056728.1:1037408217-1037448217 GCF_019279795.1 Protopterus annectens | reverse complement strand
GTGAGGTAACAGTGGATATCAGTATGGTTGCACAATTAAACATTTGTTTTCTGAACTTTCATGTTACACATTTACATGGTTAATCACTCAACATATTAATGTGTATATATAACTAAAGAGTATGTGTGACAAACAAGTACTCAGATGCATTGAGCAGTCTAGATAGTAATGACTGTAAAACATACACCCATTGCCCCACCTTTCCTGTGGCAACTGGTGTAAGTTCATGACCACATGATAGGTGACTCAGGGTTCTAATCTAGCACAATCTAAATTTCATTAATGCTGTTCTACTCGATTTATAAAACTAAAGAAAAGTATAAAAATAATTAGACATAATAACTATGTGTAGCAGAAGATATCATATGAATTGTATGTGTGGCTAAGGGGATAATGACAATTTGGTTTCTGTTCTTAAAAGTGTTCTTCTACCCTGGGATGGTGCTCATTCTTCAGTGATAGTCATATACACATTAATGTATAAACCAGGACATTGTGAGGTCACACACATGCATGGTTAACCACTTCGTCTTTAATGCATCTGTATAATTATTGATCATGTCTGAAAACACTTCCTCTGTGGCAAGGAAGTAAAATACCTATGTGGAAGATTAAGTATTTTCCATTTTACATAGACTTGAATCCCGCATTGTATAAATTACTTTTATCAGTGTGTAAAGCCACACTAGAAAATGTGTCAGATCAATATATTTATACTCCCAAATACATGTTTTAAAAGTTAAAGTCATCTAACAAGTACTGCAGCATCCAACCCATAAACTAATACCAACTGTTACATTACCCTTCCTATTTTATAAACTACCTTCCTCTCTGTTAATATTGTGCAAATGAGGTTGGCATTTTTGTGTGTGTTTTAGTACTGACTATTAAACATGATATCATAAATTGGTGGGAAAACACTGTAACTGTTGCTGTTTGACCTGTGTGGACATGGCAGGAAATAGAAAGGAAGGTGCCCAATTTAGGGCTCAAAGATGGGGTGTAAAGGAGTTCTAAATATTCAATGGACACCTTGTAAAGTGCCACAGCCATAGACTATTACAGGGGAACTATACCTAATCTCAGCATAAATCAGAGGCTTGGAATAATCTTGCCAAGGCTGTCTCCAGTGTGACTGGCATTCCACACACTGGATGGCAATGCAGGCACCACTACAATGACATGAAAAGGTGTAAGTAAAAACAACGCAACCAGTGGCTGGATGAGGTTAGGACTGCTGGCATCCCACAGTTGTATAAGTATACAGATAAAGATATTTTAAATTATAAACAAAGCTTGAGATAGGCAAGACTGGTATGCATATTGTTCTTCTCTTTTTGTATTCTCTTTTGTACAGCTGGACAGGTAATTGCAGTGAACAGGGGAACGCATGCTGAACATTTTGAAAGACTTAAGGTGCAGACTCAATAAAGCCTCATGGTCTGCTAAAACAATGTGCACATCACGGCTCGATGCACACATGATAGAGCACTGTTTTGTATTCAGTAAACATCTCTACATACCATGTAGAGCTGTGCAAGCACAGTAAACATTGTGGAATACTAATTACAACATAAGAAGCTAAATTGTATACTAATCAACCAATCCAAGATGGAGGAGCTATTCAACAAGCTGTAAAGAAAATTTGTAAACTCAGTGCTGGTTTTCCCTGTGAATTCCAGAACTTATTGAAATACAGCCATGGAAACTAGGCTACATGTAAAGAATGTTAGGGGCTGCTGTTGCTCTTATTCATGTGTATGTGCAGCAAGCCCGACTATGTTGTTGCTGTTGCTAATAGACCAAGGCCAAGAAGGAGAAGGGTGTTTAGACATAATTTAACTTTTCAAAATCTGCATGAGATGGAAATTATAGAGTGCTACTACAGGATGGATAGAGACACACTACAGGAACTCTGCAATCTCTGTCATCCTCAACTGAGATCAAGGGCAAACCGAGGTGAACAAATCCCAGTACAGACTAAGGTATGTGTACCACTAGAATTTAGGCTACAAGAACCTTCCAGAGACCAACAGGGGACATGCAGGGGGTGTCACAGGAATCAGTATCCAAGATCCTCCATCAATTCCTGAATGCTATGCTACAACATGCCAATGAGTACATATATTTCCCTATACACCAGAACTGTGGAGGAGTTCTACCCTGTAGCATACTACCTTGAAGTCTTGGGTGCCATAGACTGTACCCATGTAGAAATCAAAGCACCACCTGGGGAAAATGGAAGGGTGTATACAAGCAGAAAGGGCTTCCACTGCATTACCTGTCAGGTCATGTGTAATTCTAAGGGAATCATCCTGAATGTGTGTGCTGGCAACCCAGGCAGTTACCATGACTCACATATCTGGCACAACTCTCAACTGCATCGGATGTTCTCTAGGGGGGATATACCACATGGTCATTTACTGGGGTATGTAGAGTATGAACTTGAACTGTGGCTGAGGACACCCATCAGAAATGCAAAGACACCAACTGAAGAATGCCATAATGAGGCACATGCTCAAACAAGAACTATCATAGATCATGTGTTTGGGCTGCTGAAGTCATGGTTCTTGTGCCTAGCTACATCTGGGGAAGCCCTGCGGTAAGATCTCCATACATGTGCTGACATTTTCACCACCTGTGCCATCCTTCACAATATTATTCTGAGAAAACAGCTTCAGCAGGAACTCCAATGGGATGGCTCACATATCCCACCATGACTGGCAAAATCACCTCAGCCACACTGAGGTGAGGAATTAGAGGGGAACCACCAGCTGCTATGAGTGTAAGCAAATGTAGCCATGCACAATATGCCCTTGCACTGGTCAAGAGGCAATGGATAGCATACACTCTCACCACCTAAGGGGCTAAAACCTTCATCCTATGCACATGCATACAGTAACATTGATTCCAGGTAACACTCACAGCCTTCACTTACCAATGCAATGGCCATTCACTACTAGCATCAGACAAAGTCAGCACCAAATTAAAACTCTTACAACTGCCAGATTTCCAAGGTATGTGCTAAACCTGGAATAGGAAAATAAATAGCTAAGAACAAAAATGAATGGCAGATCCTTGCATACTGTTACTTGCTAATGTAGTTAAGTACAAGGTGGGTGTTTTTACAGCAATGACATCAATATGTGACAGCACTGACTTATAACAAAAAAAATGCAAGGATAAACCACATCTACAAAGTACTGTTATCCAAAAAACAAGCACATTAAAAGCGTGTTTAAAACCCACAAATAAATTAAGAAGTTATGTGCTTTCATTATGAAATCGTATGGACTTCAATTGAACTCATCATTATCCCAAAATGCATTTCTTTATATAAGCCCCATTATACACCAATTAAATAAATCATTGTCAGTTTTAGATATGTCTACTTATTTTTTTTAATTCACTTTTACTTTCTCTTTGGGCATTATTAATTGCTTAGATGTCATTATTTAAAAGGACAAATTGAATCAGAAATTTTGTTTCAAATTGTTCAGAAAGCCTACATTTTCAAATAGTTTTCTGCATTTCCACAGCAACCATCCTGTGTTCCAAAAACAAGGATTGGTTAAAGGACAAATGGTAT
Source organism: Protopterus annectens (assembly GCF_019279795.1). Classification (NCBI taxonomy): domain Eukaryota; kingdom Metazoa; phylum Chordata; order Ceratodontiformes; family Protopteridae; genus Protopterus; species Protopterus annectens. The sequence continues at coordinate 1,037,444,628 of NC_056728.1, read as the reverse complement.
AGTCATCTAGATTAATCTCTGATGACCTACAAATTACTACTGAAGTTGACAATTTCATTAACATGTTCTTGGAATGAGGGTACCCTTGGGATATGCTTGAGCAAATTAAAAATGAGGTTGTCAGGGAAAGACAGGACTATATTTTCTTTCATTTATTGGGGATCATTCTCTCTGAGAACACCCCACATTGTATTAATACATCAAGGTACAAATCAGGAGAAAGTTTAGAAAATTTTGAGTTAACCATGGGTATTAAATATGATAATGGAAGTGACCAAATTAAATAAATTTTTCTCAACAATTGGAAGTGTATTAAGTATGACAAGGACTGTAGTAATGTAATAGTGTTTAGGGGACCAACCTAGATTTATTTATAAATATCAACATTATTTAAAAGATAGATTAGAATTTGGGGGGAATAAACCTGCAGAGGTTTGTTGGAGCTTGGTACCTATGAACATGAATTACAAACCCGCAAAATAAAAAAGTTTAAGAAAGACAGTATGGATTATCTTAGTGGGAGAGCCTTTAGTATTCGCAAATCTGTTAAATTTAATGCGGATAAAAAAGGGCAGTCTCATGATTTTAGTAAAAAAAATCACAAAAAGAGACCTCAGTCAATTTTGAAAAAAATAATCGGCAGGAACAGTCATCAATGAATGAATCATCATCTGCTACTGAGACTGATGTTGAAGTCTCTAATGAACTGCCAGCAGCTAAAAAGAAGAACACTTTACTGCTAGAAGAGCAAGAAGCAAGCATTCCAGGAGGGCCCACTATATTAGAGGTGCTGTTTCATTTGATGGCACCCAAATAGCTGATTCAGCTATTATACATAATGTTTCTTCGACTGTTTTGACTGTATTTCAAAGGGAAGTGCTGAACAAAGGGCTTGGGTTTGTTCCAATGCATATGGTGACGGAAAATGTTTTGGTTAATGACCTTTTATCTTTTTGTAGGAAATTGAATTTAATGTTGTATTTTGACAATAAAAATGTTAGAGTGAAACACAATTTACATTTAGATCTTCTACCATTAATCCACCAATAAATAAATATGTTTCTGTCTTTCAACAAAAAGTATTAAAGGATTTACATTTTAATTTTAAGTTGTTTACCAGGAGAAATTTAACCCGTGAACAATATTGAACATTAATGTCCTTAAAAACTAATAATAAAGGGATCATAAATAATGCAGACAAGGGGGTGCTGTGGTCCTCTGGGACTGGGAAATGTATGTGCAGGAAGCTTTCAGTCAATTATCAGATGCACAGCTTTATCAAAAAATGGTCTTGGATCCTACTTTACATTTTAAAAAAGATATATTGATTCTTTTTGTCTTTAGCTTTTGAAGAGGGAATTATTACTAGAAGTACATTATATCATTTAACAGTTGTTGATCCTAAACCACAACATTTTTATATGCTTTCTAACATTCATAAAAATAAAAAAAAATAAAAAACAGGGAGACCTATTGTGTCGGGCCATGGCTCTTTAACAGAACCATTGTCTGCTTTTTTAACTAAGTATCTTAAGCCTTTACTAGTAGGGGTTTGTGCAACAATACAAGATACTACTGAGTTTCTTAATGTATTAACAGATATGCAACTGGACCAAACATGGTATATGTGTACCCTAGATATAAAGGCTTTATACACAAATATACCCCACTGGGCTGGTTTACAAGCAGTAGATTTTTGGTCAAACCGAATGGGTATTTATGAACCAGGGTTTAAACCTTTTTATTATGTTTAACATAACAGATTTTGACCAAGAATGTTTTCTATTTTAATGGAGATTGCTATTTACAATTGAAAGGCACTGCAATGGGGGCATTGTTTGCCCCATTCATGCTGATCTCTTTATGGGATTTGTAGAGGAACAACTGATATATGATGACACACATAACATTTTTTTTGCCTAAGATGGATATTTGGAGACATTATTTAGATGATTGCTGGTTGGTATGGAGGTGTGATGTTATATATTTGAGAGAATTTATCCATTATTTAAATGGTAATAAATAGGGCTTATAGTTTACTATTTCTTATGATATCCAGCAAATTTATTTTCTTGATGTTAAGGTTATTAAACAACCTGATGGTAGATACAAAACTATATTATTCAGAAAGGAAATTCAATATAACACTTTATTGGCAGCAGGTAGCTGCCACTCATCTCATATTGTAAATAACATTCCCAAGCCCCAATTTTTAAGGGTCAAAAGAATATGTTCTTTTAAAGATGAGTTACAAAAACATAATAAAGAATTGACGGATAGAGTTCGAGCAGGGTGTATAATACTGCAACTATTCATCAGGCACAGTTCTATGCACGGTCTGTGTACAGGACCACATTATTAAAATATAAAACATGCCCCAGGATTTAGCAAGCACTGCATGGTGTGCAAGAATAGTGCAAGAGCTGCTGCAGGTAGTATAGCTGCCGTGCGATACAGGAAGAAGCTCCTGGGACGTGCATGAGCACTCCTGCACTATTCCTGCACGGACACAGCCCTTGTATGCTAATTACTTCATTTGCTGGTGAAAACCATGCAAATGAGGTAATAGCAGGGGCTAATAGGACTGAGTAGTAATTTGATCTTCTAACTCTTCCATCCTTACTGGTATATAAACTCTGTGTCTGGAAAAGGTTGTGCTTGTATTTATCAGGCTGTGAATGGTAAATCATTACTGAAACTAAGCAGAAATTTCTTAAGATTCCAAGAGCAGGATAAGTTATTTCTTACACTTATTTCATCAAATTGCACTTCTGTAATGCTTATAATTGTGCTATATTGTTAATCTACTACATTTTTCACTGTGATAATGCTTTTTTACTGTTTTACTGCATTTATATATTGTTTTATACTGTTTTAATTGTATTTTACATTGCTAGATACTGTTTCATTACTCTAATTGCATGTTTAATGAATTACTTAACAGTAAACTGCTTTTTCATACCGAGAGTTGTATTTTCTGTTTGTGAGTGCTCTATCCGTGCATTTCTATGCATTATTGATTTTTTGAGGTTTCTGTGTTCTAGTCTAGTCTATTTGCAGTTCAAAGCATTATCTAGAGTCTGCTTGCTCCTTGATCTGTTTAAAACTTTCATTTAGTGGCTACAGCTAGTAGCTGTAATAGTTTTAGTTTCCCACCCCTCCCCCTATTGTTGTGGTGTTCTTATAATTTGTGGCTTTGCAGTTGCCCACCCATACTGTATATTTGATCTGGGACACTCCTCCCAGTCTAGTGTCATTAGTTCATTCAATCTAATAGAGAGAGAGCATTTGTGAAGGCCACCCCACTCAGATTCTTAATCTTGAATTAACTTCTGTTCCAGCTTTCTCCATTTCCACTTTACTGGAAAAAAAATCTAAGCTTGTTTCCCCCTTTCCTGTAACAAGTCTAGTCCAGATACAGATTTGCTGTATCCAGGACTGTTTGTAAGCTTCTAAGCCCCCCCCCCCGCTTAACTAGGATTAAACTATTCCCAGCACCATAAAGTCTGCTCTTCAAATTTTCCCTTACAGCCAGCCAGCTTTTTAGTTTTAGCACTAAAATCTGTTTCTCTAAGCTCAGCACTTGTTCAGAACTCGTAAGCACTAAATAAGCTACAAATTACTACAGCACTCAACTTTCCTCACTTGTCTAGAGGAAAACAGTTTTTAGTACTTAATAAATAAGCACCTATCCAGGCATGTCTAAAGGTCAGCTCCCGGTGTTTTCTCCTGTCTACCTGATGAATCTGGTCATCTTGGGGCTATGCAGCAATTGCCTCATGTACACAGACAACCCTCTCCTCCTACCACCCAACACTACAACCTGTGAGAGATGCACTTATATAGCCAAACTGGAAGCAAAGCTCTCTTCACTGAAGACTGGACTAGACAGTCAAGAGGAGAAGGTAAACACTTGCACCACATCACACTCATCACATAGTCCCTCAAAACCTACAACACCAAAACACACACATAGAAGCACAAAACACATGCCTACATTCATGGAGGCTGTCAATAAAAATCTGCCCAAACAGCCGAGACCTCCAAAGCAGAAATGCAAGCAACCTCCACCCCCCCAACACAACCCAAATGACACATAGCCCACAAACTCAGTGTGCCACTCAACTACAGCCCATAAGGCATAACGTACCCAACACTCTAGTCATAGGTGACTCTATAGTCAGGCACACTGATGTTCCCCTCACCAGGCTGAACAAGGAGAAAGTTACTGTCAGCTGCCTGTCAGGTGTCAAGATCTGCCACATAATGCATGCACTCAGGTCACTCCACAACAAGTACAAATATGACTCTGTCATTGTCCATGTTGGTGTGAATGACCTGAGACATACCTCCCTGGACTACATGAAAAGAGACATGGAGGAGCTCTCTGATCTTGTAGCCCAGACAGATATGACCCTAGCCCTGAGTAACATCCTGCTATCACCCAGAATGATACCACAGTACAAGGACAAAATGACTGACTTCAACAATTGGCTAAGCTTCTGGTGTCATTTTAAGGGAATCCAGTATCTGTCTGCCTGGGATGACATGATCAACAGACCACAATGCTTCGCCAGAGATGGCCTGCACCTGTCACCCTTGGGATTCCAGATACTGGCAAAGGCTCTTGCCACCCCTATATTGCATTTTTCAGGCAAGGTTCAAATGATAAATTCACCACCATAACAAGTACAAGCAAGCAAGCAAAATCTGAGGGTAATGCTACTCAATGCTAGAAGTCTAAACCTCAAAATGCACTCACTCGAGGCACTCCTTAAAATGGAGAACATCAACATCTGTGCAGTGACAGAGACCTGGTTCAAAGCTCCAGAGAGCACCCCTGCATTACCAGGCTATAATTCATACCACACCTTTCGGCCACCTAACCTGGACCAAAACACTAAAGGTGGAGGCATGTCCATATTCATTAAGGATGTCCACACCTCCAAGCTAGTTGCTCAGCATAATGCAGCCGAGATTATCCAAGTGCAACTAACTCTGGGCAAGACCACAATCCAAATTGTAGCTTACTACAGACCCACCACCATGCCCCAGGATTCCCACTCCTCTTTTCTTGATATACTGGAAAAAATTAGGGTATAACCCAACACCCTAATAATGGGTGATTTCAACTACCCCACCATTAACTGGGAAAACTACTCGTGTACCAACTCTTTTGCTCAATGTTTTCTGGAATTCATAAATTCCAACACCTTGGACCAACTTATCCACATCCCCACCAGGACCAGCAATATTTTAGACCTGGTCATTACCAACATGGGTGACCGGTGTTCCATGCCAGAGGTCAATTCCTCTTTGGACATCCACATCCCGCCCCCACCCCCCATTAGGGAAATAATCGTAAAAAATTTCTCCAAAGCCAACTTCACGCTTCTTAAAACAGAAGTGGCAAACTTCACGACACCCATGCAGATGGACAATAGAGGTATAACTGCTGAATCCTACACAAATGCACTTTATAAGCACTTACATGAGTACATGGATCGTGCTATCCCTAACAGAACCAAGATGCTATCCTCCAAAAAAAGGAAGCCAATCTGGGGTTCTTCTGCCATAAACAAACTCTATAACAGAAGAAAGAAACTGTTGCAAAAAAGAGTAAAATCCCATGATTGGAGGAAATCCTTGGTCAGCCTCGGTAAGAAGCTCAGATCCCTCATAAAATCCTCCAAAGCTAGTTATAAAAACAAAATTACCACTAATTCTAAAGACAACCACAAAGCATTATGTAGCTTTGTCAAGAATCTCAATGGCAACACTCAGATCTGTTCTGAGTTACAGCATAATGGCACTAAATAAACAGAACCAACTGATATTGCCAACATCCTGGCAGATAGGTTCAGTGCTAACATTACCCCCCTCTCACCCCTAAAGGGCCCATTTGTATACCGGAAAAATGCAAAGTTCCTGTAATCATGGCTGCACAGGTAAAAACCTCACTCTCCAAAGCCAAGAACACAGCATCCATGGGACCTGACAACATCCCAGGCTGCATGCTACATGAACTACAGAATGAACTGGCACCCCACCTAAGTACCATGTTCAATCATAGCCTCACCTGAGGCTTTTTGCCCATTGGATGGTGCACTGCGATGGTTATCCCACTCCACAAAGGGGAGCCACAACAGACCCCGGGAACTACCGCCCCATTAGCTTGACAAGCCTCGTCTGCAAGGCCATGGAACGTATCATCATGGAACTCATAAACAAAGACATTGGTAATCTCCAAACTCTGAACTCCACACAGTTCAGTTTTGTAAAAAGCAGATTGTGTCTCCTTAACCTGATTGTCTTCTTTGAAGCAGTCACCGAAGCCATAGATGAGGGTAAGGTGGTTCACACAGCCTATCTAGATTTCGCCAAGGCTTTCAACACCATCCCCCACTCTGGAATTATAGATAAACTGACTAAACTAGGTATAAATTACTATATCACAAGATGAGTTGCCAACTGGCTTACTGACAGAACCCACACTCGGAAAGTAGCAGACTCCAAATCTGACTTCAGAACAGTTACAAGTGGAGTACCACAGGGTTCAGTCCTGGGTCCTCTCCTGTTTGGTATCTACTTCTCTGAAGTACAGGCTAACACAGAAGGTCTTTGGCTAACTAAGTTCACAGATGACTGCAAACTAGGAGCCATAATTGAAACTCCTAACAATATGGACATCCTACAAAAGGGCCTCACTGAGACAGATACTTGGTGTCAAAGCCATGGCCTCAAGCTCAATGCCAAAAAGTGCATTGTCATCCCCTTTGGCAAAAACTCTGTACCCATGAACTATCACACAGGCGGTAATCTACTTAACACTGAAAGTGTGATAAGAGACCTTTGGACACAGGTGGACAGTAGTCTTTCCTTTGATAATCACATCACCACAGTGGTCAGAAAATCCTTCTATATGGCACACCTCATCACAAAAGGTTTCTCATCCAGAAAAAAGAGGTTATTGTTCCCCTCTACTCATCACTTATCAGACCCATTATAGGGTACAACGCCCCTTTTGGTATGTACCTCACAAGACATCTACAACAACTGGAAAGGCCACAGAAATACCTCACAAAGAGGATTACTGGCCTCAAAAAGATGCCCTATGCAGACCATCTCAAAAAACTCCAGCTTTACTCCATTGCATATTGCCTACTCAGAGGCAATCTCTGCCAAACATACAAAGCTATGTCAAACCCACAGCTGCTGGACATGCTTCACTTAAAGAAATCCCAATCCCTCTGAGCTACACGCTCTAGCAACCTAAACCTTGTCACCACAATAAACAGAACATGCTAGAGGGATAGATTCCTGTCTCACAGACTTCCCATACTCTGGAACAGGCTACCTGTCTATGTCAAACAGCACTCCTCATTAGCACTCTTCAAGAAAAATCTTGATGATTGGATGGAAATAGGAAATTCACCCCAGGGATCACTTCTGTGGCTCTGCTTGACAGGAGCACAGGAAAATAATTTTCTTGGGAGACGAAAGCCAGGGTACCTTTTTGGCAAGGCTTACATAGGCCCTAGGGCCAATAGCTTAGTACCTACCTATGAACCTATGAACATATTAGTGATCCAGGAAGCAGGAGGGCGTCCATGCAGGAATAGTGTAGACTGCAGAAATGTATTCAGCCAGTAGCTGAATACATTTCTGCAAACTACAAAATGGAGGCATGACAGCTCATACAAATGCATGTATTAGAAGGTTTAGGCATACCAAAGGACAAATATATGGCCATAGGCATGAAAATTAATTGTTGTTGTGTCTTTCATCTTTTCCCAGTTAGGAGTCACCACAGCAGAACTCCGGTCCGCTAATGATTGGCAGTAGATTTTTACATGCTGAGTTGCCGGCCCTGACGCACAACCTTCAACAAAGGTACGCCCATTCACGCATGTCTCCACACAGAAGACGCTCTAGCTGAGAATTAAACAGGACAACATCTTACTGTGAGGTGACAATGCTACCGCAGCACCACCACCGCAGTATAGGCATGAAAAAACTTATAAAAATTTACTTTTTTTTTGTTGGCCAATTTCAGCTGTTTAAGTGCAGGGCAGCGGTGCACAAACTGGATTGGCCCAAAAATAATAAAAAAATGCTGGAAATAAGCTCTTAAACCAAAATCATACTTTTGCCATAATAGTCAATGGCATGCAAAACACAAGACCATGGAATAGTGGTTGCTAAGGGAGAAGGCTGAGTGTTGGTTTTGTAACGATGCATTAGCAGTCAATCCTATGCAAATCAGGGCAATGATACTGAATCACAGATTTCCCCTCAGTGCTAGCTTGCACCCAACCATGTTGGTGCAGTAATACCACTGTGTAAGCCTAAGAGCTAGATGATTTCATAAGGGGGTGTGTCATGCATGTTGTAAGCTTACTGGAGCTCTGTGGCCCATGTTTGCCCTTAGCTAAGCACAGCTAAGAAAGGGTGTGTGTCTGAAGCTGCCTCACAGTATTTACATTGCCTAAATGGGTGTGAGCACCACGCTCTGGGTTTTAAACAAAAAAAGAAATAACCAGGAAATAGCACCTCTATTCACATCTGAGCACTTTGTTTGCGTGGCTCACCTTGGGGCTTAAACAGGAAGGCAATAGGAAGGGAAAACAGCAGTAGGAAGGTAATCAAGGTGAATTAGCATAGCTGGCAGGTGAAATGTATCAGAACCAGCCAATTACACAGGCAGCATCCCAGCCCAGCCCAGCACACTGTTATAAACAATGCAAAAAACTTTCCCTCTTGTTTTTCCCACAAACTCTACACCACCAGTGTACACAAATGGGGAAATGTTACCTAACAAAAGCAACAAAATGCTAGGGGCTGCTTTCGCTCTCATACATCAATATGTGGAAGAGGCTGAGGGTGGTGAGGATGAGAATGCTGATGACCAACACACAGTGAGGAGAAGGAGAAGAGTGTACAGACCCAGGGTAACCCACCAGAGGCTACATGAGCTGGAGATAGTGGTACGTTATAGGGTGGACAGGGAACTCCTACAGCAAATTGTTGAGCTGTGCAGGCCATGCCTCACACACAGAACCAACAGAGGGGAACCCATCCCGGTGGATACCAAGTTATGTGTAGGCTTAAGAATACTAGCCACAGGTACCTTCCAAAGGCCAACTGGGGATATCATGGGGATCTCACAGGCATCAGCATCCAGGGTACTCCACCAGTTTCTAGATGCCATGTCAGCACATGCCGGTGAGCACTTATATTTTTGCAACACCCGTGAGGTGTTGACCAGCAATATGCATCTCTTCCACCAAATAGCACAATACCCTGAGGTAGTGGGTGCTATAGACTGCATGCACACTCACATCAAAGCACCACCTGGTAAGCGGGGTAGGGTCTACATAAACTGCAAGGGCTTCCCCTCTATCAACTGCCAGGTCATGTGCGGATACCAGGACATTATCATGAATGTGTGCACTGGCAGCCCTGGAAGCTATCACGACTGCCACATCTGGCATATGACGCAGCTGTACTAGAGATTTGCCAATAGGGACATCCCATATGGCCACCTAGTGGGGGATTCTGGTTAGTCACTTGAGCCATGGCAGATGAGACCCATCAGAAATGCACACACACCTGAACAAGAATTCCATAATGAGGCACACGCACAAACCAGAATCATAATAGAGTATGTGTTTGGGATGCTGAAGTCTCGGTTTCAGTGCCTGGACATAGCTGGTGGAGCCTTGCAGTACTCTGCAGTTAAATGTACCCAAATTGTCATTGTATGTGCTATGCTACACAATATAATCCTGCAGAAACAGCTGCAGCAGGAACAGCATGAGGCAGGGCCACACAGTCCCCCACCACTGCCAAGGCCAGCACAGGCACAGAGTGACTCAGAGGTGGAACAACCTGAGCCTGCCCCTGTAGGCAGAAGGAGGCATGCCCAGTATGCCCAGGCTTTGGCAAAGAAGCAACGCATAGCACATACACTGACACAATAGGAACCCAGAGAATGACACCTCTGTCTGACTCGCACATACAGTAAAAGGGATACCAAACATGACACTACCTGTGCTTAACCACGTATAGGGAGTGTACTATGTGCATCCAACATAGTCAGCCCTCCAGCACCATCCTCAATAATGGCACAGACACAAGGTAAGTCACTCTTACTATCAATTGCTGAATGGAGTAGTATGTTCGGCTACTTGTATCTATAGTACAGATGTGAGAATGCAAGGGAGTTGGGTGGCTGAATGGGATGGCAGCAGATAGTAGACACCTATATGGGCAGCATGGAATCCATAACAAATAGTGGTGTCAACATGGTAGGCAGTATAGACAAGGTGACAAATCACACTGCAGGACATGTGGTGGGCCAAATGTGTATCCATAGGACACACACATGCATGACAGTGAGGATCACATACTCAACAGCAGTTTCAGGAAGCAGGACAGGTGTAGATGACCACAAGGAAAGGCTATGCTAAGACCTCCGATTAATGGCAATGGAGAACAGCCCCCTCCAGACCTACACAGATAGACTGCAACAGGTCAGGCAATGGGATGTTAGTTCTGAAGGGTAAGAAGTCTGAAACTGAAATGTAGGTCAATAAAATTTAAGATCTGTACTACACTGATATGCCTGTAGTCTGCATGATAGGTCAGAATACAGAATGAAATGGAAGCCAACAGAGTACCTGAAATACCAGTACAGTCATAGCAAATGTTTACAGTTGTCAGGTGTGCCCCCCACCCCCACAGTCTTATGTAGAAATGTAGTAACATGTATGTGTAGGTATAATAACAGTGGAGCACAGATTACCCGAGCTGGTGAAATTAACAGGATAGATTGTTGCACGTGTATAATATGCAGGGCTCTATGTGTTAGGTTGTTGTGTGTTGTATATTGTGTGAAAGTGGTCAGCATATAGGAATGGTGGGTTGTGTCCTGGTGGCCAATGGCCAGTGCTGTTGATGACCAGGCCAAGTTCTAACAACTACAGTGCCAAACACAATGCATCCCAGCAAGACCCAATCCAGCAGTAATCCATATTAATTGGTTGGATGTAATATCTGTCACCATCTAAAAGAGATTCATGGCATGAATGTGAGCCCAAACATACACACAGTATACAGATGGAAGTACCCTAGACAGACAATGTATAAAATGTTACTGTCAAATGGACACACCTTTGGATTTGTATATACAGGTTAGCAGCACATTAGTTGCCTGTGTAGTATGGAATACTGATGTAGTCTGGCCAAACAATGGCAGACCACAAAAGGCACAGTTATGAAGTACTGAGGAAACTGCTGATGTCCCTGCATAAGCCAGCATAAGAGGAATGCCCCACATATATCTGTGAGTCAGCTGCAAGTAGCTTCCATACCACACATGCACTCAGCTAACCCAACTATCAGCCACAGGTACCTCACAATTGATATACCTGCTGTTGGGAATGAGTACAATATGACCCCCACTTCTGTATGGGAATACCCACAGAATGCAGCATGCTGAAGAGGTGTCCCATGCAGGTGTATCCCTAGCTGTAAGCAGCACCCTGCCAGCACCCACACCAATGGATTAATAAGGACAGAAGCTATTGTCATTAACACCTTGCACACCTACCCTGTCATACCAGGGGAATACAGTGGCTTGCAGCCTTGGACTGTAGGAGTAACAGAATGCACTGGCCTGCTACAGATGGCCTGAATCACTACCAAATGTTCTATAGTCCTCTGGCAAAGGCCTGTGTCTCACCTGTACTGCCAATGTATGTTATTTCATGGACTCCCAAATAACAACATAACACATGCCACAGAACGCAAATGCAAGGTCATGTCGACAAATTCCAGTAGCATGTCCACCATGTCCTACTGCATGAACTGTGGACCAACCCCTAAATACTACTGGGATGAAGTGATAACTATAGGGATACTTATCAGATATCACTTGCATAATGTTAGGAAGAGGATAGAATAACAGGGGGGAGGGGTAGAAGCATGGACACCATGGATGTGTGATGTATGAAACTCTGATGTGTGCCCATACTGTCCCTGCCTGCAAACACAGGAATGGGTGGTTGCAAACCTTCTCGTAAACCACAATGTGAAGGGGTAATGACCATATATATGAGCCCAGCCTCTGGGTAATCTATGTGAATCTGTACAGCTGAGAGGTATGGCCACAGCAGGATATGGCCATTCTGTCAGGTCGATAGATGTATAAGCATGGGATCCTCAGCTACTAGAGTACCATGGTGCTGGAGCATTTACACAGATCCATCAGCAAGTGTCTGCAGCTCCCCCTCCAGAATGGCATGATTGTGCAAGAATATGTAGGCTGCAGACCACAATATTGGACACAGCTTCATTCATCTTGTATTTCCCAGGAATTTTTTGTGAGCAAATGCGTATATCTGTCAGTAGTTGATGACACAATAAAACAGTACATATGTCTGAATATCTCCGCTAACACCAAAACCATGTAGCAGAAGCAGCACAGACACAGTTACAGTATCCCACTATCCTTTGCCCATTGTGACCCCATGTTGTCAACCTATCTACAGATATCCTGCAGAAACAGGTTGCTATCTGTAGGTGTAGAACACAAATGCCTGCACTGGAGTACAACCTACCTGGAATAGATTCACACATTCAATACAGAAGGTCATACTGGGCATGCTCCCACACTTAGAGAAATGAAGCCCATGTCTGACAACAGCAGTGGATTATACATATCTGTCAGTCACAGATGTCTGTGCACACAATCTACGTTGCACACCAGTCATGCTTTGCACACACACATTGGATAGGAATACACACATATATCCAAGGACAACACACTATAATAGGTCAAACATACACAAACATAGATGTGGGGAAGAGGGAGACAGTGACAAAGAACTTCCCATCTAGAGGCCTTTCCCACCCACCACACATCGAATTGGCCAATATTACATGATGTGCCAATGTCTATCACTGTAGGCATTTACTTCTGGTAACCCTCAACACTATAGTGTCTGTTGTGCTTGTAATAACTGTGTAACATGACAGTACAAGTCATTATTCATCTAGCAGTTGTATACACAGTCCTGTCAAATGTAAAGTTGGGTGTGACTGAGTGTTGTGTGTGTGTTTCCAGAGGAATGGTATATGGCCCATTCACACACATTGCACTCCCCATTGCCCTAGTTTAGCTAGCCTGCTGATGTCAGTCACCTTGAAATGCCCATTTGGAGAATGATCATCCTTATAAGCTCTGTGGCATGTGCAATAACTGCATAATGATGCACTAGTTAGGTAAGAGTTCTAATCCCAGACATGGCGACTCTGAAGCTATGTGTGTGTGTGTGTGTGTGTGTGTGTGTGTGTGTGTGTGTGTGTGTGTGTGTGTGTGTGTGTGTGTGTGTGTGTGTGTGTGTGTGTAGGGATCAATGCTTTTCAGGCCATTCACAGTCACTACACTTTCCATTGCCCTACTTTTGCAAGCCTGCTGATGTCAGTCACCTTGAAATACCTTCTTGGGAAAAATTAAGCCCTGTAAGCTCGGTGGTGTGTGCAATAGCTGCCTAATGCTATAGTATGAAATGCTAGTTAGGTAGGAGTTCTAATCCCAACCATGGCACCTGTGAAACTCTGTGTGTAGGGATCTATGCTTTTGAGGCCATTCACAGTTACTACACCTCCCATTGCCCTACTTTAGCAAGGCTGCTGATGTCATTCACTTTGAAATGCACCTTTAGAGAAGGGCTATCCCTATTAGCTCTGTGGCACATGCTATAACTGTGCAATGCTATAGTGTGATGTAATAGTTAGGTGTTCTCATTTCAGACATGGCAACCGTGAAACTCTGTGTGTCTGTGTGTGTTTGTGTGTGTGTGTGTGGGGGGGGGTCAATGCTTTTGAGGCCATTCACAGTCACTACACCTCCCATTGCACTGCTGTAGCAAGGCTGCTGATGTCATTCACCTTGAAATACACCTTTGGAGAAGGGCTAGCCTTATAATTTCCTGGCGCATATTATAACTGTGTTATGCTATAGTCTGATGTACTAGCTTGGTATGAGTTCTAATGCCCGACATGATAACTGTGAATCTGTGTGTGTGTGTGTGTGTGTGTGTGTGTGTGTGTGTGTGTGTGTGTGTGTGTGTGTGTGTGTAGGGATCAATGCTTTTGAGGCCAGTCTCAATCACTACACCTTCCATTGCCCTACATTAGCAAGTCTGCTGATGTCAGTCACCTTGAAATACCTCCTTGGGCAAAATGCAGCTCTGTGGCACATGCAATAACTGCATAATGCTATAGTGTGACATACTAGTTAGGTAGGAGTTCTAATCCCAGACATGGCAACTGTGAAACTTTGTGTGTGTAGGGATCAATGCTTTTGAGGCCATTCACAGTCACTACACCCCCATTGCCTACTTTAGCAATGCTTGTGATGTCATTCACCTTGAAATACACCTTTGGAGAAGAGCTATCCCTATAAACCCTGTGGTGCGTACTATAACTGTGTTATGCTATATTGTGATGTACTAGTTAGGTAGGAGTTTTAATTCCCGACATGGTGACTGTGAAACTATGTGTGTGTGTGTGTGTGTGTGTGTGTGTGTGTGTGTGTGTGTGTGTGTGTGTGTGTGTGTGTGTGTGTGTAGGGATGAATGGTTTTGAGGGCATCCACAGTCACTACACCGCCCATTGCCCTACTTTAGCAAGGCTGCTTATGTCATTCACCTTGAAATACAACTTTGGAGAAGGGCTAGCCCTAGAAGCTCTGTGGTGTGTGTGATAACTGTGTAATGCTGTAGTATGATGTACTAGGTAGGTAGGAGTTTTAATCTCAGACATGGCAACTGTGGAACTCTGTATGTGTGTGTGTGTAGAGAGTAATGCTTTTGAGGCCATTCACAGTCACTAAACCTTCCATTGCCCTACTTTACCAAAGCTGCTGATGCCATCTACCTTGAAACAAACCTTTGGAGAAGGGCTAGCCCTATAAGCTACGTGGTATGTGACATAAATGTAAAACAATGATGTAGTAGTAGTAACTACACAGCTATGGTTTTGAATCCCATCTGTGGCAAGTGTTTGTGTGTACCTCAAAGTTTTTGTCCCTATTTGCAGCCAGTACACATCTCAGAGCCTAACTTTAGCAGTCCAGCAGATATCAACCACCTTACAAGTATCTGTTGCAAAATCTATACCATGTCTGGTCAGTGGTGCATGTGGTAAATGTGTAACATAATGGTCCATAAAGGTTGTTAGATAGACGTTTGAAACTCACCCCTGGCAAATGTAAATATGTGATTAGGATAAAAATATTTTTGGGATCTTTCACCCACTACATTACCCAATGCTAGTATGTACAAGGGCTGGTGATGTTCCTCACCTTAGAAGTACCTTGGGACAACATCCATCCAAAAAGCTGCATGGCACATGTGATAAATGTGGTACACTGTAGTAGCAATCCATGGGTAAGAGTTTGAATCTCAGTACTGGCAAGTATGTGTGTTTGTGTGTATGTCATCAGCATTCTGTGTGGAGGTTGTTGTGATTGTGTAATGACAGAATTCATTGTGGGGTGGGTTTTGCTAAATTCTAATATTGAGGACCTACTATATGTCACAATGTCCAACTTACAAGGACAACATATGTCAAACAACAGGGAGACTGGTGTAGACAATCCATAGCACTACATGTGACATTATGGATCGGTGAACAATATAGGCAACCCTTTGTGTTACCCAGAGAACACTCTCCACCCATGTATCATACACAAACACCCTTGGCTAGGCAACAACCACTATATTGGTAGTTCCCTGCATATTGCCCACAGATAGTAACCATGGTGTGATTGCAGTGGACTACATGCCTGTTGACCACAACACTGCCACTGACATCAGAATGAACTGTGATGTATAACATCACCTGACTGTGGGTTATCCATCAAATAAAAAGGCATGGCACCCTGTTCCATCCCTACAATAGGTCAATAATTGCTTACACTGGTTCTTTGCTATGTTCCCCACTGAATGCCTGCAACAACTGTAGAGTATGCAAATGTACCTTACAAAGGGAATACCATGCCTTATACACATGCCCTGTATGAACTCCACTAACTCCATGGAATACCTGTATCATGCTATCAATGTAGGTGCAGGCACATCCTCAGTTCCATAGCCAGGTCTCACCACATGAGGTCAGGAATGCCACATCAATCTGTCCACACAACATGCCCCAGAGACCCCAGGTACAATTCCACATGTCACAGAACATGCATGTGGGACATTTGCACAACCCAGACCCTGTCCATGTTATGGAATATAGATCACATACATGGCAAGCATTGCACAGCACTGGCCACCCACAATAGTAAACCAGATGAGTGGATGTTAAATACAATACCCACCTGTGTGGGCTAATACAGGGACTACACCCCTGAGCCACACTGGAGACCATTGCCATATGGCCTGATGCCAAGATATACCCATTGCCTATCCTTGTATAGTCTTCTGCCACAGTCGACTACTACACACCTGTAAAGCAATGAACCCATGCATGTCAGTACTGGCAAGTGTGTGTGTGTGTGTGTGTGTGTGTGTGTGTGTGTGTGTGTGTGTGTGTGTGTGTATGTGTGTGTGTGGAGGTTAATGATTTTGAAGCCATTCACACTCACTACACCTTCCATTGCCCTACTGTAGCATGCCTTCTGATATCAGTCCCCTTGAAATAATCCTTTAGCCATATATCAGTCTGATAATCTCTGTGGCACATGTGATAATGGCATAATGCTGTAGTGCAACAAACTAGTTAGTTAGGAGTTCTAATCCAGACCCTGCCAACTGTGAGAATGTGTGTGAGTCCCTGAGAGAGTGTGGTTGTGTCTTCCTTGACACCTATGTTTGTGGACAGCCACATGTACTACACTTCCCTTATCCCTACTTTATCACTGTTGCTGATATCACTCACCTTCAAAGATACCTTTGGACAGCTCTTCACCATGTAAGCTCTGTGACAGTTTTGGGAGGGTGGCTTAATGGCTAAGGTGTTTGCCTTACAAACACAAGGTGCAGGGTTTGAGTTGGTTTCTACTCAGCAAAGCTCCTTGTGGTCCTGCAGAGTGGTGCTAGCAGCAGTGAGACTGAAATATTGACTATTTTCCTGATATAAGTGTTTTTTCTCCTGCTATTACCTGGGTGACTAGGCAATCTTACTAAATAGCAAGTATTTCTGCTTTTACTACTGCTTAGAACTGTTTTTTAAATTGTTTTTTTATCTGCACTTCTAGAGTTAACATGCTTGTTGATTTCACCTGTTTGTGGCTACACACTGAAGTGCGCTAGCCTGTGACATATATTTATTGCACTCGCTTACTGTTTTACCTGTTAAAAAGCAAAAAAAAAGAAAAAAACAAAAAAATTTATCCTTGCTTCCCGCCTTTCCTGAACTAGAATAGTCCGATGACAGGCTTTGCTGTACTCCGGACTTCTTGGATAGTTCCTGTGTTGACCAATTCCTTTCCTGGATAAAGGGAGGCTTCTTTGTTCCACAGTGGCAGTGGAGTGCCTAGAGCAGCCTATCTATCCCTGAGGGAGTGTTCCCAGCACGAGAATCTAGTAGCCTATTGGCCGTTTTGGGCCAATTTCTAGCTCTTCAAAGTTCCCCTGTATAAAAGCCGCTTTAGCGCGGCTTTGCGCTTGTTTATACTCAGCAAAGCTCCTCGTGGTCCTGCAGAGTGGTGCTAGCAGTAGTAAGACTGAAAGAGTGACTATTTTCCTGATATAAGTGTTTTTTCTCCTGCTATTACCTGGGCGACTAGCCGATCTTACTAAATAGCAAGTATTTCTGCTTTTGCTACTGTTTAGAACTGTTTTTTAAATCGTTTTTGTACCTGCACTTCCAGAGTTAACCTGCTTGTTGATTTCATCTGTTTGTGGCTACACACTCATGTGCGCTAGCCTGTGACATATATTTATTGCACTCGCTTACTGTTTTACCTGTTGAAAAGCAAAAAAAAGAAAAAACAAAAAAATTTATCCTTGCTTCCCACCTTTCCTGAACTAGAATAGTCCGATTACAGGCTTTGCTGTACTCTGGACTTCTTGGATAGTTCCTGTGTTGACCAATTCCTTTCTGGATAAAGGGAGGCTTCCTTGTTCCCCAGTGGCAGTGGAGAGCCTAGAGCAGCCTATCTATCCCTGAGGGAGTGTTCCCAGCACAATAATCTAGTAGCCTATTGGCTGTTTTGGGCCAATTTCTAGCTCTTCAAAGTCCCCCTGTATAAAAGCCACTTTAGCATGGCTTTGTGCGATTTTACCCATAGCGCAGCATCGGGCAGCGCTGCTTAATTGGGTTTAAACCTTTCTTGGCTCCACAAAGTCTGCTCTTCACTTTTTCCCTTAGAACTGATCTAGCTCTCATAATAAACACCCTATTCCTACTCTAAATCATGGCACTTGCTCACTAAAGCAATTATGTAAGTCAGCACTAAAAAATAAAAGCAATACACCCCACAAACTCCCTTTGAGTACCCTGTTCCCCATTGGCCCTTTTATTCAATTATAAAGGAATTCCCAATGCTATTCTAGCATGTCCAAAGGTCAGTTATCAATCTCCTCTCCGGTCCAGCTGGTGAATCTGGGAATCTTCAGGCAATGTTACAACTGCCTCGTGTACACAGACAACCCTCTCCTCCTCCCAACAAATTCCAACACATGTGAGAGATGCAATCATATAGCCAAACTGGAGGCTAAGCTCTCTCAACTCAGTACTGGCAAAACCAGTCAGGAGGAGAAGGAAACCACACTCACTACAATTCCAGTCTCACATACACCTACCACGACTGCAAACCAAACACATAAACACACAAAAACATACTCGGAGGCTCTAAATAAAACTCTACCTAAGCAGCAGAGACCTCCAAAGCAGACACCCAAGCAACCACTACCCCAAAACAAAACACATGCAACACATAGTTCACAAAGCCAGTGTGCCGAACAGTCACAGCCATTAAGGCTAAACAACACACCTGATACACTTATAATAAGTGACTCTATCATCAGGCACACTGATGTCCCGCTCACCAGGCTGAACAAGGAGAATGTCACGGTGAGCTGCCTGTCGGGCGCTAGGATCTCCCACATAACACAAGCACTCAGGTCACTCCAAGGCAAGTACAAATATGACTCAGTCATTGTCCATGCTGGTATGAATGACCTGGGATGAACCTCCATGGACTACATGAAAAGAAACATTGAGGAGCTCTTTGAGCATGTAGCCCAGGCTGGTATGACCCTGACCTTGAGTAGCATCTTACCCTCACAAGAATGATGCCACAATACAAAGACAAGATGATCACTTTTAACAATTGGCTTAAGTACTGGTGTCATTCAAAGGGGATCCAATGCCTGTCAGCCTGGGATGACATGCTCGACAAGCCACGATGCTTCCCTAGGGACGGCTTGCACCTGTCACCCCTGGGCTTTCAGATATTGGCAAAGGCTCTTGCCACACCCATAGTGCCTTTTTTAGGCAAGGTTCCAAAGACAAACTCACCTCCATAGGTATCACAAGGGATAAGAAACTAAGAGTAATGCTACGCAATGCCAGAAGTCTAAACCTCAAGATGCACACACTCAGAACTATCCTTAGCATGGAGAACATCGATATCTGTGCAGTAACAGAAACCTGGTTCAAGGATCCCGAGAGCACCCCAGCACTACCAGGCTATACCTCATACCATGTCTTTCGGCCCCAAAACTTGGACCGAAGCACAAAAGGAGGGGGAGTATAAATATTCATCAAAGATACCCACACCTCCAGGTTGGTGGCACAGCACAAAGTATCAGAGACTATCCATGTGCAACTAACAGTGGGCAAAACTGCCTTCCAGTTTATAGCCTGCTACAGACCACCCTCCCAAACCCAGTAACCCAACTCGGCCTTCCTGAGAACACTGGAAAATAAGAAGGTCTCTCCAAACACCATTATGTTGGGCGACTTCAACTACCCAAACATAGACTGGGAGCATTACTCTAGCTCCAACACCCTAGCCCAAAGGTTCCTGGAATTTATAAACTCAAACGCTATGGAACAACTTGTTACCACTCCCACAAGAGGGGAAAACATACTGGACCTGATCATCACCAACATGGGGACTCTATGATCCAGACCAGAAGTGTATCCCTCACTGGTAAGATTAGACCATAAACTAATCTCACTGGATATTCACATCCTGACCCCAGCCCCTGCCCAGAAAACCACAGAGAAAAACTTCTCTAAAGCAAATTTCACACTCCTCAAAACCGAGGTGGAATCCTTCAAAGCCCCTGGGCCTGTTGAAAATATGGCCCAGACCGCAGAATCCTTTATAAATGCATTCTATGAACACCTTCAGGAATGCATGGATCATGCAATCCCAAATAAAACCAAGACCCAATCCTGCAAAGGCAGGCGTCCTGTCTGGTGGTCCCCAGCCATAAACAAACTATACAATAGAAGGAGGAAGCTACTACATGACAGAGCAAAATCCCCAAAAGGGAAGGCATCTCTGATCAGTATTAACAAAAAACTATGGGCACTCATAAAATCGTCTAAGGCCAGCTTAGAGAGAAAAATTGCACAGGACACTAAGGATAAACACAAGGCTTTCCTTAGTTATGTTAGGAACCTGGGTGGGAATACCCAGATATGCTCAGAATTAGTCCAAAATGACAAAAAATACACCGAACCCACAGACATTGCCAAATCCTAGCTGACAGGTTCAGCGCAAACTTCTACCCCCCTTCCCCACCAAAAGGGCAAATATCTATCCCAGCAGGGTGCTGCCCCCACCCCGACATCTCAGATGCCCAGGTAAGAGCCACCCTCTCCAAAGCAAAAAACACAGCATCAATGGGACCAGACGGTGTCCCGGGCTGCGTCCTACATGAACTCCAAGAATAAATAAACCTAAACATAAGACTACTGTTCAGTCTCAGCCTTACTACAGGATATGTACCCAAAGAGTGGCATACAACAACAGTGGTCCCTGTCCACAAAGGTGGTGCCTCAACAGACCCATAAGCCTGACTAGCTTGGTCTGCAAAGCTATGGAAAGGATCATCATGGACCTCATAAATAAAGATATTGGGGACCTACAGACACTAGATTCTACCCAGTTCTGCTTTGTTAAGGGCAAATCCTGCCTCTTAAACTGGTCAATTTCTTTGAAACAGTCACCAAGGCTATTGACAAGGGGAAGGTGGTCCACACAGCCTACCTGGACCTCGCAAAAGCCTTCGATACAATACCCCACTCGGGCATTATAGATAAGCTCACCAGCTTAAATATAAACCCCTATGTCACTAGATGGGTTTCAAACTGGCTCAAAGACAGTACCCACATGGTTAGAATTGCTGGAGCCATGTCAGACTCTAAACCAGTTACAAGTGGTGTCCCACAAGGCTCAGTCCTGGGACCTCTCTTGTTCGGTATATATTTCTCGGAGGTACAGGCCAACACGGAAGGACTGTGGCTGACCAAGTTTGCAGATGACTACAAACTGGGCACCATAATCGACTCTCCAGCCAACACAAGCATCCTACAAAAGGGCCTCATAGAAACAGACAACTGGTGCCAGAGCCATGGCCTCAAGCTAAATGCCAAAAAGTGTATAGTCCTCCCCTTTGGCAAAAACAAAGTGCCCACAAATTACCACGTAGGTGGTAATCCATTAAGTATGGAAGAAGTAATTAGGGACCTGGAGACCCAAGTTGATAGCAATCTCTCATTTGACAACCACGTGGCCAAAGTGATTAGAAAAACATTTTATATAGCCCACCTAATCATGAAGGGATTCACATCTAGAACAGGAGAGGCCATCGTGGCGCTTTACTCATCCCTCATCAGGCCCATAATTGAGTACAATGTCCCTTTTGGGATGTACCTTACCAGACACCTGCAGCAACTGGAAAGACCCCAAAAGTACCTCACCAAGAGGATCAAAGAGCTCAAACAGATGCCATATGCTGCCCAGTTAAAGAAACTCTAGCTATACTCAGTGTCATACCGCCTGCTTAGAGGCGATCTGTGCCTGACATATAAAGCCATGTCCAACCCAGAATTAATGGACATGCTGCACCTCAGAAAATCCAAATCCCATCGAGCTATGCGCTCGAGAGACTTGAACCTCAGCACTGAAATAAATAGGACATGCTGGAGGGACAGATTCATAACCCAGATGCTCCCTTCACTCTGGAATAAAATCCCAGTCCAGGTTAGGCAGAATCCCTCATTGACTCTCTTCAAGAGGAATCTTGATGAGTGGATGGGAGATCGTAGGTTTACCCTGGGTATCACTTCTGTGGCACTGTTAGATAATGGCACAGTATACTAACCTTGAAAAAGTGCATAGCAAAATTCATTTAAAATGGGTGGCGAAAGCCAAACACACTCTGGCTAGGCTTATAAATGCCCTAGGGCAGATAGCCTAGAATGAACCTATGAACCTATGACATGTACAATAACTGCATAATGATGTAATAACAATACATATTTAGTAGGGGTTTGAAACCCAGTACTGATAAGTCTGTGCTTGTGTGTATTTTCTGTGTCCTGTTGGGGTGATTGTGTAATGACAGGGTCCATTGCAGTGTGGATTTTGCCATATCATTATATTGAAGAGCTACATGTCCCATTGTCAACATTACAAGGCCAACATTTTCCAAACATTGTAGAAATTCTAGTCAAAAATCCTCAGCCATAAATGTGTACAGCCATGTGCAATTACCATGTGATAGTATGGATTAGTACACAATATAGGCAACCATCATAATGCCCAGATACCACTCTCCACCCATGGGTCATACACAAACATGCTTAGCTCTTACTCTCCTACTCCCTTCCTTTCTTACTTTGTCTCTGTCTCTCTCACTCCCTCTCTGGTGGATGTGGAAAAGTACACCTGCTTTGCTTAGACAGAAGCTTGTGTTTGGTAAGTGATGCTCATGATCAGCTGATGACCTGTGCATGAATTGCAGTCCATAACTAACTGATTGCATGTTCATAGTTTCATAGGTTAATTCTAGGCTATCAGTCCTAGGGCCTATACAAGCCTAGCCATAACAATTCCCTGGCTGTTTCTTCCCACACTATTTACTTCCCTGGATGCCTGTCTAGCAGTGTGACTGAAGTAATCCCTGGAGAGAATTTACTTTCTCCCATCCAATCATCACGGTTCCTTTTGAAGAAGGCCAAAGAGGTGCTCTGCTTGACATCTATGGGCAATCTATTCCAGAGTCTGGGGAGTCTCTGGGTCAGCAACCTATCCCTCCAGCATGTTTTGTTTATTGTGATGACAAGATTTAGATACCTGGAGCATGTGGCTCTGAGGGATTGGTATTTCTTTAAGTGTAGCATGTCCAACAAGGTTTGACATGGCCTTGTATGTTAAGCAGAGATCACCTTGGAGTAGGTAATATGTGACAGAGTATAGCTGGATTTTTTAAGGCAGTTAGCATAGGGCATCTGCTTCAGGCTTGTGATTCTTTTAGTGAGGTATTTCTGCTGCCTTTGCAGTTGCTGCAGATGTCTTGAGAGGTACATACCAAATGGGGCATTGTATTCTATAATGGGTCTAATGAGGGATGAGTACATTGGGACAATGATCTCCTTTTTTCTGGATGAAAAGCCCTTAGTGATGAGGTGTGTCACATAGAAGGATTTCCTGACTGTTGTGGTGATGTGGTTATTGAAGGTGAGACCACTGTCCACCTGTGTCCTTAAGTTTCTTATCACACTTTCGTTGTTTAGTGTACTGCCACCTATGTGGTAATTCATGGGTACATGTTTTTCCCAAAGGGGATAACTATACATTTCTTGGCATTGAGCTTGAGTCCATGGCTCTGGCACCAAGCATCTGTTTCTGTAAGGCCCTTTTGTAGCGTATTCACATCATTTGGGGATTCAATAATGGCTCCCAGTTTGCAGTTATCTGCGAACTTTGTTAGCCAGAGTCCCTTAGTGTTGGCCTGTACTTCAGAGAAGTAGATGCCAAACAAAAGAGGTCCCAGGACTGAACCCTGAAGTACTTCACTTGTCACTTGTCTAGAGCTGGATTTGGAGTCAGCTACTTTTACAGTGTCGGTTCTGTCAGTAAGCCAGTTGGCAACCCATCAAGTGACATAGGGATTAATGCCCAGCTTAGTAAGTTTATCTATGATTCCAGAGTAGGGGATGGTGTCAAAGGCCTTGGTGAGGTCCAGATAGGCTATGTGGACTGCCTTACCCTCATCCACGGCTCTGGAGACTGATTCAAAGAAGTCAGTCAGGTTCAGGAGACAAGATCGGCCCTTCACGAACCCAAACTGGGTGGGGTCCAGTTTTCTAAGGTTGCCAATGTCTTTGTTTATCATTTCCACGATAATGTGTTCCATGGCCTTGCAGATCAGGCTCATGAGACTGATGTGGCAGTAATTCCCAGGATCCAAGGTTGATCCCCCCTTGTGGAGTTGGATAACTGTAGCTGTGCGCCACTCAGTGGGCACAAAGCCTGAGATGAGGGTATGATTAAACATGACAGTTAGGTGAGGTGCCAATTCATTCTGTAGTTCATGTAATACACAGCCTGGGATGTCATCTGGTCCCATGGATGCTGTATTCGTAGCTTTGGAGAGTGTGTTTTTTACCTGTGTGGCCATTATTACCAGAATTTGCCAATCTTCCAGTATTGAAATGGGCAATTTAGGGGGTGAGAGGGCTGTGAAGTTGCCACTGAATCAATCTGCCAGGATATTGGCAATATCCTTGGGATCAGTATATTTAATGTCATTCTGTTGTAGTTCAGAGCAGATCTGAGCATTGCCATTTAAATTCTTGACATAGTTATAGAATGCCCTGTGGTTGTCTTTGGAATCTTTGGCAATTTTATTTTCGTAACTAGCTTTGGAGGATTTTATGAGGGATCTCAGCTTCTTACTGAGGCTGGTAAGGGAGTTTTATTGCATCCTGGGATTTTCCTCTTTTCTGCAACAGTTTCTTCCTTTTGTTGTAAAGTTTGTTTATGGCAGGGGATCACCAGATTGGCTTCTTTTTTTTGGAGGAGAGCATCTTAGTTCTATTTGGGATGTCACGATTCATGCATGAGTGGATGTGCTCAGACAGTGCCTTAATGTGGAACAGCTGTGGCATCATTCCTATAGCCAATTGCATGGAAACATACTCCTATAACTAAGCACTTCATGTGGGTGTTGGCCCTTTTCATTCACTGTGAGCAGGACTTCATGTGAGTGTTTGACAAACAGCATCACAGAGGGTAGTTGGATATACATCTTACAACATACACTGTGGAGACAGGCCAACAAACAAGAGGGGGATGTTCTAGACATGAGGACAGAATGTAAGTATTGCTCTTCTACATTTGAAGTAATGTTGGTTTAACAGGGTTTGTGTGGATATGGCTGTTCTACATGATTTAATATATGTCATGACAGTGTTATGTGGTTGGGGAAACTCTCACCTGTAGGGCTATCTGCAGACTGGCCAATGTTTGGAGTCTTACATGTGTTGTGTTTCTCACACATTTCCTATATTTAGAAATACAGTGGCATACTCTGAGGATTGCAGTCAGTACTTAGTGACAGCCATTTGAGTTACTGACTTCATATCCCTAAGAAGACATATGTCACAACAAACCCTGTTACATCAGTAAATGTATGGGTTTATCACAGCAAAATGTCAATACTAGCCCTGAGTTTTTGGCTCCAGCAACAACTCTGTCAACCGTTGTACATATGTCATGCAGTAAGAGATGCATATGTTCACTACATCATTATTTACTGACATCATACCTGATAACAAGCCAGTGAGATATCAGACTGCTAGACATGTTATGTATAGTAGGCCTTATATTTGAGGACAAAACCTGGATATTCTGTTATAGTGTGTACAGTAGTGAGGTCTGTGTACTTATGGTGATTGTTGACAGAGTGTGTATTGTGAATATGTACCTTAGCCTGTGTACTGACTGTGATAGATGTCATTGTTCTAGGTCCTGTTCAATGTGGTGTTGCATGTTGCTGCAGTGTATGGTACCCTATCGGTGTACATGTTTGTAGAGCCAGACCGACACATGTCGCATACCAAAGTCAGGCATTGGAATACACTGTGTATTGGCCCAGCATATGTAGGGATAGTGTGTGAGTGGCACATATGAGGATGGTGTTCACAAAGTCAATAACCTGTAATATTATGTATGCTTACCATAGGTGACTGTGGCTGTGTTCAGATTGGTTGTGGGCATGCACTTTCACATGGGTGTCTGTTACTCCATGATGTTACATGCCCATAGAGCCTGCTATATTTGCAGGTAGATGTGTATTCCCCATAAGAAATGTAGTCCAGTGTTGTGGCAGTATGCCTGTAGTTTGTGCAGTGCTTTGTGATATGTCTAGCAGCTCATGTATTTACCCAGTGTAATGTTATTTCCAGATATTTGTCAGATGTACTGTTGCCAGGCCACCATAGCTGTTGTGTATTTCTGATAAAGCAGTGGGATGCTGTACAGATGTATGTCACTAACTAGTGGGTAGTATATGAGCTTGTGACCTCTGCTCCTCCGGTTATTATGTGTCAGGACAGACAGGAGTGGGTGAATGCATAAACTGTGTGAGCTTATCTATTCAGTATTCTCATGATATCCCCATTTACATGGCTGTAAACATCCACTTCAGACCTCTCAACCTGGAAAACACAAAAAATGCTGTAGTAAAGAAAAAAAAAATATACAAATCTGCACGCTGATTAAAATAAAATTTAAGTATGTTAATTATGTAACCCTCCAATGCCAATGGAATTGTGGCATTCCAATTAGTGCCAAGTGCAGATTAGAAAAGATAGCAAAATATGGCACCAGCAGAGTCTGCAGCCATTTCAATGTCCTATAATCCGGCAATTTCACCCCATTTACTGCCATATCTGCACTGTGTGTATAACTTTTTGTTGAATTTTCATTTTTTACTTTACACAGCAATGCACAAAACAATGCACAAACATAGATAGCTGTTAAACAAAGCAACACTGCTGTTTAAAATCTCAAATGAAATAGAAAGCAAACTCACATTTATTGAACATTCATTTGTTTTGCACAGCACCAGTTTCATAAGAAAATGCAGAAAATGGCTCCTAAAATGGTGTTTCTTGATTGGTTTGCTTCACCTTACACAAAACACCCACAACAAAACCACAAAAACAAGAAATTCTACAATGAATACATTTACACATTAATTGTATAATTGCCAACACTTTGTTTTAGTATTTCCTCATACATTTTGTTGCAAAAACACATAAATCCATGTAAACACCACAAAATGCAAGAACCACAAATTCAAAACTGCTTCATTCAAAACATACAGTCCAACTACATACTACTTACCTTCACATCTAAGTAGTAAGTATAGTCATCTAAATAATTATACATGAAGTAAATATATTATAAATAAGAGTACATGCTTCCTTAATGCTGTGTTTAAAGAAAACATTTCTGTATAACAAATTTTATAATATACTGTTGCACCTGAACACTACAAATAAAGTTTGCAGGTTACATATAACATATATTCTTAGCTACATTATACAATATTAGTGTTCTTAACATCACCATTTCCCATACACCAACACAGCAATCACCTGCTCAATACAGAGAAAAGTCAAAGAAAAAAAAATGCCATGCAAAAAGAAAGCAATGCAAGCAAAAGTGCAGCAATATGCTTTGCAATGCAAGCCCAGCGTTAATCTCCTAATAATGAGTTCAAACATTAACTCAGTCTCACACTCACTTCAAATTCATTGTTCTCTGCCATGAAGGCCATTTGTTTTGCACAGAAGGAAACGCTCCTAAAGCCAACACCCATACACTGCTAAACATGGTTTTAACCCAACTCACTGCCAACATTCTATATGAACACACAACAACAGCAAATTAAAATGACTCCAGAGCACAACAAAAAACAATGAACAAGTAAATTGAGCCTGCATGCAACATATTGAAAAGACAGTTTATGCTGCTGGCTGCACACCCACAAATTCTAATTTCCAGCTACTTGTCTGCTTATATAAAACACTCCTAAAACTAATTACACTACTATAACGTTGAAACTGCACAACTCAAGTTTCATACACATCAAACTGCTGCTACACTTTCTCAAACCACATTATAAACATCCTGCCTGCCACACACCTCCTAATATACTATACATATACATATACACACACACACACACACACACACACACACACACACACACACACACACACACACACACACACACACACACACACACACACACATACACACACACACACACACACAGTAGTTCCAGCCATCACACACCTGCACACACACACACACCCCCAGTTCCACATTAAATAAACTGCTCCGCAATAGATATCCCTCACACCAATGCCAAAGCACATCAATCGAATTTCATGCTAAAGCAAAAACATTCCAACAGAAAAATATACATTTCCCGAGCAGTCCAAACATTAACCGCTACCAAGCATTGCTAAATCTAAGCAGCCCATTGAAAATAATCTTTAAAACGCAGCAGCAGTGAGTTAAATCCAAACAGTTCCCTCAAGCCAGATTTAAATAAATAAATGAGTGTGTGTGGGTTTCAGCTGAATTTGCTATACTGATCCACTTTGTCAGGCTTGATCCACACGTCTTGCACTAAGAGCTGCTGTGTATACCTCTGAACTGATCATAGTGTGTCAGACTGCCCACATTTATTGGTCATATCTCTGCTGCATTCCAGAGTATCATTACTGCAATTTGTGTGATACTGTACGATGATGATCTTATGATGTCTGTCAATAACTGATGGCATACATGTCAATATCAGATGTGACTTCCCACACATTTCTGTTAAGACAACCCTGTTACAGTAGCAAAAGTCTACATTTATACCTGAAATACTTACATGACATTTCCTTGTACTAAGAAGTTGTGACTATTGGTGCTGAGGTATGAATCCACTACATGTGATGGACATATGTTATACATATATGTATGTATGTATGTATATATATATATATATATATATATATATATATATATATATATATATATATATATATAAATTTAATACACACACACACACACACACACACACACACACACACGTAAATCGGGATATATATATATATATATATATATATATATATATATATATATATATATATATGCATACACACACACACACACACACACACACACACACACACACACACACATATGTGTGGCTTATTATATATTATTAACTTTTACAACAAAACGTTTATCCTGTGGAGTATTATTTGTTTTATTGATATATATATATATATATATATATATATATATATATATATATATATATTTACATATATACATATATATGTATATATATATATATATATATATATATATATATATATATATATATATATATATATATATATATATATATATATATATATATATATATATATATATATATATATATATACAGTAAAAACAAAGCTGTTATTCTACATAGCCGTGCTACCTCCTGCTTTGTTTTTACTGTTCATTTTATTGTTGTTGGAGGTAACTCTTGCCAGGACCGTTTGTTTTTACTGGGATATATATATATATATATATATATATATATATATATATATATATATATATATATATGTGTGTGTGTGTGTGTGTGTATATATTATACATACATACATACATGTATACATACATATATATATTTATATATACAGCTAGATCTATACATGTCCATATATATAATGCAATATACAGATGTATAGCAATGCATATATATATATATATATATGTGTATGTACATGTATACTCATATCTACATATGTATATATATATATATATATATATATATATATATATATATATATATATATATATATATATATCCATATCCTTATGTGTAAACATGACTGTTGCACATACCTTCCCATATGTAACACACTGTATTTATCTGATATGTGTATATTTAGATACAATAACATACTTGATTCAAGACTAATATCACTAACAAGTACTACACAATTGTAGAAGTCAAAGCAGTTGTTCACTACTGTGCAGACAGATATTTGGAAAAAAACAGACTTTTTCACTACTGCGATAGCTTAGTGGTTAACTGCTGTGTCTGTAGTATACTGGGTCCTGGATTCAAGACCTGCAAGGGCTGTTTATTTTGTTGCTGGGCAGAACAAGGGCTTTTGGATACAGACTGGTTAAGGCAGGTTTGAGCAGCTTTAAGTGGGTTTGTATGGGTTTGCGCAATGGTAATTGGTACTAATGTACAGTTAAATGAAAATGCTTTTACACCATGTAAACTTCGCTTACCACTGTGAAAATCTGCTTAGTATTTACATTTAAGCAATGCTGAAACCTGTTAAGGTTCGCTCAGCCCTGGTAACCAGTGATCACATTCCAGTCTGATAAAATAGCATGGTAATGACATTTTTCATAAGTGTATTTAATTTCATGTACATAACATGGATCTATGTGCTGTCATTACAGTACCAAGGGGTGTGAGTCTACTGTCTGGGATACCTGAGTATATATGGCTTGTAAACACTCTTTTCCATTTGAATATGTTACATACATGGGTAGTATCCCAGTTTATATGTAGTCACACTGGCATGTAGTGTATCATTACATTACTACTGTTGACAGTGCTTTCCCAAGTAAGAGTAGATTGCAGATTGTAGTACTGTAACCATGACTCTGACATGTCTGCCCAGCTGTGTTATGAATGCCACAGCTAGGAATCCCTACCATGTATGCACCACATGCTATGGATACCTCAACTACACTACCACAGTCAACAGAACATGCTTGGGTACAGGTCTCCAAGACAGACACTGACCATGTTATTTAATAGATGTTGCATACATGTCAACTGGAGCACTTCACTGGCCCTCTGCAAAAGACAACCAGATGACTGGATGTTGCATTTAACTCTCACCCTGAGGATCACTCCCATGGCATCAGTTGATAGATGGCCTGCTAGCAAATGGCAGGTGGCATAATACCACTGTACCCACATCCCCTACTCTTCCCATCTCTCTATGGACAATATTCTGCTACACACCTATGAACACCTGCACCTATGAACCCTAGTACTGACAAATGTGTCAGTGTGCATTACTGAGAATAACAGTGTAAGTGTTTTTGTAAACCTGTAGTTGATAATACCCTGAGGCCCTTCACACCCACCGCATCCCCATTGCCATAGTTAGATATGGCTGCTGCTTTAATGGACATTACATGTACCTTGTTACACTCTTCACACTATGGGCTACCTAGAGCTTGCAGTACCAGCACAACACTATTGTACAAATGGGTAGATAGGCATGGGTTACCCTCTGAATTCTGGCAAGTGTGTGTATGTGTGCAAGTGTGTATTTTTGTAGGATACAGCATTCTGAGGCCACATTCTCCTAATACAATACACCTTGCCACACAGTATAAGGGACATGTAACCTGGAACACACCTCATCCTAAAAGCTGTGTGGTGTGTGCAATTAAGGCCACACACATTAGTAGCACTACGTACTTAGGTAGGGGTTCTAGTCCCAGTGTTGCCAAGTAAGAGTGTGCAGAATATACATGTCCCAGTAGGTCATCTGTCTGAGAACTGACTGGCAAATGCTAACATTTCACAAGTATCATCCTGTAGAAATTTATTCCACCACAACTAGTAGTAGATGTGTAAATGCCCTCTTCCCCACTGTATAGCTGTTCAGTGATACTGGGGTTGGTATATATAGCTGGGTGTGGATCTTGTGGACACAGCCACCATCATTGCAGTTATTGTTGAGTGTATCCTCCCACTTAGTTGTCTGTAATACTGTGCAGTTCATGTTAACAGGTTAAGTATTTGTCAATCACACTAGCTGCAGTTCTACACCACCCCACACCCTCCAGAGGGTGGGGCTGTGCCACCCACACAAGCAAAACTACCAAGTTGAGGTATGCACTACATTGGGGAAGTGGACATATACCCTACCAGTACCATTATCAATTACATTAAACTAGCAGACTGATTATTTCCCAATGTGATGTTGTGCCTATTCTGTCTTGGTGGAATTACATAGGCTAAAATGGGCTCCTTGCAAAAGTACATACATCCATGTGTACAATATTCTTCGTGTATTGCATCAACACCAAAGCCTCTGTGTGTGTGTGTGTGTGTGTGTGTGTGTGTGTGTGTGTGTGTGTGTGTGTGTGTGTGTGTGTGTGTGTGTGTATGTGTGTGTGTGTGTGTGTGTTATACACATACATGTGGTGTGTACCACCCAGTACACTTACCATTGTCCACTGTAGAAGGGCTGCTGACATCAGCCACCATGCACTCACCTGTATACACCCCTCAGACCTATCAGGCATATGGCACATGCAGTAACTGTTATACAGACCTGTGACTTGTGTTCAGCTGTACCCAGGATATGGCACAGTCAAGGTGTCTCCACAGTGCCATACCCCTTGTAGGAAACAACAGCAGACCAACATCCTGCTGACACATAGACACCTACAACACAAACAGAATACATTATGGAGACCACAATAACTCAGTGTTAATAACAGCTATAATGCATCATGGCTGGACAGCTACAAATCCTGACATGTAAGCATTAAACATTAGTGCTGAAAACATTTTACACAGCATTACATTGGTACACTGTAGTGCAGTCACCCTGTGCAACAGAATCATATTAGCCTGTCCCTGCAGTGATGTTATTGATGACAGGGATGTGGCACAGGTATCATCATATGCACAGGGTGTGTTGTGGGTATGCCAGAGACCTAGGGATTCATTTGACATCATGTGTGTGTGTGTGTTAGGGGGTTTCATTATTAATTGGGTTGTTGTGATGTGCTGTGTGTAGGTATGGGGTTGAACTAGCTGTGTTAGTGATGTGTGTGTATGTATGCACACAGTTCTGCCATGTTGTTGTTCTATACAGGGATTTGCTGGACAGCTGCAGACAATACCTGGCAGGGTGTGCAGTTCACTGTCTCTGGCCATGGACATAGGAACTGTGCCTGCCAAGGGGTTCCACAGGCACCACCAGGTATAAGCCACGATATGGTACTCTCCCCTGATGATGACATATGTCTGCTGGATCTAGGTCCTTCTTGGGACCGGCCAGGGCCACATGCACATGGCCTGCTATGTTGTGGTGTGGACAGCGCCCCCCTGCAGTGCTGGTGCTGGTACTGCCACTATGGGAGTGGCTCTGACTTCTTGCATGTCAACATCAACCTCCAGCTGTTGGTGTTGCTGGCCTATGTCCATATGGCCGTTACACTACTCCCACCATATGCTCAAGCACAGACATTCCACTGTCGAGGATTCACACCATCTCTATCCAGGTCCTCTGCAAAATAACAGTGGGCACCTGCAAGATCACGGATGTTGTCTATAACAACAGAATGAGTAGCTCTCTGCAGCCTCAGACCTTGTCTGGCATAACTGTTCCATGTGTGCCTGGGCCTCCATAATGGCCTGAAACATCTGTCTGGTGACACCAGATGTGGCATTTCTGCCAGGGCATGATGACCAGCAGCCCTCCTATGAGCACCCCCTGTACATCTGTGTGTGTGGTACCTCGCCGGGCATCCAGCAGTGGCTGCTCTGTCCAGACACACATGCCATAGACACCACACTGTCCTGTCACATGCCACCACCTACCAACTTTCTCTCATCTGTGACCACTGGTGATGGGGTATGTATAGGCAATGTGACTGTGTGTGGGGATGGGGTGGGTAACAGTGGGATATCAAACGATGATGCAGCTTCAGCCCTTGACAGCTCTGCCTGTGCCTCAACACACCTATCATCATTGTCAGTTTCTGTATGGACAGTAACATCAGTTTGCCTGCAGGAGGGACCCTGACTCACCTCGCCACCTGTGAGGGGAAAAGAAGAAATACACTTTAAGATTTGTACGTCATTGCTTAACTGCACACACACACACACACACACACACACACACACACACACACACACACACACACACACACACACACACACACAACCACACACACTTTACAGGTGAGGTTACACACAGACCTCTCATTACCCATCTGTCAACATACATGACATATGGCACTCAACAGCATGCACTGCAGCTATAGTCAATCCCGGTTATGAACATAATACATCTCTGTGATGCATAGGTTGTGTTAGTAGGTGATGCCTCTTCCCCTGGAACACACTGCACCCATGTACACAGTATTTCTGTGCGCCTGTTCAGCACCCTGCCATGTACTGTGCACCATACCTCACAGGTGTACACAACATTGCTGAATGTATATATGTGTGTCAGTTATGTTTGCTCTGATGCTCACAGCCCCTATGTGTTTGTCTGACACATACTTGGGATGATATGTGGACCAATGTCATTAGTGAAATCCTGATGTCTGATTTGCAGATCTCATCATCAGCGGTGCATGTATGACCAATAAAATACAATTACACTGACAACCTTCAAATCTTACTGTGGCTATGATTGTGGCTATGAAGAGTGTACACACCCTTACTGACATGGCACCCTCTTCCCTGATATGCCATGGGACCACAATACTGCATATGTTAACATTACATGAATCAGATATGTGACATATGACCTGTGCAATCAAATGCAGTATCAAACTAATGTGTTAGTTGTGCAGATGCTGATTGAGATGCATACAATCTGTGGGTGCATAAGTGTGCACACCCATAACATGATGGTTTGTTGCACCAACTGTTAAGTGTACTACAGCAGTCACTATTCCTGGAAGGGGTATACTAGCATGGGCCATCTGCATGTGCCAGTATTTGGTCACTCTGCCCTACAAATGTTCCCCAACTCTGCAAGAATGCAAGGTCAACTCATGTGCACAGCCCTTAGAGGTCACACAGTGCCTTCACTATTGCTGTGGAGTCAGGGTTATGTCTGCCACAATTTATGACCTTAACTGTGTGCAGATACAGCCATTCTTAGTGAGTTTTAGATGTCTGTTTCAGTTCACTGTTGTGTTTCAAGATGACACCCCTCCCATCCTCAGCCTTTTTGCAGATGCTTGATAACTATGGGTTATACATGAGTGTCATTTTGCAGTGTCCCAAATTCAGAACACCATGTGTACCAGCCTAGTCCCTGCTAATGAATGGCAAACATACAGATGTACACTGGCACCAGCAAGGTACAGATAAGGATGGTGGGCCTGTGGTGGAGTGAGGTGTTGCTTGTGCAGCACATGTATCTTAATTGATACTGTCTCCAGGTTTCAAACTTGGTCTTGGTACACCATAACACATTGCAACACATGCCTTTGGGGGACCTTTGATGATATGCATATGCTACCTGTAGAGAGCCCTGGCTGATGTTTCCTGTGGAACAACTTTCCCATCTGATTATCCTAACCCGTGTGCCACACCTATGCAGAGTCCAGGCAATCGTCGACACAGGTACTGCACAGGCAGTACTTGTTAGACATTCCTGCAACTCCCTCGGTATTGTGGCATGTTACTAAGCAGCCTGCATGACCAGTTTGCAACATGTGTCGTCATCTTTCTTGGATGGCCATCTGTTTATTTTCTACAATAATTTTGTCCCATACATCCTCGTCACATACATGACTGTCTGCACTGTTTGCCATGGTATATGCAATGGTGAGGAAAGGTTACATGTCCCACTCCTGTGTGCTACCTGCTGGGTATGGGATCCATTCCATGGCTTGCAAGATGTGTGCAAGCTTCAGCTGTCTCTGCTGCAGGTGAGTGGGCAAATTTGATGGACATATGTCTTGGACAGCTGACCATTTCTTGGTGTGACACTGAGGATCAGTACTTGCTGGAAGGTGCATACTCATGAAGAATGAATGCTGTCAGTACCTCAAAAGCTGCTTCCACAATATGTTATTTGGAGTGTATGCACACATATGCTTCCAGTGTTTGTTAAGGTATGTATTCCCCATATTTGCTGTCCTAACACAGGATTCCATATTACACATCCATTGCTCATGTTAGGACCACATTACAGGTTGTAAGGGTTGTGGAATGAGGTATTGTGATATGCCATTGTGTAGATATGTAACAGTTGCCATTGTAATAGTGATACATACACTGTTGTAGCACTGTATAAGGGTGATGTTTCAGACATGTGCCTACTGTAGGCCATTTGTCCCACCATTATGTTCATCTCTGTGTAACCATCTTGCAATGGCAGGTTGTTAGTTATATTGCAGGTGTCTTACATACCCTTCAGATATGCCACCATGGTGACCACTGTGATGCAGTGCAGTTAACAGCAACAATAAGTGAACATGTACAGTATACATTATGGGAAGGTGTGTTAAATGTGTGCATGGCAAATACCACGGTCATAACATGGCCGGTGTATTGG